>NC_141694.1:1860358548-1860834200 GCF_964263255.1 Lissotriton vulgaris
AAGACTGGCTTGTTGTCCTGGGGGATTGTATATAACTGCACCAGCTATGATAGTGAGGCCCTCGAAAAGTACTTTGAACGGTAGTGTCTGATGTTCAATGTGGGCAATTATTGGTTCAGTGAGGCATGTTAGGTGGTCCCTGAATATCACAGCAACCCCGCCTCCTCTTTTACCAGATCTGTCTTGTGTAATGATTTTGTAGTTGGGGGGGGGGGGAAGGGCGATTGCTAGGTCTGGCGCACTGGTCTCAGATAACCAGGTTTCGGTGATGGAAACCAGGTCTGGGGTCTTAGATATGTCAGATGTCCAGGGCATGTTTAGGAGGGATCTGGCGTTAAAATATAGACAGTTCAACGCAAGGTGGGTTTTTTCAGGGATTGTGTGGTTGTCTGTTGGGGTTTGACTCATGCTGGACCAGCGACAGGCGAGGCAGGAGATGGGTCCATAAGATAAGCCTGGGCCAGTTTGGGTACAGAGATGTGGTTTTGTGACCGTATTGACTTTGTGAAAGGCTAATAGCTCGCTGCGCAAGTAGCGAATCGGTGTGGGCAGAGTTTGAGTGGGACCAGTAGGGGGTATAGCCCCTAGTCCCGGCCGATCACGGACGGGCGCAGACGGGTGCGCCTTTGGCGCACTGCCGGCGCGCCCACTGCGCTCGTCCTACAAACGCACATCTTTGTAGTGGCGGGAGGGACATGGCCTCCTGGTAGTGGGCGTGGCCTATAGGTCAGCGAGGCAGCTGTGTAATGGCGGCTGTACCTTTTTTCCAACCCTTAGCAGCGTTGTCAGGAGCTGTGCGGGGATGTACCAGCAATTCTGCAGAGGGGGGGAGGTGCCCAGGGAGCAGAGTGATTACAGGTAAAACAATTAGTGACAAAGTGCAAATTAAAAAATGCGATCAATTTCTCCCGGCTTACGCCTCAGGCGTCCGTTCTCTAGTGCACCATCTGGAAAGACAAAAGATACCAAACAATAACAATCACATACAACATGTCCTATTGTGGAAAAGGTACATAGATGATGTACTACTAATCTGGGAGGGCACAGAGACAGAAGCCACTGATTTTATGGTTTGGCTGAACCAACAAGACCCCTACTTAAAATTCACCTACACAATGAGTAGAACACACCTGGTATTCCTTGATCTCAATATACTGGCAAGGCAAGGGGTTTTAGTTACCGCCACACATTGCAAGCCCACAGTCAAACTGCCTTATGATTTACGACAGTTTTCACCGCAGCCATCTGAAAGAAAACCTCCCCTTTGTGCAATTTTTACGCCTGAGGAGGAACTGCACCAACAAACAAGATTACAACTCGCAGGCCAAAGATCTCAATGAGAAACTGCTGAGGCGCAACTACCCTAAACAGCTGGTGTCCAAAGCTTAAAAGAGGGCCTCCAACTTTAATAGGGAAGCGCTGCTAGAGCCCAAGGTTCAAAACACCACAAACCCCAGAGATCCATCTGCATTGCCACATTAAGTGTAGCTTCTGACAAAGTGACGAAAATAGTCAAGAGGAGTCCTGTGCACCATACCTGCGATTAGCATTGGAAGAAGGATCGAGGCACAAGAGGTTTCGGGAGCCTGAAGATCTGCAAACCGGCCAAACGACCACAGCATACCGCCACCACCAGTCGCGCTGCCGCTCCGGGACTTCATTTCCCGGCAGCCTTTGCGGCGGCGCGTTCCCTGATGCGCTATACGCGCCAGGAGGGGCTTCAAAGCGAGCGAGCCCTCAGCGTCGCGGGACGCGAGCGGGACGCCCGGGGCTAAGCCCGGGCAAAGGGCGGGCCCTCTAAGGCCAGACAAGGCTTGGCTCGGCCACCCCTCTAACGTGAGTAGCTCCGCATCTGATTTGTTAAACAAAATTCTACCATTACCTTAGCAACACATGGCTATGTCGGCAACAGAGGCCCTCACTCCCTTAACAGGAGCTTCCATCATGGGTCCATTGGATACATTTTTCTTCAGAACTACTGCCGATCTTGACCGAGACCTGGCAATGGCAGAGCGCCATCTCGCTCGTAGACAATCTATTGAGCGACTTAAAAACACAGTTTTAGAAACCTCCTCTAAAGTACTTCCTGAGGCTCAGTCCATAAATCATACTCTGTCCAACACAGATGCTGATCTGTTCAATACGGACAATTTCCCTTTAATATTTCAACCTAGCCCACCTCCTACAAATGGTACATCAGCTTCACTTCAATCTGAGCAACTTCCCCTCTCTAATATTCCTATCATTGACCTTGTAACTCCAAACCTGCCAGAGGTTTCCGAGGTTGCTAGCTCAAGTGTCACGGAAGTATTAATACTCGCCAAAAGCGAACAGCCAATACCGTTCCACCCAGTGCTTCCTATATCTACTCTAGATAAACCCTTGACGCCATGTAATCAATCTAAAAGGAAACAGGCAACTATTAGATCGCCTCCAAAAAAGCGCAGAAAAAGAGGCCCGGCTAAAACAGACATCTCAACACATAAGCTAAAACCTTCCAAGGACCTACTTAGGCAAGAACCACTCCAAATAGTGGAAGGGGCACCTATTGTTACCTGAAATACTCTGACCTCCCATGTTCCACCATCCATCAAAGCCTTTGTGGATGCGATGGAACATCTTTTAAAAGCACTACTAACTCCAATAGTAGAGAGAGTGAAGAGAATTGGAAACCAACTGGAAAATCTTATAGGAGGCTCCATTCATAATACTTCAACCAAAAATGAATTAGTAAACGCTCCGAGCGTAAAAGATGGTGAAAAAATGCCTAATATGGGAAAAACAGCCTCAGAGAATAAAATCACGAAGGAAACAAAAACTCTAACTAAACAACCAACCTCAGTTAAATTGAAGCCAGCAATCAAGGTTCCTTTGGTTCAACCTAAAGTGTCTCAGAAAACACCGTCACAGTCTGTACAAATAAATTCCCTCATGGACTCGGCAAGGATGGGGAATACAAAAAACAACTCGGATAAATACAAAAGCGATCCTAAACCTAAAAGACCGTAACGCATAAGAAATGTGGACTTACCCCCAGCTGCCTCACAAAATGTCACTGTTCTAACTGGGGTTCCTCCATTACCAACCACAGGAGTTTATGAAAACCACGCCAGTCTTAAAAACAAGGTGATATTCTGGCTTAAAAATAACAGGCCATTACCACCCCATTTAAACGGAGACATTATTATGGTGAGAAGAACAAATTGGGTGGGTATACGCCCCAAAGATATAGAGGGTGATGTTATTATTATTACATTTAAAGACCCCAGAGTTACCTCTCACATCAGGGATTGGTTCTCAGATTTCAACAGTGGCCCGATCACACCAAAATCTCTTTCATACTTTTATCTTGAAGCCTTAATGCCTCCAAAATCATACCAACCCAAAGCTTACTTTGATAATTTCTCATTCCAACACCACAGAAGACCAACCTTTACAAGTATCCCTTATGACTTGGAGTTAGGGTAAATATCTTGCCACCTCAAAATCCCCATTATGATAGCGACAATTCATGGGATACTAAATGTCCCCCGACTCCTAGATTCGCTTCTGCGGGATATGGTCAATGCTTTCCACCCCTAACTCCTTCTTGGAATTTCCCCTGCTGTAATCAATATGAGCCACTGTATGGTTTGGATGACATAGAATGACTCCCCCCTGTGAAAGTTGACCATCAATCCAGGGAGAAAGCACCGGCCATACTATTAAAAGAATCCCCGATAAAGGGCTCACTGGGTGATAGATCCCCAGAAAAACGAATAGCTAATAGCATAGATAAAAGGGACATAGCTAAAACAACGATTCAGATAGCCCGGAAAAAGATCCCGAATATGCTGTCTACAAATGGGGAAACTAGGAAATCACCTGACAAACTAGAGATGCTCACTTGGAATTTGGCAGGAATTAATTAAAAAATGACACTACCTGCCTGGTTGGATGTGGTAAATGTATACTCAATATTGTGTTTCCAAGAGACCTGGGTGCTTACCCCGATACACTTGCTGGGTTATCAGACTTTCCATTCAGCAGCAATCGCAAGTAAGCAGGGTAGACATAGGGGGGGTCTGTGCACCTATATTAGCGTCGCAGTGGGTCACAGAATTCTGAAAAAGGTACTAAGGGCCTCTTATCAAATAATCGTCATGGACGCTGGCTCCTCCATGACATTCCTGATCATAAATTTTTATAATAACATGCCCCCAGAGCAACTGGAAAAAGTTTTAGAAGAGTTACACCTCGCTGTTGTAACAATTAAAGAAATACGTGGGGGCGAGTGTGCAACAGTTTTCATGGGTGACTTTAATTGTCATATTTGCCCAAATGTCGTAAAGGGTACGTGTGACTTTTCCCTAGCATCGGAAACGGACATCAATAATCATTTTACACATTCTAAGACAGGGGAACTACTAAATAACTTTTTGGCCTATTTTAATTTACACTTCGCAAACGATTTAACCCTCCCGCCAAGCCCTTTTAAACCAACCTTTCACGGTAGAGATACAAACTCCACAATTGATTTTACTCTTTTTTCACAGATGCATGCCCCACTAATATCTACCTGGGACACTTTGCACCACCTATATGGGGATCATTATCCCCTAGCTTTATCTGTCGTGTTGCCCTCTCAAACTCTTACACACATTAACCCTAAAACCAATTATGAGCAACCAATCATATTGGGGGCTCTCAACGGTTATACTATTAAATGGGATAAAATTAATCCAGCTAGTCTTTTGAAAGATCTACTGAGGATGAGGTGGGAGGAGATACATATTTGCCTCTCCTTAAATTAACAGCCCCATATCATCCGAGAAGCATTCTTAAAAATACAGACTACCCTTAAACAACTACTCACACGACAGTTTAAGACAGGGCCCATCACCCCTAAAGGGTGGTTTGATAAAAATTGTTCCACAACTTTAAAAACACTTAAGAACTTATTGCATATAACTCCAAAAACAATCACGGAGATACGTCAGGCCAGACTTAATTATCGTCTGGCCATTAAAAATAGGAAAAAAGCATTGAAGGAAGAAGCATGGCAGAAACTGCTCTCAACATGTGAAAATCGAGACCTCTCGGCCTTCTGAAAATTTATAAACACCCCGCTTCCATGGGTAAAGATGCCGGAGAGGAAATCGGACCTTGCGATTGACGGGGAGACGTGGGCCGCTTATTTCCAAAAACTGTATAGTAATCCCACACTGCCTACACCAGAGCCAAAGACTCCATCACGCATAGACTCTCTTGATGAAACTTATTCCAACATTGTTATCACGTGGGAAGAAGTGGAGATGGCGATAAGGGAGAGTCCTTCTGGAAAGGCACCAGGTCCTGATGCCATCCCAACAGATGTCTTTAAGGCAGAAATATCCTTCTGGGCCCCAATATTGACCTCTGCCCTGAACTCTGCGAACGCCTCGGGCCATTTTCCATCATGGGATGAGGCCATAGTGATACCCATTTACAAAAAGGGAGATAGGCATTCTCCATCTTGCTATAGGCCTATCTCCCTGCTTGATTCCTTAATGAAGATCGCGGGACGTATCATTCTGAAACGTCTGGTAGCATGGACGGCAGAGGAGAATATACTTTCAACACTCCAGTACGGCTTCAGATCTGGAAGAGGCACAGTAGAACAGACCCTGAATTTACATCTTATCATGTCCAAATATGTTGACACGAAAAAGGGAAATCTGTACGTTACATATATAGACTTAAGCTCTGCTTTTGACTGTGTGCTCCATGTACAACTTTGGGATATACTTGAACATCTAGGGATGGATCCATCAATACTCCTCTTCATTAGGAAATTGTACAGCAATGCGGGAGCTAGAGTGAGATTTGGCCCAAAAGGAGAGTGCTCGCCAAGGTTCACCATAAACAGAGGGGTTAGGCAGGGGTGCATATTAGCCCCCATGCTCTTCTCGCTCTATATAAATGCCATAGGAGAACACTTGAAGAGCATCGAATGTGATTATCCAAAAGTGGGAGGGCAAGCAATCCCTATCTTGTTATATGCAGATGACGCAGCAATACTTTCGCAAACTAGAGTGGGGTTGCAAAGGGCAGTCACGGCATTCAGAGCCTTTATGTACGACAAGGGCCTGAAAGTGAACATTGGGAAAACGTACTCAATGGCTTGTAGTAAGAAGATAAATAAAAGACCATGTCCCATTTACATTGAAGATCAAAGATTAGAGACAGTGGACAACTTCACCTACTTGGATATTTCTGTGAACCGACAAGTCTCTTGGCAGTCGGCAGTCAAAATGAGGAAACTCACCCTTGTTAGAGCTGTTGGTGGGCTCAGAGACTTTGCTGGAAAAATAGGAGGGAGGCCTGTCAAACAGCTCATTGTTCTTTACCAAGCGAAATGTGTTTCAACAGCACTTTATGGGGCCGGCCTTTGGGGCATCGATAAAAACATTTCCTCCATTCAAATAGTGGAAAATAATTTGTAAGGTACCTAATTGCAACACCTAAATCAACATCTGTCTATATGATGCATATCGAGCTAGACCTACCATTCATTTCAGACTTAATCAAAGTGGAGCCCCCTCTTTTGTGGCATAAAATCTGGACCACCCCTGAAACTAACTTGAACCGAGAAGTAATACTAGATATTCTCAAACAGGAGGGGGGAAAACATACGAAATGGCTGGCTTATATCAAAAACTTTTTTGTGGACATTGGTCACCCAGAGTACTTTACTGATCCTTTGACCTTGGACTTTATCTCAAGGAAAAATCTGAGAAAGACCCTAATGGATTACCTGGAGACTAAAAGATGGAATCACCAAAAACTAAATACAACACTCCAGGCATACCAAAGGGTGACGCAGCATAAGGGGCTTCAAGTATATTTGTCCACTGACTTTTATGTTATGCCAGAATGCTGCTCGCCAGATTTAGTCTGGGCTCATTTTTCCGTCCTATAACTTTTCCATCATGCAATGACTGGTCACGGAATCTGAGTCCTTGTCCGTGTGATGACATTTCTGTGCAATCAAACATCCATACCATTCTATTTTGCACTTATTATGTGATCCCCAGGAAATCACTATTGAGACCTCTACTAAAGAGATGGGGGTCTGAGGACCTGTAAGGACGCTTTTGAGCGCTTACAAACGTTAGAGGATAGAGAAGTCATATGTATCATGGAACAGTATTTAAAATTGTTGATTAAATTCCGGAAATCGTTACAATGGCCAACGTAAAAACGCTGATTGTTATTATAATTTTGTATAAATACTTTCTTTGTGAAAAGTTTGGTTCCCCTAACCTTTTTAAACAGTATCATTCCTTATATAATTCTCAAAATGTTAATCTATTTTAATGGAATTAATGAATTGTCTAAATGTATTATTGTATTTTTATTTGCTATGACTGCTTGTATAATATTCTTTGATTAGTCAAGAGACACTGGCGCTCACTTAACAGCGGGGCCTGAACATACAGACACCCATGTTCAGCACAAACAAGGCATGAACCTCTGAAACCACCTGGTACACACAAGACCCAGTGCCACCAATGAGGAAGAAGGGATTGTACGACGCCTACACCCCCTACCCTTAGGAAACTATCCCTGCAGTAATTGCAGCGTCTGCCACCTCACTTTAGCCACCAAGATAGTGATTTTGAACAACCCACCGCATGGGAATTTGGACAATTCACTAACTGCAACACAACAGGCGTGGTTTACTTAATTACGTGCACATGGTGTACTTAATTACGTGCACATGTAATCTCCACTATGTAGGGAGGACTACCATAAAAGTCGGATAGTAGAACACCGGAGTAACATACGCTGCAAACGTACCACAATAAGAATGACCACCCATTTCCTCAAGAAACAACACACCCAACGACATGAGGTGGGTGGTGTTGGAACACATCAAAAATAAAGATAACCTGGAGAAAAGGTTACATGAGAAAGAACGCTGGGTTTTAAACTTCGCACTGACTCCCAAGGCCTTAACAATAACATTCCCTTTTGCCAATTCTGCTAAATGGTACCCATTGACCACCCCCTTAGAGAATGCTAACCACGATTACTCCATCTGTTGGGCTTGGGGGGCAGTACCTCTATCATTTGGGTTTGCAGTGATTTGTGCAGGGATTTCAGAGAGGTTTTCTTCGTGTGAGTGTAAAGGAAGATGTCACAATAAGATGTGTGGATGCCGAAAGCAGGGAAAAGTCTGTCATGAAGGCTGTGGTTGTGACTCCAATTAGTGCAGGAACCAGCCAAATGGCGAAACGAATAGTCAATTTCGAGATAGTTGCCCTATTAAATACCACATCACGTGAATGAATAATATTGGCCTCCCATAAGACACGTCGCAACTTTTGAAAGAGATTGTTTTATCACAGAGAGCGACATGGCACTCATCATTGGGACCACCATCTTGATTGGTCATATCTAAAGTTGATAAAAGACAGCCGTCGCTCAAGGTCATAGTCAGTTGTTCCATCTAGAAATACAATCAGGAGGGATGATAGTATTCCAGATAACTTATGGAAGTAGATGTGTTCTCTCCAGTTGCATATAAAGAATTTGAATTACGAGGATATTACATTGGTAACCACTGGTAGAAAGAAAACCCTGACGAAGGCTCAGCCGAAACACGTTGTTGGCCAGCAATTGAAACCAATGTTTAGAGAATGAGCTAATCAAGACCATATTTGTTCTTCTCTTTTTGTTGTATACAGAATGTCAACTGAGTACAACAATTGTAGTTATTGATACACATAGGGTCATTTGCAATATACTGTTCAGTGGTCTAACAAAAATACAAAAAAATGTTTTTTTATGGTAAAATGGATTTGTGTATTACAACAGAATTAACTGTGCTCGATATTTATTGTTCATGTATGTATATATTTTAATTCACAGTTTTCTGTAATGTACAAATAGCATGCCAAAAAATGAGAAAATAATAAATCAAAAATATATATTTTTTTACACATGTTGTTTGTAGTACTTTGATTGAATGATAGTCTACGAACTATGAGTTTTAATATTATCCAGCACTGAGCCCGGTGCGTCCGTTCTGCTTTCCAACTCTAACATAAGACTTAAACAATATGGATGAACCCACTATGTGTATGCAATTAAATCACTGTGAATAGTAAGAACATGGACCCATTAGGTGTTCTTAAAATACCCCTCACACACCAACCTGGTTGGTGTCATGCTTCATCATTGGGGCCCCACCTGGGGGGATAAGTGCCTCCTGGTTGTGCTACGACGCCCGACTACAGCGGAATGGGTGTGGTGCATAGGTGTGATGTGAGGTGAAATATTTACAGTTAAAAATATCTCTGAGAATCCTTGCCAAATAACTTTAATAGCTCAGGATATAGTTAAAAAGGAGATTGTATGTGTAGTGCAATTTACTTGGAATTATTTACCATGAGTTGCTGGATGTGTAGTGGTCTACATGTTTCAGCCTGTAAAAACAATGGCAAGTGCTTTCTTCAGTACAAGAAAGTGAAACTAAGTGAGTAGCAAAAGAGGTGCCACGTGAAACGTTTTGTGATCTATTAACCTGCCTGTTCCCTGCATATTTGCACATAGCACTTTGGCACTTTATTATTGAAGCTGCAATTGACTGTGTGATATCCTTGTAATAGTTTATCGATTAGTTGTAAAATTGAATCCGGTTTTAACATTTTACTGATGAGGGATTATGTAATTGTCTATGAGAAATGTTTAAACAATAATCTTGCAATATAACCAATGTTTAGTTATAACTTTCTTATTGTTGATGGATTATGGGCAATATGTTTACTTTTATGGATAATACATATCCGAATAAAGATCAATGATTGATTGATTGAAACGTTTTGTGATACCTACACACGCGCTAAGGTGTGTGGATCGTAAGTGTCTGTATACTTACTGACACTTCAGAAAAATACCTGTAAGGATAAAGAGACAAGAAAAAACATGTAGTGTAGCAACAATAAAATGCCCTCCGGTTGGGACCCCAATGATGAAGCATGACACCAACCAGGCTGGTGTGGGAGGGGTCTTTTAAGAACACCTAATGGGTCCATGTTCTTACTATCCACAGTGATTTACTTGCATACACATAGTGGGTTTGTCCACATTGTTTAAGTCTTGTACTAACCTGGGGAAGGGACGTACCCCTTTCTTTCTCCCTAGCTCTCCCCATTTGATCCTGTATCATAATAACATAAGCCACCATTAATTACGACTGTCTGGAGGAAGAACCTCATCCCCCTCACTCCACACTTTTTTCGAGTGTCCGCATCTGGTCCATTCCATCATATTGAGGATGAGTCCACCCTCCATGTGTTAATTATACCGTTAACACCTCGAGATACATACTTGGCATATTGAGCAACAGCACCTGGCTTTTTTTATCCAGGAATTTACTGTAATATGCTTGTTTTAGTAATTTTAACAAACCGTTCCTAATATACATTTATACAATCTGTGCAATGCCCATACACCCAGACGAAGTCTAATTCCTTTTTGCCACTTTGGTTTCTGTCTTTACTTAATATCGAGCACAGAGTAACAGTAGTATAACGCGGAGCACGCGTTCTCTACCATCAGCGACAGCCATCTTTGTTTCATCGCCCGTGGTCTAGTGTTTGTAGACCTTACCAGAGGAAATGCAGAAGCACTTATACAGCCTCCTGCCGGATACCCGCTAGGATGCGGTCTGTCGGGGAGACGAATAGGTGTCCAAATGTGGTTTTCTCTACTTCAAAATAAGTCACGCTTGCCTCCACAGGAACAAGACTTGGATTTCCCGGGTAGTTTTACTAAACGATAACAGTTTACTATCCTGTTCCTATTTTTTAACAACATTTTTCTCAGGTGAAACAACCCCCCCTAGAGTCCATGAAGCACAGTTTTGCTTAATACTAAGTATGTGCTTTCAGTCGGAGATCATGTATTTCCGGTCGGTATGTGTTTCATGTGTTAGTCACCTTATATGTTGTGTGTTCTTAAATTTTTTACATTTACCATACACCACACAGCACGTTTGCCGGGCACGGTTTTACCTTTAGGTTGCAACCACAATGCGATCCTGGACCACTGCACGCCCCATTATGAAGCACCTCACCAGCATGGAAATACTGTTAAATGTGTACCCACTTACTCCATATGAGAGAGAGGGCTGTTCAAAACCATGTTTTGTTTACTATTACAGATACACTATGTGACAAAGATCGTATGTATAACCACACATGCTTTATCAGTAGCAGCGTTTGGTTCATTTTTTTTTTTAATTTCCCACATTTAGATTTAGTAGGAGTGGCAAACACAGGGCTGGTCCCTGTGTGGTCCTGATGTAGAGCTAGGGGTAGGCTTGAAACATGTTGATATTGCACAGAACTCCTACCAATTACAGTTAGGTTTTTCCGTGTAACACCCCTTTTAGACATACCAACCCTAGGAGCAATAATAAAGTATTTTAGCCCACTAGCAATGTATTTTAATCACTTTCAACCACTCCACCACACTGCACCACACAGTCTTCCTTTCAGTGCTCCTACGTAATTTCCTCAAAATGTAGCAAGCCCTAGTTGGTAGAGAACTGGGATGGCCCCAATGATGAAGCATGTCACCGTGGGGAAACCCTGGTGAGTGAGGGTACTCAAGAAAGGCATTTCTTTCCTGAAGGCTATTTCTGATCATACCGTTTTAGAGCCTCTTTCTTTCTGACTGGGTCCTGAAACACGAGACCTCAGGTTTCATTTGGAAGATACATTTAAAATGAAATTAAAAGAAATTAATTCGTACTTGTATAGCGCACTTATACCCTGAAGTGTCTTGGTGCTGTACACATACCGGTGTGGAACCCTTCCTGGCTTTTCCCTGTGAAATGCCTACTCCTGGGCACCCCCGAGGTGAAGCCAGGCATCCCAGCGCTTTTGGGGCGGTTGTGGAGATTAAGCAAGCTATTGCCCAGAGTTGCAGAGTGGAGACCCATGATTAGAATAGGCACTGAGGCAAGAATTATCAGGTCTGAGGAAATTGAGCCCAAGACCCGCAGAGGAGGGAATTGAACCCTGGTCCCGGGCCAGATCTCTGCATCAGGGTCTGCCGCTCTAACCATTGAGCCACCTTCTCCTTTTTTTAGGACAGGGCAAAGAGATCCAGAGAGGAAGAAACAAAAGAGGACAGCAAGTACAATGGGCACAAACCCTGGAGACATCGAGGAGCCACACACAGAGCATGGGCCCACCGGACAATCCATCAACGAGCAACATCTCAGCTTAGTTGTGAATCTCTCAGAGGCCACTCTTACACCCACTCAACTGGCAATTCTTGAAAAAGGTCTGGGTTTTGTACCCACTCTCACTATGGACAAGTTCAAACTCTGCTGTGAACTCAAGGAGTTCATTAGGAAAATTAAACTCTAGGTTTTCTTCAAGGACAAACCACCTACAGAAGAACAACAGAGCGACACTGGATTAAAGAAAAAATCTAACTTCACACCACCTTCAACCAATCTACCTGTGGAACTTCTAGCCTTTTAAAAGGCACTCATGAAAGAAATTACGGAGTTAAATCCCAGAACCATCAGAGTGTTTCACAATACAAGCAACAAGGAGTAACCATCAAACCTAGAGACAAAGGAGGAGCCATCGTACTCCAGAACACAAATGACTATCGGAATGAATGCCTCAGTCTTTTGGCAGACAAAAGGAACTATATTAATATTAAGGAGGACCCCCAGAACGATTGTGAGTCGACATTGCTTCTCTCATTGAAGAATCACTGACTAACGACTGGTTGAGCAGAAAAGAAGCAAGCTTTTTGGAGAACACCAACCCAACCACCCCCTATTTCCACACCATTCCCAAAATCCATTCATCTTTGGAAAAAAACCCTGGTTGACCAATTGTGTCCGGAATAGACTCCATCTTAGAACGTCTATCCAAATTTGCGGACGCATTCCTACGTCCCTTAAAACAGAAAACTGACACTTATTTACAGGACACAAAGGCAGTCCTCTGCCTACTTAAAGATCTCCCGTTTGACCCCACATCAAGCATACTCATTGGCTTGAATGTAGTCATTGATACACATAGGGTCATTTGCAATATACTGTTCAGTGGTCTAACAAAAATACAAAAAAAATGTTTTTTATGGTAAAATGGATTTGTGTATTACAACAGAATTAACTATGCTCGATATTTATTGTTCATGTATGTATATAATTTAATTCACTGTTTTATGTAATGTACAAATAGCATGCCAAGAAATGAGAAAATAATAAATCAAAAATATATATTTTTCTACACATGTTGTTTGTAGTACTTCGATTGAATGATAGTCTACGAACTATGAGTTTTATTATTATCCAGCACTGAGCCTGGTGCGTCCGTTCTGCTTTCCAACTCCAACATAAGACTTAAACAATGTGGATGAACCCACTATGTGTATGCAATTAAATCACTGTGAATAGTAAGAACATGGACCCATTAGGTGTTCTTAAAAGACCCCTCACACACCAATCTGGTTGGTGTCATGCTTCATCATTGGGGTCCCAACTGGGGGGATAAGTGCCTCCTGGTTGTGCTACGACGCCTGACTACAGCGGAATGGGTGTGGTGCATAGGTGTGATGTGAGGTGAAATATTTACAGTTAAAAATATCTGAGAATCCTTGACAAATAACTTTAATAGCTCAGGATATAGTTAAAAAGGAGATTGTATGTGTAGTGCAACTTACTTGGAATTATTTACCATGAGTTGCTGGATGTGTAGTGGCCTACATGTTTCAGCCCATAAAAACAATGGCAAGTGCTTTCTTCAGTACCAGAAAGTGAAACTAAGTGAGTAGCAAAAGAGGTGCCACTTGAAACGTTTTGGGATCTATTAACCTGCCTGTTCCCTGCATATTTGCACATAGCACTTTGGCACTTTAATATTGAAGCTACAATTGACTGTGTGATATCCTTGTAATAGTTTATCGATTAGTTGTAAAATTGAATCCGGTTTTAACATTTTACTGATGAGGGATTATGTAATTGTCTATGAGAAATGTTTAAACGATGATCTTGCAATATAACCAATGTTTAGTTGTAACTTTCTTATTGTTGATGGATTATGGGCAATATGTTTACTTTTATGGATAATACAAATCCGAATAAAGATCAATGATTGATTGATTGAAACGTTTTGTGATACCTACACACGCGCTAAGGTGTGTGGATCATAAGTGTCTGTATACTTACTGACACTTCAGAAAAATACCTGTAAGGATAAAGAGACAAGAAAAAACATGTAGTGTAGCAACAATAAAATGCCCTCCAGTTGGGACCCCAATGATGAAGCATGACACCAACCAGGTTGGTGTGTGAGGGGTCTTTTAAGAACACCTAATGGGTCCATGTTCTTACTTTCCACAGTGATTTACTTGGATACACATAGTGGGTTTGTCCACATTGTTTATGTCTTGTACTAACCTGGGGAAGGGACGTACCCCTTTCTTCCTCCCTAGCTCTCCCCTTTTAAGCATGTATCAGAATACCATAAGCCACCATTAATTATGACTGTCAGGAGGGAGAACCTCATCCCCCTCACTCCACACTTTTTTCGAGTGTCCGCATCTGGTCCATTCCATCATATTGAGGATGAGTCCACCCTCCATGTGTTAATTATACCGTTAACACCTTGAGATACATACTTGGGATATTGAGCAACAACACCTGGCTTTTTTATCCAGGAATTTACTGTAATATGCTTGTTTTAGTAATTTTAACAAACCGTTCCTAATATACATTTATACAATCCGTACAGTGCCCATACACCCAGGCGTAGTCTAATTCCTTTTTTGCCACTTTGGTTTCTGTCTTTACTTAATATCGAGCACAGAGTAACAGTAGTATAACGCGGAGCACGCGTTCTCTACCATCAGCGACAGCCATCTTTGTTTCATCTCCCGTGGTCTAGTGTTTGTAGACCTTACCAAAGGAAATGCAGAAGCACTTCTACAGCCCCCTGCCGCATACCCGCTAGGATGCGGTCTGTCGGGGAGACGAATAGGTGTCCAAATGCGGTTTTCTCTACTTCAAAATAAGTCACGCTTGCCTCCACAGGAACAAGACTTGGATTTCCCGGGTAGTTTTACTAAACGCTAACAGTTTACTATCCTGTTCCTATTTTTTAACAACATTTTTCTCAGGTGAAACAACCCCCCCCAGAGTCCATGAAGCACAGTTTTGCTCAATACTAAGTATGTGCGTTCAGTCGGAGATCATGTTTTTCCTGCCGTTATGTGTTTCATGTGTTAGTCACCTTATATGTTGTGTGTTTTTAAATTTTTTACATTTACCATACACCACGCACCACGTTTGCCGGGCACGGTTTTACCTTTAGGTTGCAACCACAATGCGAGTCTGGACCACTGCACGCCCCATTATGAAGCACCTCACCAGTATGGAAGTATTTTAAATGTGTACCCACTTACTCCATATGAGAGAGGGGGCTGTTCAAAACCATGTTTTGTTTACTATTACAGATACACTATGTGACAAAGATCGTATTTATAACCACACATGCTTTATTAGTAGCAGCGTTTGGTTCATTTATTTTTTTTATTTCACACATTTAGGTTTAGTAGGAGTGGCAAACACAGGGCTGGTCCCTGTGTGGTCCTGATGAAGAGCTAGGGGTAGGCTCGAAACATGTTGATATTGCACAGAACTCCTACTAATTACAGTTAGGTTTTTCCGTGTAACACCCCTTTTAGACATACCAATCCTAGGAGCAATAATAAAGTATTTTAGCCCACTAGCAATGTATTTTATTCACTTTCAACCACTCCACCACACTGTGCACCACACAGTCTTACTTTCAGTGCTCCTACGTAATTTCCACAAGTTGTAGCATGCCCTAGTTGGTAGAGAACTGGGATGGCCCCAATGATGAAGCATGTCACCGTGGGGAAACCCTGGTGAGTGAGGGGACTCAAGAAAGACATTTCTTTCCTGAAGGCTATTTCTGATCATACTGTTTCAGAGCCTCTTTCTTTCTGACTGGGTCCTCAAACCCGAGACCTTGGTTTTCATTTGGAAGATACATTTAGGAGGGTGACCCAGTTATCACCAACCTCTACCTCCCTTCAGCTTTTGTGTACTACAGGCAGAACAAACAGGTAATTGTTTGGTAGAGTTAAACTGGTGCAACTTCTGTTGCAGGTTTTGCAGACAGTACCCCGCACATGTAAACGGGTGTACGTAAGTACAAGCATAACAGGTAATTGTTTAGTAGAGTTAAACTGTGGTTCATCTTGGACATTGTAGTATAATATACTTACCCATGTTTTTTCTGTTGCAGGTTTCTCAGACAAACCAACACATATTTAAACTGGCGTACGTGAGTTCAAGCATAACAGGTAATTGTTTGGTAGACATTAACTGTGGTGCATCTTGTACATTGTAGTATAACAGATTGCTTTCATGAGCATAAGCGTCAAAGTAAGCCATGTTACATTATTTTGCAGGCTTTGTGGCACAGCAGGTTCAAACCGGCGGGCACGGAAATGTTTAAGCGCAAAGCTGTACTTTCAGCAGAGTGCGAAGCTTCACCACAAAGGAAGAAATGTTGCCTTTTATTCGAGGAAGAGTGGATGAAAGAAATTATGGAGGCTGAGACACAGAAATCATGAAGCAAGGTTTTCGTGAAACTTGGGTAACTATTTCAATACAGTCCAGATGTGGGCTTGATTTGCAAAGCATGTGCGGAAGCCAAGATTATTGGGGACCTTTCTACAGGGAAGGAATGGAGTGATGGCTGGAAACTGGATTACCTGAAACGCCATCTAATTAGCAAAGTTCACAAGTCTGCCATGGTGATATTGAGAAACAGAAGTGCTGCTGCCAGGTTTGGTTTTGGAGTGCAAGCAATGCTGACAGAAACTGCCACTGACAAAGCAATTAGAACGGAAGTGGTTGATCAACAAAGATGCCTTCCTGAGGAGATAAAGATGCTAATCAACAACGTATTGCTGGTAGTCAAGATGAATACTTCAATGTTATCTATACAAGAGATCCATGATCACCTTGCTTTGTACGTGAAGATGCCACACTGCAGGAGGAGCAAGAACTATGCCTTTGAGTTCCCAGAGGCCATCAATAGCGTGATTCACTGTGAAGGTTAGGCAGAACTTCGTAACGCTTTGTATCACACATTGATAATTGAGAGGCCAGATATTTCTGTTACAAAAATGCTCATCCTGTACTTCAAGTTCCGACCTGTAACTTCAATAGAGCATAAAACAGTGTTTGGGGGAATAGTGAAGCTGACTAGTTGTAATGCTGAGGCTATCACTACCGCTGTCAAAGAATTATACACTGCCAATGAAAATGGTCATGTTCGCATCAGATGGTGCATCTGTGATGCTGGGTAAAAATAATGGTGTTGCTACTCACTTTAAATAATACATTCACCATCTAGTTGAGCAGCATTGTGTCACTCAGCGAGAAGATTTGGAAGTTGATGATGCCTGGAAGAGGCTTCCAATGATTAAAGAGATGGAGACATTATTTGACTATTGTCTACACTGTGTTCTCCAGATCTCCTGCAAGAAGTCCAAGCAGGATGAAATGGCATCAGTCACCGATTGTGAAGTGGTCTCCTTTCCACCATTGAATGAAGTCTGGTGGCTTTCAAGGCATTTTGCAGTTGGTGCATTAATTCGGAATTACGAGGATGTCTTAAGTACTTTGAGCATGAGAAAGTTGAGGAGAATGATCCAATTGCTAAAGACTGTTATAAAAATCTATCTGACTCAAACTACCATCTTTCCCTTGCAGAATTTAATGACATTGTGAGTGAATTTGCATCTCTGTGCAAACTGTTCCAAAAAAGTTCTTTGACTACTGTTGAAGCTGTACAGGGTCCTGTATAAGCTGCATTATCATTTCCCCATTCAACCTGTATTTAGCATATATCTGCTCTCTGGTTTGACCCAGCAAGGTGACCCGCTGGCGGAATATCCTGTCCTGGATCCTGCGTCTCCTTCGTGCTAATCGCTCTAGCCTTCGACGCCTCACCACCATGTACATTCCTGGCATTGTGGGACTCCTAAATGCTGCTGATGATGATGGTCCTTATGTGTGATTGGTCAGGCCAGAACCTGTTGGTGATAGGACAACGTTTTTTTGAAAGTTTTTTTTGCATGGCTTTTATGGTTACCACCTGCTTTGAGTTGTCCTTATTTTGCGCGGTGCAAATTTCGATTTTTGTGTTTTTCGCTATTAGCGATTTTTCTTGAATACCGATTGCGATTATATAGCGAATTCGCTATTATTTTCGCAGAATCCGTGGTTTATCACATTTTCCAATTCGCTAATGCTCTTCTGCCGGGATTCTGCGAATATATTAGCGAATTCGCAATTCTGTGTTTGCGAATTCGCTATTTTGATGTTGAATGCTGATTACGGAAATTGCGCCCGCATTTGCATTTTCGCATCGATTGCGGGCGCAATTTTACTTCATGAATCAGGCTGCATATTTGTTCTTCTCTTTTTGTTGTATACAGAATGTCAACTGAGTACAACAATTGTAGTCATTGATACACATAGGGTCAATTGCAATATACTGTTCAGTGGTCTAACAAAAATAAAAAAAAATGTTTTTATGGTAAAATGGATTTGTGTATTACAACAGAATTAACTATGCTCGATATTTATTGTTCATGTATGTATATAATTTAATTCACTGTTTTATGTAATGTACAAATAGCATGCCAAAAAATGAGAAAATAATAAATCAAAAATATATCTTTTTCTACACATGTTATTTGTAGTACTTCGATTGAATGATAGTCTACGAACTATGAGTTTTATTATTATCCAGCACTGAGCCTGGTACGTCCGTTCTGCTTTCCAACTCTAACATAAGACTTAAACAATGTGGATGAACCCACTATGTGTATGCAATTAAATCACTGTGAATAGTAAGAACATGGACCCATTAGGTGTTCTTAAAAGACCCCTCACACACCAACCTGGTTGGTGTCATCCTTCATCATTGGGGTCCCAACTGGGGGGATAAGTGCCTCCTGGTTGTGCTACGACGCCTGACTACAGCGGAATGGGTGTGGTGCATAGGTGTGATGTGAGGTGAAATATTTACAGTTAAAAATATCTCTGAGAATCCTTGCCAAATAACTTTAATAGCTCAGGATATAGTTAAAAAGGAGATTGTATGTGTAGTGCAACTTACTTGGAATTATTTACCATGAGTTGCTGGATGTGTAGTGGTCTACATGTTTCAGCTCGTAAAAACAATGGCAAGTGCTTTCTTCAGTACCAGAAAGTGAAACTAAGTGAGTAGCAAAAGAGGTGCCACTTGAAACGTTTTGGGATCTATTAACCTGCCTCTTCCCTGCATATTTGCACATAGCACTTTGGCACTTTAATATTGAAGCTGCAATTGACTGTGTGATATCCTTGTAATAGTTTATCGATTAGTTGTAAAATTGAATCCGGTTTTAACATTTTACTGATGAGGGATTATGTAATTGTCTATGAGAAATGTTTAAACGATAATCTTGCAATATAACCAATGTTTAGTTGTAACTTTCTTATTGTTGATGGATTATGGGCAATATGTTTACTTTTATGGATAATACATATCCGAATAAAGATCAATGATTGATTGATTGAAACGTTTTGTGATACCTACACACGCGCTAAGGTGTGTGGATCATAAGTGTCTGTATACTTACTGACACTTCAGAAAAATACCTGTAAGGATAAAGAGACAAGAAAAAACATGTAGTGTAGCAACAATAAAATGCCCTCCAGTTGGGACCCCAATGATGAAGCATGACACCAACCAGGTTGGTGTGTGAGGGGTCTTTTAAGAACACCTAATGGGTCCATGTTCTTACTTTCCACAGTGATTTACTTGGATACACAAAGTGGGTTTGTCCACATTGTTTAAGTCTTGTACTAACCTGGGGAAGGGACGTACCCCTTTCTTCCTCCCTAGCTCTCCCCTTTTAATCATGTATCAGAATAACATAAGCCACCATTAATTATGACTGGCAGGAGGGAGAACCTCATCCCCCTCACTCCACACTTTTTTCGAGTGTCCGCATCTGGTCCATTCCATCATATTGAGGATGAGTCCACCCTCCATGTGTTAATTATACCGTTAACACCTTGAGATACATTCTTGGCATATTGAGCAACAACACCTGGCTTTTTTTATCCAGGAATTTACTGTAATTTGCTTGTTTTAGTAATTTTAACAAACTGTTCCTAATATACATTTATACAATCCGTACAGTGCCCATACACCCAGGCGTAGTCTAATTCCTTTTTTGCCACTTCGGTTTCTGTCTTTACTTAATATCGAGCACAGAGTAACAGTAGTATAACGCGGAGCACGCGTTCTCTACCATCAGCGACAGCCATCTTTGTTTCATCTCCCGTGGTCTAGTGTTTGTAGACCTTACCAAAGGAAATGCAGAAGCACTTCTACAGCCCCCTGCCGCATACCCGCTAAGATGCGGTTGTCGGGGAGACGAATAGGTGTCCAAATGCGGTTTTCTCTACTTCAAAATAAGTCACGCTTGCCTCCACAGGAACAAGACTTGGATTTCCCGGGTAGTTTTACTAAACGCTAACAGTTTACTATCCTGTTCCTATTTTTTAACAACATTTTTCTCAGGTGAAACAACCCCCCCCAGAGTCCATGAAGCACAGTTTTGCTCAATACTAAGTATGTGCATTCAGTCGGAGATTATGTTTTTCCTGCCGTTATGTGTTTCATGTGTTAGTCACCTTATATGTTGTGTGTTTTTACATTTTTTACATTTACCATACACCACGAAGCACGTTTGCCGGGCACGGTTTTACCTTTAGGTTGCAACCACAATGCGAGTCTGGACCACTGCACGCCCCATTATGAAGCACCTCACCAGCATGGAAGTATTTTAAATGTGTACCCACTTACTCCATATGAGAGAGGGGGCTGTTCAAAACCATGTTTTGTTTACTATTACAGATACACTATGTGACAAAGATCGTATTTATAACCACACATGCTTTATTTTTTTTTTTTATTTCACACATTTAGGTTTAGTAGGAGTGGCAAACACAGGGCTGGTCCCTGTGTGGTCCTGATGAAGAGCTAGGGGTAGGCTCGAAACATGTTGATATTGCACAGAACTCCTACCAATTACAGTTAGGTTTTTCCGTGTAATACCCCTTTTA
Source organism: Lissotriton vulgaris (assembly GCF_964263255.1). Classification (NCBI taxonomy): domain Eukaryota; kingdom Metazoa; phylum Chordata; class Amphibia; order Caudata; family Salamandridae; genus Lissotriton; species Lissotriton vulgaris. The sequence goes on from NC_141694.1 coordinate 1,860,379,772, forward strand.
GACATACCAATCCTAGGAGCAATAATAAAGTATTTTAGCCCACTAGCAATGTATTTTATTCACTTTCAACCACTCCACCACACTGTGCACCACACAGTCTTACTTTCAGTGCTCCTACGTAATTTCCGCAAGTTGTAGCATTCCCTAGTTGGTAGAGAACTGGGATGACCCCAATGATGAAGCATGTCACCGTGGGGAAACCCTGGTGAGTGAGGGGACTCAAGAAAGACATTTCTTTCCTGAAGGCTATTTCTGATCATACCGTTTCGGAGCCTCTTTCTTTCTGACTGGGTCCTCAAACCCGAGACCCTGGTTTTCATTTGGAAGATACATTTATGAGGGTGACCCAGTTATCACCAACCTCTGCCTCCCTTCAGCTTTTGTGTACTACAGGCAGAACAAACAGGTAATTGTTTGGTAGAGTTAAACTGGTGCAACTTCTGTTGCAGGTTTTGCAGACAGTACCCCGCACATTGTAAACGGGTGTACATAAGTACAAGCATAACAGGTAATTGATTAGTAGAGTTAAACTGTGGTTCATCTTGGACATTGTAGTATAATATACTTACCCATGTTTTTTCTGTTGCAGGTTTCTCAGACAAACCCACACATATTTAAACTGGCGTACGTGAGTTCAAGCATAACAGGTAATTGTTTGGTAGAAATTAACTGTGGTGCATCTTGTACATTGTAGTATAACAGATTGCTTTCATGAGCATAAGCGTCAAAGTAAGCCATGTTACATTTTTTTGCAGGCTTTGTGGCACAGCAGGTTCAAACCGGCGGGCACGGAAATGTTTAAGCGCAAAGCTGTACTTTCAGCAGAGTGCGAAGCTTCACCACAAAGGAAGAAATGTTGCCTTTTATTCGAGGAAGAGTGGATGAAACAAATTATGGAGGCTGAGACACAGAAATCATGAAGCAAGGTTTGCGTGAAACTTGGGTAACTATTTCAATACAGTCCAGATGTGGGCTTGATTTGCAAAGCATGTGCGGAAGCCAAGATTATTGGGGACCTTTCTACAGGGAAGGAATGGAGTGATGGCTGGAAACTGGATTACCTGAAACGCCATCTAATTAGCAAAGTTCACAAGTCTGCCATGGTGATATTGAGAAACAGAAGTGCTGCTGACAGATTTGGTTTTGGAGTTGAAGCAATGCTGACAGAAACTGCCACTGACAAAGCAAATAGAACGGAAGTGGTTGATCAACAAAGATGCCTTCCTGAGGAGATAAAGATGCTAATCAACAACGTATTGCTGGTAGTCAAGATGAATACTTCAATGTTATCTATACAAGAGATCCATGATCACCTTGCTTTGTACGTGAAGATGCCACACTGCAGGAGGAGCAAGAACTATGCCTTTGAGTTCCCAGAGGCCATCAATAGCGTGATTCACTGTGAAGGTTAGGCAGAACTTCGTAACGCTTTGTATCACACATTGATAATTGAGAGGCCAGATATTTCTGTTACAAAAATGCTCATCCTGTACTTCAAGTTCCGACCTGTAACTTACATAGAGCATAAAACAGTGTTTGGGGGAATAATGAAGCTGACTAGTTGTAATGCTGAGGCTATCACTACCGCTGTCAAAGAATTCTACACTGCCAATGAAAATGGTCATGTTCGCATCAGATGGTGCATCTGTGATGCTGGGTAAAAATAATGGTGTTGCTACTCACTTTAAATAATACATTCACCATCCAGTTGAGCAGCATTGTGTCACTCAGCGAGAAGATTTAGAAGTTGATGATGCCTGGAAGAGGCTTCCGATGATTAAAGAGATGGAGACATTATTTGACTATTGTCTACACTGTGTTCTCCAGATCTCCTGCAAGAAGTCCAAGCAGGATGAAATGGCATCAGTCACCGATTGTGAAGTGGTCTCCTTTCCACCATTGAATGAAGTCTGGTGGCTTTCAAGGCATTTTGCAGTTGGTGCATTAATTCGGAATTACGAGGATGTTCTTAAGTACTTTGAGCATGAGAAAGTTGAGGAGAATGATCTAGTTGCTAAAGACTGTTATAAAAATCTATCTGACTCAAACTACCATCTTTCCCTTGCAGAATTTAATGACATTGTGAGTGAATTTGCATCTCTGTGCAAACTGTTCCAAAAAAGTTCTTTGACTACTGTTGAAGCTGTACAGTATGCAAGAGGAAAGATTGGCCAAATTAAGGAATAGAAATTGGGGGACACTGTCTTTTGGAGCATGTAAGATCTGATGCTGTTGTACAAGCAAAGGCTAGACGTTGACAGTGGGCCTATTTTGTCATTTGTTTCCTTTCTTTGTGAGCACATGCAAAAAAGGTTCCCTGAAGATGAACTTAAAGAAAGGGCACATTTTGAAATCCAAGCAATAGCAACACAATCACATTTTGATTTTGGGACTGAAAATATACAAAGACTTGTTGAAGAGTATAAAGATGTCTTGGTCCTGGGTGATTGTGAAACACCAGAAGATATTGTTCGACAATTCAGAGACTATAAATATGTGGTGGCAGAACATGTAAAGGGTGGGTTATTTACCACCTTTCAAGACATGGTGAATTTCACTGTACGTAATGCTGTTCAGTATAGTGTGGTGCCTCAGCTTGTTGATGTCTGCGCAACATTTCAAGCATCTAGTGCAGATTGTGAACGAGGATTCAGCCTCATGAATACTATCAAGAGTAAATTGAGGAATAGACTAGAGCAGAAGCATTTGGATATGCTGATGAGGACAAAGGCCTACCTACTGAATGGGAAATTTGACCTCCATAGAGTTTATCAGCACTGGAATAATGGCAAGGATCGCCGTGAGACACAACCCTGGCACCCATCTAGTGATGCCATTTGACGTGTCTGAACGGCCCTCTCCCACAGTGCATGTTTGCCTCGATGTCAGTTTCACAAATATCTCCGGCGGGATAGCCCAACATTACTCATTAGTAGCTGTCACATCATACTGTAAATAGGTTCTGTAATTTTGTAACTTATTTTGTATATGTGATATTGTATAGGCTCTCAACATATCCCCAGCCAATGAACAGTGCTCCAGTTAAGAATATTTAGTACAATCTTATGATGGTACCACCATTGGAGTCTTATGCTTTTCTAAACCTGAAGTGTACTTGCCTGTGTAACCAATTCATGTTATGGCGTGTTAATCCAATTTGAAAACCGACCTTCGGACCCTTAACTTGGCGATGTATGTGTGAAAATGCCCAACATCTTTTCACTTTTTTTAAGTAAACATTTGGAGTGAGGTTTGGCGATGCACACGCGCCGTCTGGTACCTTGCGCACATAGCCAAGAAGTAGCCGAATGGATGAAGCACAGCCGTCTGAAACTGAACTCAGACAAAACAGAAGTCCTCATCCTAGGCACCTCCCCCTCCGCCTGGGATGACTCTTGGTGGCCGGAGGCCCTTGGAAAAGCACCCATCCCGACGGACCACGCACGGAACCTAGGAGTCATCCTAGATTCCTCACTTTCGATGAACAGACAAGTCAACGCCATTTCTTCATCTTGCTTCAACATTCTTCGCATGCTCAAAAAAACATTTCGTTGGATCCCCACCGAAACTAGAAAAACAGTCACCCACGCACTGGTCACAAGCCGCCTGGACTACGGAAACACCCTATACGCCGGTACCACCGCAAAACTCCAGAAAAAACTCCAACGCATCCAGAACGCTTCAGCCAGGCTCATATTAGACATCCCGCGTAAAGAACACATCTCTGGGCACCTGAATAACCTCCACTGGCTCCCCATCAATAAGAGGATTACTTTCCGCCTCCTAACCCACGCACACAAAGCACTTTACGAAATTGGACCCGAATGCCTCAACACACGACTGTCCTTCTACACCCCCTCCCGCCAGCTACGATCCTCAAACCAAGCCCTTGCCACTGTACCTCGCATCAACAAAACCACCATGGGAGGGAGATCCTTCTCCTACCTGGCAGCTAAAACCTGGAACTCACTTCCCACTCACCTTCGCCTTACTCAGAACCACCTAGCATTCAGAAAGCAACTTAAAACGTGGATTTTCGACAAGTAATTCCCCACCCTTCTTCAAGCGTCTTGAGACCCTCTGGGTATGTAGCGCGCTATATAAATCTCTTGACTTGACTTGACATGGTTGCAGAGACAGAGACCCTCCTCTGCCGCACACAGAGAAAAACAAATTAGAGGGACCATTGGTTGTGATGTATATTTATGTAAAACAAACAGATTACTCAGAGGGTCCCAGGGCAAGTTTTATGACCCAAACTAGGTACATACCCCAATACACATATCCATTACACAAGAAATACCTAGGGGTCAGTGAAAATATTGTAGCTCAACTGCAAAGATAGATCTTAGAACCACACAGGCACCAGGAGTGGAAAGACAGACCATACAACCAAAGTGAAATAGAAATAAGGGTTCAGAAATATGGGCTGAAAATTCCCATCAGAAGCCACTCTGTACCGCCCTTGGTTACATCATTTGGGTACTCCTTGCCCAGGAGATAGATGAGAACAGTCCATTAGATGTAATAGTGACTGTCCAGAGATGTAAGATGAGAATGTATCAGTAAAGGGTGGTTTAAAGATTTGAGATTAAGTGTGACTACTGAAAAAAAGCAGTGTAGAGAAATTTAGTGATAAAGGTAAAATTGGATAAAGCTAGGTGGATATGAAATTTTATTGTGTTCCCCTAGTTGGCCAAGATTAAAAACAGAGTGAATACAGATTTGAAATAATATCTGTAAGTAGTGACGGTCAACATGTTTCAGCAAAACTGGAATGTTTCCAATGCATTCGTCAGGACCAGATGTATATTCAACTACAGCTTTATAAAAGTGAAGGAATAAAAAAAAATCAGGATTTCACCTGTGTTTCAGGTCATACGTTCAACCACATACTGTTGTCGCAGTGTGAGCCCAGCAATGGCAGGAGCATAAAAAGTGAAACAAACAAACAAACACATTGTAAATGACACATTATGTCACATACTACAGAGAATGTCTTTATATATAAATCACATTAATTGTGGGCAATATGCAATTTGCACTTGTTTACACCACTCACCCATTTGTTGTGGTTGATGTGCCTCACCCCACCTGGCAGCAGCTCAGGTTTATGGAGCACCGCTCTAAACCAAATTAAAGAAACAGTGATGACAGTCTTCATATTCCATTAGTTGTGAGCAACTTGATCTATTCTCGCAAGGATGTCAATGCAATTCTTCATTTGTCGTTTGCTTAATTCTTTGTCAAAGGTATACAAGTATTGCATACCATATAGGTGGAAGTAACTCTTTTTATGGCGGTGTGTTATTCCTATAGTCATAAGGTGCAGTTATGAGTAGACCAACCACACGACTTATGATCTATAGATAGCCACGTTTAGAGTGAAATGCTGCTTATCGGCATAAAAATACAGAAGAAAAGAGCCGATTAAATATTCATGCGCCCACATCGTGTCACATGGCAATTTGTTCACGTCAGTTTTATATTTACGGCGTGATTAGCCATTAGATGATTGTACACAATAATATTTCTTCTCATTGCACGTTCCCAATTCAAAAATCACGAATGTATTATCTTTCTTTTCTATTGAATGATCAAATCTTGTTAATTATTAGGTCTTTCCTAATATTGCTTAGATAAAAGGAGTTACAGCAGAAAAGGGGGCCCCTGGGACCTGCTTACTTATTTTGGATACGCCAATTGAAGACTTCCTCAAAGTGATTGAAAAGCTGAATGCTAATCTGGAATTCTCCTTCCTGGATGCACTGGTGGTATTGCATTATTTAGAGGGACTATTGCTCTTAAAGCATGTGCAGAGACCGTGTGTTGTGAAGAATTTTCAGGTATGTAAACAAAAAGACACTAATAAGAATCATACAATACATCTACATTGAAGCCTTCATGAGCACTCTGCATAAAAGATGTAGGGCCTGATTAGGACAATGGTAGTCTACCTGCGTGCCTCCATGGCAGTGCCTTGCAGGAGCACCGCCAAAGCCTTACTCATACCGCCCGCCTGATTACAATTGTAATTCTTAGTCGGCAGGCGGTTCTCCAGCGGTGTTTTGGCCATGCCTGTCTAAAGGCCCAAAGGTAAGCCTCAGACAGGCACTGCTGCAGCACGTTCCTAGATGGTGCGGCATGCACCATGTGGTGCATACTGCACCATGCAGGAACTGGCCTCCCAGAGCCACAAGGGGGCACTGTTAAGGCCTCGCTTTGTCTCCTCACTGCCAGACTTTTCATCTCGGGATCACCACCGTGGTAAGGCTGGTGGTGAGGCAACCTGTAAAACGCTTGACAGGGCTGCAGTGGCACCACCAGCATATTACTGCCTCTTACCACTGTGGGATCACAGATCCCTGCCAGATGCAGTCGTTCAATGGTGGTATAAACTCTAAATTTGGTATACAATAGGCAGAACAACAGTCCAGTCCTGTGTGGACGGTCACCTCGCGTACGGCCGTCCTATGGACTGCGGAACTCATAACCAACCCCTTAATGTTTATCATTCTTAAAATTTGTCAATTTAATGAATCTGAACTAGGTCAAATTATTTTACATAACTTACAATTTTGCAGGTTAACGAATGGAGTGAACGAAGACAATATCACAATGAGGAGGGAGCTTACTTTGTGACTGTTGCAGTGAAGGAGCACAAAACTGCAGCCCGGCAGATGGCGTCCTTTTGTTTAAGTTATGAAGAACAAGTATTCCTTTAAGACTCCATATATATTTTTTTGTGCATCCACAAAAATGTTTTGAATATTTATTCACCCAGTACTACCAATTTAGATAATTCCATTGCATCCTTAAGTTTTAAAGTCTGCTTATTTGAGTAGCATCCCTCTTGTGTAAATAATACTGAATGTGATCACTGATGCATCTTCATGCCTGTTTGACCTCATTACCATTTTTCTTCTTCTAGCAGTGGTTTGAAGAATATTTTACAAACAAAGATGAGGTTCATGATACATTTTGTGCATCGTCAAAGGGGGATCCAATAAACAATCCATCAAGCAATCTTAATCATTTTCATGACAGGTATTTTTATAATGCTGGCTGTGCCTTTTTGAATTTCCAGATTACTATTGGTCAGTGGTGTACAAGTACAATGGATGGGGATTATTAGGCATCCAAAGAGATGGCTTTAACATTGCTTATAACTAGCATTACTTTGTAAGGAATGGTCTAACTCATGACCCATATAATACCTTTATAAAATACATGACTATTTATAGTATAATGAGCAGGTTTCAAATGTTAATAATTCTTACAGGTGCAATGTTCCTGCACTAACAGGTCAGCTAGCTAGACAAGTATATGAGACAGCAACTAAAAGACTGTATGGATGCCGAAAAAAACCTTGTTGCTCATCATATTGCTTATTCAACTCATAATGCGGAAAAGCATTATCGCATGAGTAGAAAATAACTGTGCAGCATCAAAACTGCTAGATAAACTTGCACAAGAAAACCCACTGTGAGGCAATAATCATTGTTTTTCATCTCTCTGATTTTAGAAAACACTCATGATCATTATGCTTTTAATGCAAATAGTTATTGTACTTAGACATTTATTTAGAACAATCATTTACCATTATTACCATCTGTGTTTGTTTGCAGATGCTTGAACCAAAATACTATACATTGCAGATAGCCACTTAATGAGAGACGGCAAAAGTCATCCGCCATATAATGGCCACCTTCTAGATTTGTTTTCTATGCTGTAATATACATATACATTTTGTAAGCTACTGTTTCAGTATTATGCTACTGGCAATTATAGATGTTATGCACTTTGCTTATATCTAAAATAATCAAACATATAATCATCTCAATAAAATATTATTCACTTTTAATCACATACCTCTTTTTACTAATGCTATCATCTTTTTCTTCTGTCTGCCTAAAGGGCACAACATAATGGGCCTTTGACAGCCAAAGTACCTGGCGAAAATATTCATAATGTATTTATAAATTTTGAAAAAGAATTTCCTGTGACTCTGAAAGTTGATACCCAAACAGTTTGTTTGTTTTCAGTTATTGTACTACATTTGTATATTTCATATATTATCATAATTTGTATATCTACTTAGAAAAATAATAACTTTCTTTGAACGATATTGTTTGATCGATTTTCTTCGAAAGGTCATAAAGTATAACCAGAGCGAGTACGAAAAAGACGATTCTTAATGTTAGTGTGAGCACTCCTGTGTGCCAAAGTGAGAGTTACCGCTTGAAGCCACAGCTACCCAGGGTTGCGCAAAGGTGATACAAATGAACCTGACTGAAATCAAAAAACTGTTTTTAAGAGAGTATTCCATGATAAGGCCCGCAGCCATGTCGTAAAATAAAATTATTTCCTCACAGTGGACAGAAATCTGTTCAGAGATTTGATTTATTATAGTTCAAAAACCCTCATCTGCTTTCTTTATAAGAAATAGGTTGCTGAGAAAACTTGGATTGGGACCTTCTGCATTTCCCCTTTGGATAGTTACTCCTGAACCTCTTGCAAGATTAATTTAGATTTTAGTTAACTGACTATTATTGGATGAAGGGAAACAAACTAATGGAAGAGAATAACATTCTGTCTGATAATCCTGACTAAAACCCACTGGTCTGAAGTTATTAGTCTCAATTTGTTCTTCGAAAGAGTGAGCTTTTTGCACCCATAACCAATGATACAAATGCATCACTAGTGATGCTTCACACTTGATCTGTCTCACTAGTGATGCATGAAAAAGTAACTTTATTAAAGGATGTAAAAATATTTGGAGATATACATTTTGTTGATACACCTTTCCTGTACCATGTTATTAAGTCACTTTTGCAACCTTTTTTCTTCATTTTTAAAATTTTAATATGTTTTATGGCACTTGAGAGCACAGATGAACAGGGAATTGAATTATTTTTTTCAACAGGGATACGCCAAACATGTTGATATTGGGGAGTATTCTTCAGGATACTACAATTGCACCCATAATTTAATTTAATAATTTGATAATTTAAAATACATTGACCTCAAATGGGGAGCACACTTATATCCTCAGAGTTCCTTGGCATTCAACACAAAAGTCCACCTGAACTTGAAAATGAAAAGTGTCAACCTAGTTTGTAAAACTATTAGTTGCTTTTCATTGGTTCTGTATTTATCATGGTGATAAGCCACTGTAACACCCTTTTGTTTTCGTTCTAGTTTATTTATGAAACATTTCTGTAACACTTTGATGCATAAATAGTACATTATAACTTAGATGATTATTGGTTCAGGGATACTTCAAAAGTGTTGAGTTTACTTTGGATAAACTGAGTACACTGCAAATGTACCTGCATCGTTTTTAAATTAATAAAAATTAATTCCATTTTTGACCTTTATAGGGGGCGGTCAAGCTGAAATTGTACACGACTCAGAGTTCCATGACCTTGGGTAGAAGAAGTGAAAGGGCCCCTTTAAACCTGAACACCTCAAAATATTTCCGCTACTAAAACAGGTGCCTGCATTACCAAAGGCACTTCTTGGCATCTTTACCAGTGTTGGGTTTGTTAAGCAGATGGTCTCTGATAGAGGGACTAATTTCATGTCTACATGCCTAAAAGCTATCAGGGATAAATGTGGTGTGAGTTATTAGTTCACTACACAGTATCACCCTCAGACAAATGGTTTATTTGAAAGGTTCAACAAAAGTAGGGAGGGCATCATTCATTCCCTTTAACTAGACAGTATTTGATTCAAAGCTGTCTCTTTTGCGAGTCACTTCCTCTTTCCCGCTGTGCACACGTCCGTCCTACGACATACTTGTGTGATGTCTACTTCTTAGTATGTTTTCACTGGTTGTCCTGAGGCGCCATCTTTTCACTATCTGTATTTATTAGTCACACTTAAATATACCTGCAGATATTGTATCCTAACTTGGTATTGTTTCACAGGCCCTGGTATACATTTCCATGTCGTTTTAGGGACATTGAGGCGATAATAGGATTTCTCAAACATACGCAGGTGCGCATACTCAGCTTGTAGCTATCGCGCTTGCGCTATGACAAGATAAAAGTTTGTCAGCTAGCGTCCTTGTTGGTTGCCATAGGACCTTCGCAGATGCGTGTTTTGATGCTTCTATTTACTGTAGATAGCGTTCCATGTACTTTTGCAGCTGTTTTCACTGGCATGATTACACACTACGTTTAAAGTGTTGGGATAAATCAAATAATGAAACTCACCTTCTTTTGGTGTACACAGACGCGAGAAGGTATTTGATGTTTTGCGTGTGTGCCGCAGTATAGCATAGTGATACTAGAGCATGCATATTTGACTCACTTTCCTGATCATTGACTCACTCTTCCGGATCATCGACGCACCTGTGGCCTGTTTACACACTGGCCCTGCAGTATTTAAGCAATCGGCCATACTAGGCACACTCACCTCCGGTTACAGGCTCAAATGGACCTGGTGTACCAACGGAGAGGTGAGTGTGATACTGGGCTTAATGTTTTGCTTTGTTAGACTTTTGATAATTGGAGTTTGATTCTGCACTAACTTAATGACAAAGTATCTCATCTGTTTCATGTTTCTCCACATTACGAGATTTTACTCTGGCAGCAATTGAGCTGGTTTGACCTCTTGCCTTCTTTACCTTAGGCATCACTTTGCTTATACGTCTCTATGTGGCTAGTGAGCCATTTTGACTTTGAATTCTATGCCGTATATTGCTTCACGTCCCCATCAGACATGTCTTACTTTCCTATAGGTAAGCTGGTCTTTGTGAATGTTAGGGGTTATCTGTCAGGGCTCTGATAGAGACATTCCCTTATCAACACAGCTGTGTTGGTGTTCTTAATATTCCTGATCTCCATCTAGGCTCCCTTGTTTTTAACTTAAGATCCAGTATATATGTATATCTCAGATATCCTCAATTGATTATTATATCCCTGGACTGACATGAGGATACATAGTCTGATAATGGCAAAACTATTTTTTTCAGAGCGGTGCCCCATTCCTGAGCTGTTGCCAGGTAGAGGTGAGGTCCACTACCCAGCAGTTGCGAGTAAGAAACTACTTTCTCATTTTTTCTTCACAGAACCTATATTTGCATCACAATGCTAAATAATCATAGCCTTGTGGTGATTGACGTTTGGCCCATCTTTCTACCATATAGGTTATGGTCTTTCATGAGATAGACTGACACTATATTTCGTCCATGTATGATATCCTTTTTGATTTATTTCACTGTTTCACCTAAGCAGCATCATCATCTTGAGGTCCTGACAAAAGCCCAGTCCACGCTTGGCTTTTGAGGCTGAAACATGTTTACCACTTTTTTCACGTACACCAAAGCGGTTTAAATCCATACCGTTGGTGCACTGCATTTTAATCCTGGCAATGGACATATCCCAATAAAAAAGTTTGTGCTCATTAGCTAGTTTTAGCTCACATTTCCTTCACTTTCTTTGTTTGCGCTGCATCCTCACTCATACTAAATCTTCTCACTTGTGGGTTTAGTACACTCCATTAATACTCAAAACATCTCAGAGCTCCTCCCTCTTAAGTCAAGTCAAAGGATCTTTATTCGGATATGTAAAAACATCCATAAAAGTACAAAGTCATCACAACAATCTGCATAATAAACAATTAAAACAGTCTAAAACTATTTAAAAACACACAATCGATCGATATGATGGTTGCCTAACAATTTTTATTTAGAAGGAAGCCATCTAATTATGTCATTAAAAGTACATCACTTTATAATCTAAGCTGACACTCAATAGATGTAAACATTATATTGACTAATTGGCTATATGCCAGCCATTAAAAACGATATGCAAAGTGTCAACAGTGTACGGTGGGGGCTGTAATAAAGTGCTGGTGTGCGATAGATAAATAATCAATCTCTTGTACAAAGCCGCAATATTATTCAAATTTATCAGGGCATATTCATAATGCTCGGGAACGTATCGCTGATTGGAGAAAGCAGCTTACTCTGAAAATTACTTCGTCACAGCTCAACATTAATAGTTCCTTAAATGCTAGATTAAAATCCACCACAGCATGCTCTTTCAAGTAGGGAATTAAGTAAAGTTTTGTGTAGCTAGCATAAAAACCACAGAAAAACAAAAATTGTAACAGAGTTTGTTTACACCCTAGGTTACAGGGACATTGCAAAGCCTCCAGATTTTTATAAAAGCCCAGTGGAAATGATAAGGAATATTTAATGCTTCCATCCCTGAGACGAAAGAGCAAACGTCTGTTCCACCTCCCCAAATTTTTTCTAAGGTATCCCTGTGGCATGTTGTTAAGCCTGCCACCATGTGCCAGTAGGGAGATATATCTTATGATAGAAGGTTTGTGTTGCTCAGATGTTTCTCTCTCTTTTTGATATAGATTGTACAATGCCCCTCTTACTAGCTTATGTTGTGCTTGTTCAGTGGCTCGGTGGGAGGAGAATAGGTGCACCATGCCCACACTTGCTAAGTTTCTTTATACTGCCCCCAACCAAGGTATGTGATTTGCCCTGTCACACTTTAGGCAGTCCATAATTATTTCTTGGGTCAAAGAAGCAGCAGGGTTCCGCCATATTTTTAGCCAAAATAAAGCTGGTCTAGACCTGATGACGTCCTCCAAGTAAAAAATATTCAACTCCCTACGGCAAACATAGGTGGGTGCTGACATAGACGCCCCCAGAACATTTCTACAGAATCTGTTCTCTTCGATCTGTATACTAGCGCTGTTAGTGTACCCCCACAACTCTGCTCCATAGGTTGCCGTAGGTAGGCATTGGGTTCTATAGATTTGTAATAACGCTACTACTATCTCAGCACGTTTGGGTTGTCGAAGGCTGAATATAGAGGTTGCCTTACCCAGTTTGTTCCTCCCATAGGCCACATGGTGCTGCCAAGAGCATGTGTTAGAGAACATCAGGCCTAGGTAGGGAAAAGTGCTAGTGCTTTTTAGCGCATCGCTCCCAGACATGATATGCTGGATATTCTATTTTTTGGGTCCAAACGACATTATGTACGATTTATTAAAATTAGTACATAGGCCAAGATCAGCCATATAGGAGACAAAGCCTGTTATTAAAGTGCGTAGTGCTTTAGGAGTGCGGCCCATAAGGACCGCATCGTCCGCGTATAAAAGAAAGGGGAGTAAAGTGACATTAATGCTGGGGACATCACTTGTTTGTTTGGACAGTGAATTACTTAATTCATTTATGTACAAAATACAAAGCAAGGGGGCCAAGACACATCCTTGTCTGACCCCCCTGCCTATTAAAATGTCCTCTGAAACCTCCCCTTCATTGTTTATTCTAACGTGGGCTTTCAGGTCACTATGCAGATAGGCCAAAAAATATACAAGTGCTTTGTCTAACCCATAGTTTAAAAGGACCACCCATAATTGAGAGCAGTTAACAAAATCAATAGCTAAACTTAAATCCATAAATCCTAAATACAAAGGGGCTTTTTTGGCTATGATGTATTAGCCCATTATTAGGTTTAAATTCAGGCATTGCTCCATGGTCCCCACGTTACCTCTGAAACCAAGCTGACACGGGTGTAAAAATCTTAAGTTCCTCCCCCCATGTTCTGATCTTATTAAAAATGACTCTGCCTAGAATCTTCAGGGTGTTATCAATTAAAGATATAGGGCAGTAACAACTAGGATTGAGTCTGTCACCCTTCTTAAAGATGGGGACGATGATACTATTAGACCAGGTCTCCGGGGCAGGGGTATGGGACAAATTGTTAAAAATATTACACAATAGAGGTGACCAAAAATCAGGCTCTGATTTAATTCGATCGATTGATAATCCATCAGGACCAGGTGCTTTGTTGCCTGCGCTTTGATTTATTTCGTCTTCCACCTCTATTATCGTGAAATTAAGTGCCATAACTGGCTAGATGGTGTCAGCTGATGCGCAAGGTGCGGCATAGATATTTTGTAAAATGATCTTCCCACATTTTACCTGGTATATTACAGTTAATAGGGGTAATGTTTGATCCTATAGACCTCAGAAATTTGACCTCGCCCCAAAACCAGGCAACATCTTTAAGAGCGGCTGTGCGGGCAAGAGATTCCCACCTTTAACAGTTCTTCAGCCCGAGTTTTAGTGGCACGCTTATAGTGTGCCCTTAATTGTCTTACCAGGAGCTGGTCTCAAGGGAACTAAAGAGAGAGCCTCCCGTAGTTCCCAGTTTGCTTTGGAACAGGATCTGTCAAACCACCTGGGATCTTTATTCCGGCGTGTGACTGGTTTAGAGATCTCCTTTTTGAAAGACGCACATAGCCGTTCAAAAGCCGCAATAAAATCAGCGCCTTGGTATTTGATGGATAAACAGATATCAATCAATTGGGGGTGCTTATTAATAATGCGCACTAAAAGCCCCTTGTTATCTCTCCCCATCTAGATTACTCTGAGTTTGTCAGTTGAGGCCGTCAGGTTAGTTGCCCCTATTTCCTGTCCCTTATCCAATCTTTTAATAGAATTAAAAACAGTCAAAATTAGATTGTGGTCACTATATACGGTGCTGGGGACGTCAGCATTTATTAAACAGTCCACAAGTCGGGAGAAGATAAATACATAGTCAATTGTGGAGGAATCGCTGCGCCCTATGTATGTAGCCAGGGGGCCTTCGCCCGTGGTGCGACTGGCTATCTCCATGACATTGACTAAGTCACAGGTGGTGTTAGACTTGGCTGTCTCTAGTTGGCAGAGGTATATACTTCTGACAAATAGGGACTCACCTCCTCTAGTCAGGGCAAGGGGATCACACTCTTAGATAACCCCTGCTCACCCCCTTGGTAGCTTGGCAAAGCAGACAGGCTTATCTCAGAGGCAGTGCGTTAAGCATTTATGACCACATACAGTAATAAAGTGAATACACTACAAATGGACACAACACAGTAGTATTATAAAAATAAGGATTTTTTTATAAGGCTTAGCACAAGACCAAAGAACGACAAAAATATACCACAATCTTAATAAATACTCTTGGAAGGAAAAATAATAGTTCAAGTGTAGTTTCTTCTTAGCACAAAGTCTTTAGTATCAAAAACAACTCTTCTTCGGTAAAACACAGTTCTTGGCAACAATGTAACCCACACGGGAGTCACACGACATCGAGGCAAAGTTAATCCAAAGGTTCGGCGTCGACCACGAGGAGCGCTATGTCGAGCCCGGAATCGCACAGACCCCCACAACACAGTACCTTAGAAAAGCGAAGCACACAATGATCAGCGGCGTCGAGATGTCCGGCTTCGCGTCTCCGGCGTCGATCCGGCCTCGGAGTCTGGGTGACCTGCAGGGGCGTCGACAGATGTCAGGCAGGAGCAGTGCTCATGAGGCAAAGCAGGATACGGCGTCGTCGTCGATGGTGATGTTGCAAGAGTGAGCAGCTCTCACGGCGTCGAGAGGGCTCGAAGTCGATGCGATCTGCAGTGGTGCAGACCTGGGGTCACTTGGAGCTGGAGCCGAACTCACTACTCACTGGCGTCGCTGCTGGCGTCGATCGGGCCCGGCGTCGAGGAAGTTGGACACTGAAGCCGTTACTCACGATGTCGAGCTGGATTCGGCGGCGTCCGTCAGCGTCGAGATTGCTGGTTTCTTTCAGAGGTGCTGGATTCTCAGGTTCCAGCAACAAGCACTTTTAGCAGATGAAGTCCTTTAGCCCTGTAACTTCAACAGGAGGCTGGCACTCTTCCAGCCCTTGGAGATTTTCGAGCAAAGTCTGAGAGTACACACACAGTTCCTCTCTCCTGGTTCCTCGGCAAAAATAAAGAAGCAACTGCAGGATTCCCCCGAGCAAACAGCACACTGGCAGAAGGGGTAGGCAAGTCCTTGGATCAGCAGGCTTCCTGTCCTTGGTTCAGGGTTCCTTGTCAGAAGTGATCTAAAGTCTTGGTTCAGGGGTCCTTCTCTTATACCCCTTTTTGGCTTTGATCCCTTTGTCCATGCAGGGGAATTTCCTCACATCCTGGGTTTGTTGTGGGTGTAGCCAGGCAGAGGCACCTGGCCTATTCACTGTGCAGGGCTGGGTCATCAGATGCCCAGCAGGAGGTGGCGCCAGCATTGTCACTGGCAGGAGCAGAGCTATCGGCCTCCTGGTAGGAGGTGGGGCCAGAATCGTCCCTGGCAGGCACAGAGTCATCAGTCGCCTGGTAGGAGGTGGAGCCAGTATTTGTGTCAGGCAGGGCAGGCTATCAGGAGCTACTCTCCCCCTACTCTCAATGCAAATGTCCCACTCATCCCACACTGACTCATTCAGAACTCTGGAGCCACCCAGCTATTGTCACACACACACACCAAACCAGAAATAGTTAGACAAGAAAATAGCCACTTTCTATAAGTGCTATTTTCAAACCCAGAGTCCAAAAACCATCCACACCAACGGATGCGTGATTAAACCCCGAGTTCAGGGATACCAAACTCGATATTGCACCATGCTCCCCGAGCCAGCTAGGATTATAGCATTAATAATCCTGGCAGCCCATTCTAACTAATGGAGAGCAGGTTACCTTACAATAGTGAAAACGAATATGGCTGTAATTCACTATTAGGACATGCCAACTTGGTCAGGCTTGTCCTACCTTATGCTTACAATGCACCCTGCCCTCAGGCCTACCATAGGAGTGACTTACATGAAGTTAAGGGAAGGTTTGGGGACTGGCAAGTAGGTGTACTTGCGCAGCCAGCGTGACAGTACCAGACTGCACGTAGGTCTAGCAACGGCAGACCTGTAGACATACTTTTACTAGGCCACTCTTGTGGGTGGCAAAACATGTGCTGCAGGCCCACGAGCAGCATTTGTATTTACCAGCCCTGGCACTCCTGGTGCACTAGACTAGGGACTGACAGTAAACCAAATAAGCCAAACATGGAATTCAATCAGTACAGTAATTTACATAGGGAGCACTTGCACGGTGGCACTGATCAGCAGTTGCACAGTGCCCAAAGCAATATACAAGCAAAAACATCGTAAACAGAGGAGGCAAACAGAAAAAAATGGAGGAGAAACTCAAGCTAATGATGTCAGGTCTAACATGTGGCTATGTAATTAAGTAGTTCCTCCCCTCTTTTACAAGGTAACACCCGTCTGGGAGGGACAGCTAAATTGGTGTTACCCTGGCATTAGCAGCCGGAACAGCGAACTTCAATATCCTTGGAGACCTGATCATACATTTTGACTGCAACAATGAGACTAAAATAACTAATCTGCTTGCAGATCTAGCAGGGTTTCAACTGAGACAGATGGTCCAGGGAGCCACGCATACTGGAGGTCATCTCCTAGACCCCATTTTTACCAACATAGAAGAAGCTGTGGTGTCCGTGCCTATACCTATGACATGGACGGACCACATGCTAGCTATTATGTCCATCCCCAACCAGGCCAAACCTCAGCCCAGGCCAATACACAAGATCTATAAGAGGCCCAGGAGGAAGTTACAGTTAGAAGATTTTACTAATCTGCTAAAAAAACTTCTGTTACCCCACCTTGACGATACTAACTTATGTTACGAACACTACTGTAACTGGATAACTCAGGCTCTCGATATACTGATTCCTACCTCCTGGACTCAAGTTCGCGCCAAGGAATCAAGTCCCTGGTTCGACGAAGAGCTATCAACTTTGAAAAAAAATAGCTGAACGTAAATGGAGGAAACGTTATGACCCGACCTAAAAGTTCACTATATTACAATTCAGAAAAAGTATCACAGGCAGATCTGCAAAACCCGTGCAATTTTCTATGCCAACGAAATTAACGTAAGTTCTAATCCCTCCAAAATTATTTTTAAAATCTTGAAAGATCTTAGCACCAAAAAGGCAGAAGTTAGCATTCCAACATCACAGATGTTCTGCGATGAATTAGCCCTGTTCTTCGTGGAAAAAATTGAAAAAATCTATAATGTTTTTCCCGCAAAGCCCACGCTCAGCCCTTCTAAAATAGAAATCATATCAGAACTCACTAGCATCCCGGAGCTTAGTCAGGAGGTCTTTGACAAATTCTGTCAAAAAGTTAAATCCGGTTCCCCTCTCGACCCTTTAAAACCTGAGCATGTCAGGAAAGTAGATGCTATAGTACTGGAACCACTAAGAGACATAATCAATACATCATTAACCACATCAGAAATTCCCAGGAAATGGAAGCAGGCATGGGTAAATCCCATAATCAAAAAACCCAAATTAAATCCAACGAAGCCGGAAAATTACAGACCTATATCGTTGCTACCATGGCCTGCTAAGATCACTGAGTCCTTCGTAAATACTATTCTTACGGCACACCTCTATGCCAATAACATCTTGGACGCCTCCCAGCATGGTTTCCGTGCAGATCACAGCATGGAGACCGCACTTCTTAGTGTTGCAGAACATCTCAGATCCATCAGAGACTCCGGTCAAACGGCAGCGCTGATTCTGCTCGACCTCAGCGCTGCTTTTGATACGGTCTCCCATGAGGTGCTTCTGTACACACTGGAGGCAGCAGGGGTGAAGAATGCAGCTCTGGCCTGGTTTAAAGCTTTTCTGTCAGACAGATCCTTTCAGGTAGCTACCCCTCCATTTGTCTCAAAAAAATGCAACATAATGCAAGGAGTACCTCAGGGCTCAGCGCTTAGCCCGACACTCTTTAATTTATATGTTCAACCACTAACTGAGGTCGCCAAGGAGTGGGACCTATCCATCGTCTCATACGCCGACGATACTCAGTTGGTGGTAACATTGAGTGATGACAACGAAGTAGGAGCTCTGAATTTCAAGCATGGCCTTACTGCAGTAACTGAGTGGCTGACGGCCAATTATTTACAACTTAACGCTGACAAAACGGAGGTATTAATTGTAGGAAAAAAGGCCGAAGCATGGGGGAAAGATTGGTGGTCCGATATTCTTGGCCCCCCCCCCCAAACCCCAAAGCAGAGGTAAAAAACTTGGGGGTGTGGTTCCACTCAACCTTGAGTTTTGTTGACCACACAAACAAAGTAGCTGCCACAAGCTTTGGTATCTTACGTAACTTACGACCAATATTAAAATTCTTTGACCCCTCCACACGTTTGGTAATTATCCAAGCCACTATCCTCTCCCGCTTAGACTATGCTAACTCCCTACTTTTGGGAGCCAATCAAGCAGAAAAAAAACGTCTGCAGCATGTTCAAAATGCAGCAGCACTGGCCATTACAGGACTTCCCCGGTTTGAGTCTGTAACCAAGACCCTGGTGAAACTGCACTGGCTACCAGTGGAAAAGAGAATTAGCTTCAAGGCATTGTGTCTGGCCTTTAAGATTCTGAAAAAATATTCTCCCCCTCTATGCCATTTGATAACACGGTATACTCCCAATAGAGCCCTTAGATCAGAAGGAAAAAAATCGAGTCACGATTCCTCGTGTCAGACTCGCCCGCATTGGAGGACGTTCCTTTCAATACATGGCTGCCAAACTATGGAACGCACTACCTCTGTGGATCCGAAATATAAATGATCTTCTGGCCTTTAGAAAGGCACTGAAAACCCACCTGTTCTGCTAAGTTGACCTGTTAGCCTATCTGTATGTTGTGCCTTCTCCTGTCTAGTCCAGCGCCGGGACGCCCCTTCGCTGGGGCAGCCGCCGCGCTATACAAGAAAATGTAACATAACAAATGTAACATAACATAACATATTAAAGTCGCCTCCCAGGATGATCCCATCAAATTTACAGTAGGTATGACCATCCACAATTTTGTCAATAAAATCAAATAACCTTATAAAATTATTATTGGGTTGAGATGAAAAATCATTATAATAAAAATTGATTAAACATAACTTTATCCTACTGGAATAGATTAAAGACTGAAAATTCTCATCGGTGGTCGCCAGAGTTTTGATTTTACCACCCGACGTGATCTTTACCCATAGTGATAAACCTCCACTAGTTCGTCCACCGCCAGACATGGTACAATAAGGTTATGACAAGTATAGCCTTCAAGAAGCAAACACCTAGTGCACCATGTTTCCTTGAACATTAAGATATCAAAGTTATTGATCCATTCAATGGATTCCATTTTTTGTTTAAGACCAGCAATGTTCCAGCTTAATACGGTTAACCTATCACCCTTAGCCATCTGAAAGAAAACCTCCCCTTTGGGCAATTTTTACGCCTGAGGAGGAACTGCACCAACAAACAAGATTACAGCTCGCAGGCCAAAGATCTCAGTGAGAAACTGCTGAGGCGCAACTACCCTAAACACCTAGTGTCCAAAGCTTAAAAGAGGGCCTCCAACAATAATAGGGAAGCCCTGCTAGAGCCCAAGGTTCAAAACACCACCGAACCCCAGAGGTCCATCTGCATTACCACATTAGGTGTAGCTTCTGACAAAGTGACGAAAATAGTCAAGAGACACTGGCGCACACTTAACAGCGGGGCCTGAAAATACCGACACCCATGTTCAGCCACAAATGAGGCATTAACCTCAGAAACCACATAGTACACACAAGACTCAGTGCCTCCAATGAGGAAGAAGGGATTGTACGACGCCTACACCCCCTACCCTTAGGAAACTATCCCTGCAGTAATTGCAGCGTCTGCCACCTCACTTCAGCCACCAAGACAGTGATTTTGAACAACACCACCACATGGGAATTGAGACAATTCACTAACTGCAACACGACAGGCGTGGTGTACTTAATTACGTGCACATATAATCTCCACTACGTAGGGATGACTACCATAAAAGTCGGATAGTAGAACACCGGAGTAACATACGCTGCACACGTACCACCATAAGAATGACCACCCATTTCCTCGAGAAACAACACACCCAACGACATGAGGTGGGTGGTGTTGGAACACATCAAAAAGAAAGATAATCTGGAGAAAATGTTACATGAGAAAGAACAACGCTAGGTTTTAAACTTCGCACTGACTTTCAGGGCCTTAACGATGACATTCCCTGGTACCAATTCTGCTAAATGGTACCCTTTGACCACCCCCTTAGAGAATGCTAACCACGATTACTCCATCTGTTGGGCTTGAGGGCAGTTACCACATACATAGATGTTTCAGAATAACATAAGACTCCTCTATCATTTCGGTGTGCAGGGATTTAGGACAGTTTTTCTTTGTGTGAGTGTAAAGGAAGATGTCAAATTAAGATGTGTGGATGCCGAAAGCAGGGAAAAGTCTGTCATGAAGGCTGTAGTTGTGACTCCAATACGTACAGGAACCAGCCAAATGACGAAACGAATAGTCAATTTCGAGATAGTTGCCCTATTGAATACCACATCACGTGAATGAATAATATTGGCCTCCCATAAGACACGTCACAACTTTTGAAAGAGATTTTTTTATCACAGAGAGCGACATGGCACTCATCATTGGGACCACCATCTTGATTGGTCATATCTAAAGTTGATAAAAGACAGCCCTCGCTCAAGGTCGTAGTCAGTTGTTCCATCTAGAAATACAACCAGGAGGGATGATTGTATTCCAGATAACTTATGGAAGTAGATGTGTTATCTCCAGTTGCATATAAAGAATTTGAACTACGAGGATATTACATTGGTAACCACTGGTAGAAAGAAAACCCTGACGACGGCTCAGCCGAAACACGTTGGTGGCCAGCAATCGAAACCAATGTTTAGAGAATGAGCTAATCAAGACCATATTTGTTCTACTCTTTTTGTTGTATACAGAATGTCAACTGAGTACAACAATTGTAGTCATTGATATACATAGGGTCATTTGCAATATACTGTCTAACAAAAATACAAAAAATTTTTTTTTTATGGTTAAATGGATTTGTGTATTACAACAGAATTAACTATGCTCGATATTTATACTTCATGTATGTATATAATTTAATTCACTGTTTTATATATTGTACAAATAGCATGCCAAAAATGAGAAAATAATAAATCAAAAATATATATTTTTCTACACATGTTGTTTGTAGTACTTCAATTGAATGATAGTCTACGAACTATGAGTTTTATTATTATCCAGCAGTGAGCCCGGTGCGTCCGTTCTGCTTTCCAACTCTAACATAAGACTTAAACAATGTGGATGAACCCACTATTTGTATGCAATTAAATCACTGTGAATAGTAAGAACATGGACCCATTAGGTGTTCTTAAAAGACCCCTCACACACCAACCTGGTTGGTGTCATGCTTCATCATTGGGGTCCCAACCGGGGGGATGAGTGCCTCCTCGTTGTGCTACGACGCCTGACTACAGCGGAATGGGTGTGGTGCATAGGTGTGATGTGAGGTGAAATATTTACAGTTAAAAATATCTCTGAGAATCCTTGCCAAATAACTTTAATAGCTCAGGATATAGTTAAAAAGGAGATTGTATGTGTAGTGGAACTTACTTGGAATTATTTACCATGAGTTGCTGGATGTGTAGTGGTCTACATGTTTCAGCCCGTAAAAACAATGGCAAGTGCTTACTTCAGTACCAGAAAGTGAAACTAAGTGAGTAGCAAAAGAGGTGCCACGTGAAACGTTTAGTAATCTATCAACCTGCCTGTTCCCTGCATATTTGCACATAGATCTTTGGCACTTTATTATTGAAGCTGCAATTGACTGTGTGATATCCTTGTAATAGTTTATCGATTAGTTGTAAAATTGAATCTGGTTTTAACATTTTACTGATGAGGGATTATGTAATTGTCTATGAGAAATGTTTAAACGATAATCTTGCAATGTAACCCATGTTTAGTTATAACTTTCTTATTGTTGATGGATTATGGGCAATATGTGTACTTTTATGGATAATACATATCCGAATAAAGATCAATGATTGATTGAAACGTTTTGTGATACCTACACACGCGCTAAGGTTTGTGGATCGTAAGTGTCTGTGTACTTACTGACACTTCAGAAAAATACCTGTAAGGATAAAGAGACAAGAAAAAACATGTAGTGTAGCAACAATAAAATGCCCTCCGGTTGGGACCCCAATGATGAAGCATGACACCAACAAGGTTGGTGTGTGAGGGGTCTTTTAAGAACACCTAATGGGTCCATGTTCTTACTATCCACAGTGATTTACTTGCATGCACATAGTGGGTTTGTCCACATTGTTTAAGTCTTGTACTAACCTGGGGAAGGGACGTACCCCTTTCTTCCTCCCTAGCTCTCCCCTTTTGATCCTGTATCAAAATAACATAAACCAGTATTAATTACGACTGTCTGGAGGAAGAACCTCATCCCCCTCACTCCACACTTTTTTCGAGTGTCCGCATCTGGTCCATTCCATCATATTGAGGATGAGTCCACCCTCCATGTGTTTATTATACCGTTAACACCTTGAGATACATACTTTGCATATTGAGCAACACCACCTGGCTTTTTTTATCCAGGAATTTACTGTAATATGCTTGTTTTAGTAATTTTAACAAACTGTTCCTAATATACATTTATGCAATCTGTGCAGTGCCCATACACCCAGGCGAAGTCTAATTCCTTTTTTGCCACTTTAGTTTCTGTCTTTACTTAATATCGAGCACAGAGTAACAGTAGTATAACGTGGAGCATGCGTTCTCTACCATCAGCGACAGCCATCTTTCTTTCATCTCCCGTGGTCTAGTGTTTGTAGATCTTACCAAATGAAATGCAGAAGCACTTATACAGCCCCCTGCTGGATACCCGCTAAGATGCGGTCTGTCGGGGAGACGAATAGGTCTCCAAATGCGGTTTTCTCTACTTCAAAATAAGTCACGCTTGCCTCCACAGGAACAAGACTTGGATTTCCCGGGTAGTTTTACTAAACGCTAACAGTTTACTATCCTGTTCCTATTTTTTAACAAAATTTTTCTCAGGTGAAACAACCCCCCTCAGAGTCCATGAAGCACAGTTTTGCTCAATACTAAGTATGTACTTTCAGTCGGAGATCATGTTTTTTCTGCCGTTATGTGTTTCATGTGTTAGTCACCTTATATGTTGTGTGTTTTTACATTTTTTACATTTACCATACACCACGCAGCACGTTTGCCGGGCACGGTTTTACCTTTAGGTTGCAACCACAATGCGAGTCTGGACCACTGCACGCCCCATTATGAAGCACCTCACCAGCATGGAAGTACTTTTAAATGTGTACCCACTTACTCCATATGAGAGAGGGGGCTGTTCAAAACCATGTTTTGTTTACTATTACAGATACACTATGTGACAAAGATCGTATTTATAACCACACATGCTTTATTAGTAGCAGCGTTTGGTTCATTTATTTTTTTTATTTCCCACATTTAGGTTTAGTAGGAGTGGCAAACACAGGGCTGGTCCCTGTGTGGTCCTGATGCAGAGCTAGGGGTAGGCTCGAAACATGTTGATATTGCACAGAACTCCTACCAATTACAGTTAGGTTTTTCCGTGTAACACCCCTTTTAGACATACCAATCCTAGGAGCAATAATAAAGTATTTTAGCCCACTAGCAATGTATTTTAATCACTTTCAACCACTCCACCACACTGTGCACCACACAGTCTTCCTTTCAGTGGTCCTACGTAATTTCCGCAAGTTGTAGCATGCCCTAGTTGGTAGAGAACTGGGATGGCCCCAATGATGAAGCAGGTCACCATGGGGAAACCCTGGTGAGTGAGGGGACTCAAGAAAGACATTTCTTTCCTGAAGGCTATTTCTGATCATACCGTTTCAGAGCCTCTTTCTTTCTGACTGGGTCCTCAAACCCGAGACCTTGGTTTTCATTTGGAAGATACATTTAGGAGGGTGACCCAGTTATCACCAGCCTCTACCTCCCTTCAGCTTTTGTGTACTACAGGCAGAACAAACAGGTAATTGTTTGGTAGAGTTAAACTGGTGCAACTTCTGTTGCAGGTTTTGCAGACAGTACCCCGCAAATGTAAACGGGGGTACGTAAGTACAAGCATAACAGGTAATTGTTTAGTAGAGTTAAACTGTGGTTCATCTTGGACATTGTAGTATAATATACTTACCCATGTTTTTTCTGTTGCAGGTTTCTCAGACAAACCCACACATATTTAAACGGGCGTACGTGAGTTCAAGCATAACAGCTAATTGTTTGGTAGAAATTAACTGTGGTGCATCTTGTACATTGTAGTATAACAGATTGCTTTCATGAGCATAAGCGTCAAAGTAAGCCATGTTACATTATTTTGCAGGCTTTGTGGCACAGCAGGTTCAAACCGGCGGGCACGGAAATGTTTAAGCGCAAAGCTGTACTTTCAGCAGAGTGCGAAGCTTCACCACAAAGGAAGAAATGTTGCCTTTTATTCGAGGAAGAGTGGATGAAAGAAATTGTGGAGGCTGAGACACAGAAATCATGATGCAAGGTTTGCGTGAAACTTGGGTAACTATTTCAATACAGTCCAGATGTGGGCTTGATTTGCAAAGCATGTGCGGAAGCCAAGATTATTGGGGACCTTTCTACAGGGAAGGAATGGAGTGATGGCTGGAAACTGGATTACCTGAAACGCCATCTAATTAGCAAAGTTCACAAGTCTGCCATGGTGATATTGAGAAACAGAAGTGCTGCTGCCAGGTTTTGTTTTGGAGTGCAAGCAATGCTGACAGAAACTGCCACTGACAAAGCAAATAGAACGGAAGTGGTTGATCAACAAAGATGCCTTCCTGAGGAGATAAAGATGCTAATCAACAACGTGTTGCTGGTAGTCAAGATGAATACTTCAATTTTATCTATACAAGAGATCCATGATCACCTTGCTTTGTACGTGAAGATGCCACACAGCAGGAGGTGAATGAAAGGGTAAGAGTGCCTTCAAGGGACTTTGTTTTCTCTATATTTGATGATTCAGATTATTTGAGAAAGGATCAATCAATAATCCTCGGAGTAAACTAATCCAATATTATTTGTCTCAATATAAAACATAAATACTTAATATTGTCAAAACATAACATATAGACAAAGACAAAAGGTGTATACGAAAAATAGTTTTATCAAAAAATTCATTAAGATAAGTGACTTCATATACAGATGAATAAACAAATAAGATTTAGGACTGTGGGTACACACATAAGTGAATTACTAAGTGACTCAACAGAACCTAAAAAACAACTATCCCAAAATACATTGAATAAAACAAGAATAGGGATAAGATGTGTTGTCGACGTTTCGGTTTCTTAAGAGTCAATTGCAGAAACCATCCTCAGGACTGTTATCAATTGCGATCTGTATAGAGGTATTGTAATCTGTTTACAGTAATACTGCCACTTCGTCACTCAAAAGATTGTTGAGGATCGGGGTATCTTTAAGGATTAACTGTAAATTGTTTGAAACTGGACTCGAATTAAACGAGGAGTGAACGTGAAGTCGTGTTAGATCTTCACTCTCAGAAGACAAGAAGTGGCTATGAGGTGATAGTCCGGTTGAACTAGGGTGCAGTTTTATATATATCCCCGGGATAGTTATGGAGCAAATCCACACCGTTATTGGCACAGAAACTTGGTAATGGGGCAGTCGTCAATCCTGCTTCATTTATCTGATTCGAAAGTAGCCGGAGCGGAGTCACAAAGCGTCACGTCGATTCAGAGCAACAAAGCAAATAGAACAGAAGTGGTTGATCAACAAAGATGCTTTCCTGAGGAGATAAAGATGCTAATCAACAACGTATTGCTGGTAGTCAAGATGAATACTTCAATGTTATCTATACAAGAGATCCATGATCACCTTGCTTTGTACGTGAAGATGCCACACTGCAGGAGGAGCAAGAACTATGCCTTTGAGTTCCCAGAGGCCATCAATAGCGTGATTCACTGAGAAGGTTAGGCAGAACTTCGTAACGCTTTGTATCACACATTGATAATTGAGAGGACAGATATTTCTGTTACAAAAATGCTCATCCTGTACTTCAAGTTCCGACCTGTAACTTCAATAGAGCACAAAACAGTGTTTGGAGGAATAGTGAAGCTGACTAGTTGTTATGCTGAGGCTATCACTACCGCTGTCAAAGAATTCTACTCTGCCAATGAAAATGGTCATGTTCGCATCAGATGGTGCATCTGTAATGCTGGGTAAAAATAATGGTGTTGCTACTCACTTTAAATAATACATTTACCATCTAGTAGAGCAGCATTGTGTCACTCACCGAGAATATTTGGAAAATGATGATGTCTGAAGAGGCTTCCAATGATTAAAGAGATGGAGACATTATTTGACTATTGTCTACACTGTGTTCTCCAGATCTCCTGCTAACTCCCTCCTGGGCGACTCCCAAACGGTTTTTCGTCCCGGTCAGGGGACTGACACCGCCCTGCTGGCGGTTGTGGAGAATGCAAGGAGCATTCTGGATTCGGGGGGGGATCAGTGGCAGTGATCCTCCTGGACCTCAGTGCTGCTTTTGACACCGTGGACCATCAGGTGCTTCTCCAACGGCTGTCGGGGGTGGGGGTCACTGGTTTGGCTCTCAAATGGTTTGCTTCCTTCTTGGAAGGTCGCACATTTGAGGTGTGGGAAGGCCATGAAAAATCATCTTCAATCCCTCTCCAGTGTGGTGTGCCACAGGGCTCTTCATTGAGCCCTACTTTATTCAACGTTTATATGGCCCCCCTGGAGAGTGTGGTACTGCCGCTGGGTATTAAAATCATCAGTTATGCTGATGATACTCAGCTGGTGGTAGGCCTTTCCCAGTCGGCGCACCATCCCGACCGGCTGCACGCGTGTCTTGAGAAGATCTACACGTGGATGTGCAGCTCAGCACTAAACGGCTCCAAGACGGAACTGATGCTGCTGGGGAACTCTTTTCCATCCTTGTCCCCCAGCAGCTGGCCTGACTGTCTGGGACCAGTACCCACCCCCAAGCAGGAGATCAAGAGCCTGGGGGTGTGGCTGGAGCAGGACCTTTCGTTTAAAACTCATGCTAAAAAGACTGCTGGCGTGTGTTTTGGCCTGCTCCGTTCAGCCCGAAGATCTTACCTCTGCTCCCAGTGGCCACTAGGAGGCTTCTCATCCAGGGACTTATCTCGCGGCTGGATTTCAGCAACGCTTTATTCCTGGGCGCACCCGAATCTACCCTGAACAAACTGCAGCAAGTGCAGAACGCGGCCGCCAGGCTCCTGATGGGTCTCCCCAGGCGTCAGTCTGCTCGCCCGGCGTTGAGGGCATTGCATTGGCTCTCTGTTAGGGACAGGGTGAAATTCAAGTCACTCTGTATCGCCCATAAAGGTCTGCATGGGGCAGGTCCACCCATTCTGGGGGAGATGGTTCAGCCTTACAAGGCCCCCCGCTCCCTTCGCTCTGACCATCAACATCTTCTTCAGGTTGGGAGGGTAAAGAAGGCCAGAACGGGTGGCAGAAGGTTTTCGATAAATGTGGCCACCTTGTGGAACTCACTGCCCCTACAATTGCGCTCGGAAGACAGTCTCTTCCGGTTCCGTAAACTTTTAAAAACTTTTCTGTCTTCTGCTTAACCCCTGCATTCTTTTGGTAGTGTTATCTTTCTGGTGAGCGCTGGGATGCCTACTGGTAACCAGGCGCTATACAAAACTCAGAATAATAATAAGTCCAAGCAGGATGAAATGACATCAATCACCGATTGTGAAGTGGTCTCCTTTCGACCATTGAATGAAGTCTGGTGGCTTTCAAGGCATTTTGCAGTTGGTGCATTAATTCGGAATTACGAGGATGTTCTTAAGTACTTTGAGCATGAGAAAGTTGAGGAGAATGATCCAGTTGCTAAAGACTGTTACAAAAATCTATCTGACTCAAACTACCATCTTTCCCTTGCAGAATTTAATGACATTCTGAGTGAATTTGCATCTCTGTGCAAACTGTTCCAAAAAAGTTATTTGACTACTGTTGAAGCTGTACAGTATGCAAGAGCAAAGATTGGCCAAATTAAGGAATAGTATTTGGGGGACACTGTCTTTTGGAGCATGTAAGATCTGATGCTGTTGTACAAGCAAAGGCTAGAGGTTGACAGTGGGCCTATTTTGTCTTTTGTTTCCTTTCTTTGTGAGCACATGCAAAAAAGGTTCCCTGAAGAGGAACTTAAAGAATGGGCACATTTTGAAATCCAAGCAATAGCAACACAATCACATTTTGAATTTGGGACTGAAAATATACAAAGACTTGTTGAAGAGTATAAAGATGTCTTGGTCCTGGGTGTTTGTGAAACACCAGAAGATATTGTTCGACAATTCAGAGACTATAAATATGTGGTGGCAGAACATGCAAAGGGTGGGTTATTTACCACCTTTCAAGACATGGTGAATTTCACTGTACGTAATGCTGCTCAGTATAGTGTGGTGCCTCAGCTTGTTGATGTCTGCGCAACATTTCAAGCATCTAGTGCAGATTGTGAACGAGGATTCAGCCTCATGAATACTAACAAGAGTAAATTGAGGAATAGACTAGAGCAGAAGCATTTGGATATGCTGATGAGGACAAAGGCCTACCTGCTGAATGGGAAATTTGACCTCCATAGAGTTTATCAGCACTGGAATAATGGCAAGGATCGCTGTGAGACACAACCCTGGCACCCATCTAGTGATGCCATTTGACGTGTCTGAACGGCCCTCTCCCACAGTGCATGTTTGCCTCGATGTCAGTTTTACAAACTATCTCCGGCGGGATAGCTAAACATTACTCATTAGTAGCTTTCACATCATACTGTAAATAGGTTATGTAATTTTGTAACTTATTGTGTATACGTGATATTGTATAGGCTCTCAACATATTCCCAGCCAATGAACAGTGCTCCAGTTAAGAATATTTAATACAATCTTATGATGGTACCACCATTGGAGTCTTGTGCTTTTCTAAACCTGAAGTGTACTTGCCTGTGTAACCAATTCATGTTATGGCATGTAATCCAATTAGAAAATCAACGTTCGGACCCTTAACTTGGCGATGTATGTGTGAAAATGCACATCTTTTTACTTTTTTAAGTAAACATTTGGAGTGACGTTTGGCGCTGCACACGCGCGGTCTGGTTCCTGGCGCACATAGCCATGGTTGCAGAGACAGAGACCCTCCTCTGCCGCACACAGAGAAAAACAAATTAGAGGGACTATTGGTTGTGATGTATAATAGCCATTAGATGATTATACACAATAATATTTCTTCTCATTGCACGTTCCCAATTCAAAAATCACGAATGTATTATCTTTCTTTTCTATTGAATGATCAAATCTTGTTAACTATTATGTCTTTCCTAATATTGCTTAGATAAAAGGAGTTACAGCAGAAAAGGGGACCCCTGGGACCTGCTTACTTATTTTGGATACGCCAATTGAAGACTTCCTCAAAGTGATTGAAAAGCTGAATGCTAATCAGGAATTCTCCTTCCAGTATACACTGGTGGTATTGCATTATTTAGAGGGACTATTGCTCTTAAAGCATGTGCAGAGACCGTGTGTTGTAAAGAATTTTCAGGTATGTAAACAAAAAGACACTAATAAGAATCATACAATGCATCTACATTGAAGCCTTCATGAGCACTCTGCATAAACGATGTAGGGCCTGATTAGGACAATGGTAGTCTACCTGCGTGCCTCCATGGCAGTGCCTTGCAGGAGCCCCGCCAAAGCCTTACTCATATCGCCCGCCTGATTACAATTGTAATTCTTAGTCGGCAGGTGGTTCTCCAGCGGTGTTTTGGCCATGCCTGTCTAAAGGCCCAAAGGTAAGCCTCAGACAGGCACTGCTGCAGCACGTTCCTAGATGGTGCGGCATGCACCATGTGGTGCATACTGCACCATGCAGGAACTGGCCTCCCAGAGCCACAAGGGGGCACTGTTAGGGCCTCGCTTTGTCTCCTCACTGCCAGCCTTTTCATCTCGGGCTCACCACCGTGGTAAGGCTTGTGGTGAGGCAACCTGTAAAACGCTTGATAGGGCTGCAGTGGCACCACCAGCATATTACTGCCTCTTACCACTGTGGGATCACAGATCCCTGCCAGATGCAGTCGTTCAATGGTGGTCTAAACTCTAAATTTGGTATACAATAGGCAGAACCCCAGTCTAGTGTTTTGTGGACTGTCACCTCGCGTACAGCCGTCCTATGGACTGCGGAACTCATAACCAACCCCTTAATGTTTATCATTCTTAAAATTTGTCAATTTAATGAATCTAAACTAGGTCAAATTATTATACATAACTTCCAATTTTGCAGGTTAACGAATGGAGTGAACGAAGACAATATCACGATGAGGGAGCTTACTTTGTGACTGTTGCAGTGAAGGAGCACAAAACTGCAGCCCGGCAGATGGCGTCCTTTTGTTTAAGTTATGAAGAACAGGTATTCCTTTAAGACTCCATATATATTTTGTTGTGCATCCCGAAAATGTTTTGAATATTTATTCACCCAGTACTACCAATTTAGATAATTCCATCGCATCCTAATGTTTTAAAGTCTGCTTATTCTTGTTGTGTCCTGAGGCGAAAAGCCGGGACTGTTGTGCTACATTTTTAAAAATTGAATACTCGCGTTCTAATTTGATTTTGTGTTGTGCTTTTAAAAATCACTCTCACCTGGGCATTCTCGAGCGGCACTTGGTACGGGCAGCAGACCCCAGCGCTACCACGCTGCCTCGACCCCCTCCTACGCCCCCAACGATCTCGGCACCGCGTGGAAGGTGACCACGCCCACTCTAGGCCACGCCCCCTTCAAGCGCCAGATATAAACGCTGATTGCAAGCGACTGGCAGCTAGTTCTTGTTGTGTCCTGAGGCGGAAAGCCGGGACTGTTGTGCTACATTTTTAAAAATTGAATACTCGCGTTCTAATTTGATTTTGTGTTGTGCTTTTAAAAATCACTCTCACCTGGGCATTCTCGAGCGGCACTTGGTACGGGCAGCAGACCCCAGCGCTACCACGCTGCCTCGACCCCCTCCTACGCCCCCATCGATCTCGGCACCGCGTGGACGGTGACCACGCCCACTCTAGGCCATGCCCCCTTCAAGCGCCAGATATAAACGCTGATTGCAAGCGACTGGCAGCTAGTTCTTGTTGTGTCCTGAGGCGGAAAGCCGGGACTGTTGTGCTACATTTTTAAAAATTGAATACTCGCGTTCTAATTTGATTTTGTGTTATGCTTTTAAAAATCACTCTCACCTGGGCATTCTCGAGCGGCACTTGGTACGGGCAGCAGACCCCAGCGCTACCACGCTGCCTCGACCCCCTCCTACGCCCCCAACGATCTCGGCACCGCGTGGACGGTGACCACGCCCACTCTAGGCCACGCCCTCTAGGGCTATGCCCTTCTTGGCCATGCCCTTCTTAGCCACGCCCCCGGGGACACGCCCACCTGACCTCCCTCTCCTGTAAATGCCTTCATTATGTGCCTGGG
This sequence comes from Lissotriton vulgaris, assembly GCF_964263255.1. Taxonomy (NCBI): domain Eukaryota; kingdom Metazoa; phylum Chordata; class Amphibia; order Caudata; family Salamandridae; genus Lissotriton; species Lissotriton vulgaris. Next base: position 1,860,412,016 of record NC_141694.1, read on the forward strand.
CAGGAAGCGCAGCGGACGAGCGCAGCGGACGAGCGCAGCGGGAGCGCCGTCTGCGTGCCGAAGGCACGCCGTCTGCACGCCGAAAGCGCGCCTAAGGCAAGCCCGTCTGCGCCCGTCCGTGCTTGAGCGGGCTCAGGGCCAGAACCTATGCCAGGGCCAGCTTTCATAAGGGTGAGTTACTCTCGCCGGGACCTCCTAAGTCTCAGACCCACTAACGACAGCACGTGCAATTATGTTCATGACTTAGACGGACCTTTCACTAGCTGTACACTCTGTCACCCAGCCCAGCTACAATTTACCAATCCACCCGTCTCACACCCTGGCCTTAAATTAGCCGCACTGAATTGCAGGTCACTTCCTATGCATGCTCTGCTCATTAACCACCTAATGGTAGACCACGACCTCAACATTCTGTTCCTTGCAGAAACGTGGCTCACTGACCACTCTGACTCGGACGTGGTCTTAGCCCTACCCCCGGGCTTCCTCATCCAGTCCCAACCACGCCCCTCTGGCAGAGGAGGCAGACTAGCCATCCTCCACCGGGATCACTTCTCCTGTAGAACTAACGATGCCCACATCTTGGACTCAGAAAGCTGTCATTTTACCATCCAGCTGGCGCCGACAAGTCCGCTGTCAGGCCTCCTAGTATATCGGCCTCCCGGCCATTTTGGCCCCTTCGCTAGCGCCCTTCTAGAATCAATATCATCACTGGCCCATTCTACTTCCAACTTCACTATACTAGGAGACCTCAACATCCATTTTGATGACCCCCTAGACACAGGGGCAGCCGATTTGATCCTAGACCTGGCGGCCTACGGCCTCCAACTGACCAACTCCGGAGCCACCCACATCACGGGTCACCTGCTAGACCCAGTGTTTACAAATATCCACACCCTTCAAGCCAAAGCGTCCCTTCCCCTCCCGTGGACGGACCATTTTTTGGTCCCTTTCTTCTTGCCAGGGGCATTCAGGAAGCCCCACAAGCACGCCACCTACACCAGGGACAGGGCATGGTCCAGACTCTCTGCAGAGGACTGGGCCAGAGCTTTGAACTCTAGGACCCCTAGTCCATCGGAGGACCCTGTCACAGCGGACAGAAAGTTCAGGGAGTGGATCTCCACCTCCCTTGATTCTACCCTCCCCATAAAAACCCGTGAGGATAAAAACGGGAAGATAGGATCAGCCCCATGGTTCAGCCCGGAACTCAGAACTCTCCGCAAAGAATGCAAAAAAAGCAGAGTGACTGTGGAGAAAGGACTGGCTTCACGCCAGCAAGGACGCCTACCGTAGGTCGGTGAGAACCTATAAATCCACCCTGAAACTCACTAAAGCCTCATACTACGATGCCAAAATAAAAAATGCCACCAGTTCGACGAGAGAATCCTACCTCATCGCCAAAGAGCTCCTGAAAATACCAGCACCCCCCTCTTCCAACATGTCGCCTCCGGACAGAAGTGATGAACTGGCAACCTACTTTGACTCCAAAATCTCCCGTATCCTAGCCTCACTCCCACCTCCCAGTCTGTCTAACTACACGGACACTGATGCACCCGTTAACCACACAGGAAACATCCCACATCCACAGTTGACCGCATTTAGGGTGGTATCTCTGGACGAAGTAGGAAAGACTCTGTCCAAGATGAAAAGCGGCTCCCCCGTGACCCCGCTCCCATCAGATTCCTGAAAACAGTGGCCCCTGCCATCGTGCCCACTATCACGGAGCTGATCAACATCTCGCTGTCCCTAGGCTCTGTCCCTCCGAGCTGGAAGAGTGCAGTAGTCAAGGCTCTTCTTAAGAAACCTCAACTGGACCCCACCGATCTGGCAAACTACAGGCCGATCTCGCTTCTCCCAGGCATTAGAAAATGGCCGAGAAACTGGTCAATGTACAACTGTCCCAGTTCCTCGAATCCAACAACCTTCTGCGTCGGTCCCAAACTGGGTTTCGTCCCGGCCACGGCACGGACACCGCCCTCCTCGCTGTCATCGAGGAGGCAAGGTGCATTTTGGATTCAGGAGGGTCAGTGGCAGTTATCCTCCTGGACCTTAGTGCAGCCTTTGACACGGTGAACCACCGTGTCTTACTCCACCGGTTGGACGGGGCAGGACTCGGGGGCACCGCGCTCGCCTGGATAGAATCTTTTCTATCAGACCGCTCGTTCCAGGTATGGGATGTCAACTCCCGCTCAGCCCCTCTCCCTCTCTCTCTCCAGCGGAGTCCCCCAAGGGTCTTCGCTAAGTCCCACTTTGTTTAACACGTATATGGCCCCTCTGGAGGATGTAGTTGCCCCATTCGGGATCAAGATAGTGAGCTACGCGAACGACACACAATTGGTCGTCTCACTCTCACATCTTGACAACCACCCAGACAATCTGTTGAACTGCCTCCAGGAATTCCCCCACTGGATGTGCGAGTCATCACTTAAGCTCAACGGATCTAAAACCGAAGTCATGCTCATGGGCAAGAAATGGACTATCCCTCCATCGGTCTGGCCCGATGTTTTCGGCGAGGTGCCCACCCCGAAGAAGGAAATCAAGACTTTGGGAGTCTGGCTTGAACGTGAGCTGTCCATGAAGACCCAGGCAGCCAAAACAGCAGGAACCTGCTTCGGACTCATGCGTTCCATCCGCAAGATCCTTCCGCTACTCCCCCCCCTATCAAGGAAACTCTTGGTTCAAGGTCTGATCCTTGCTCGGCTAGACTATAGCAACACTGTCTATCTAGGAGCCCCCGAATCTACCCTGGCAAAACTTCAGCGCACCCAAAATGCGGCTGCCCGGCTCCTTATGAGTCTCCCCTCCAGAGCCTCTGCCAGACCAGCGCTCAAGGCCCTACACTGGCTTCCAGTGCGACAGAGGATAGAATTTAAGGCTTTGTGTACCGCCCACAAACTCCTCAACGGTCTAGGCCCTTCTTTCTTGAGAGACATGGTCACCCCATACAAGGCTCCCAGACTCTTGCGCTCGGATAATGAGCGTTTGTCCAATGTCCCTAGATTTAGAAAGGTGCGCACTGGCGGTCGACGCTTCGCAGTAAAAGCATCCTCAGGATGGAACTCGCTCCCACGCTGCCTGCGGCTGGAACCCTGCCACCTCCTCTTCCGCAAAAAACTGAAAACTCTCCTTTTCCCCCAATAGTACCTCTTTCCTCCCTTGGTCACTACAAGTCCTTATAGCGCGGGGATGCCTCCGGGTCACCAGGCGCTCTACAAATCGTTAAATAAAAAATAAATAAATATTTGAGTAGCATCCCTCTTGTGTAAATAATACTGAATGTGATCACTTATGCATCTTCATGCCTGTGTGACCTCGTTACCATTTTTCTTCTTCTAGCAGTGGTTTGAAGAATATTTTACAAACAAAGATGAGGTTCATGATACATTTTGTGCATCGTCAAAGGGGGATCCAATAAACAATCCATCAAGCAATCTTAATCATTTTCATGACGGGTATTTCTACAATGCTGACTGTGCCTTTTTGAATTTCCAGATTACTATTGGTCAGTGGTGTACAAGTACAATGGATGGGCATCTAAAGATATGGCTTTAACATTGCTTATAACTAGCATTACTTTGTAAGGAATGGTCTAACTCATGACCCATATAATACCTTTATAAAATACATGACTATTTATAGTATAATGAGCAGGTTTCAAATGTTAATAATTCTTACAGGTGCAATGTTCCTGCACTAACAGGTCAGCAAGCTAGACAAGTATATGAGACAGCAACTAAAAGACTGTATGGATGCCGAAAAAAACCTTGTTGCTCATCATATTGCTTATTCAACTCATAATGCGGAAAAGCATTATCGCATGAGTAGAAAATAACTGTGCAGCATCAAAACTGCTAGATAAACTTGCACAAGAAAACCCACTGTGAGGCAATAATCATTGTTTTTCATCTCTCTGATTTTAGAAAACACTCATGATCATTATGCTTTTAATGCAAATAGTTATTGTACTTAGACATTTATTTAGAATAATAATTTACCATGCTTACCATCTGTGTTTGTTTGCAGATGCTTGAACCAAGATACTATACATTGCAGATAGCCACTTAATGAGACGGCAAAAGTCATCCGCCATAGAATGGCCACCTTCTAGATTTGTTTTGCATGCTGTAATATACATATATATTTTGTAAGCTACTGTTTCAGTATTAGGCTACTGGCAATTATAAATGTTATGCACTTTGCTTATATCTAAAATAATCAAACATGTAATCATCTCAATAAAATATTATTCACTTTTAATCACATACCTCTTTTTACTAATGCTATCATCTTTTTCTTTCATCTGCCTAAAGGGCACAACATAATGGGCCTTTGACAGCCAAAGTACCTGGCAAAAATATTCATAATGTATTTATAAATTTTGAAAAAGAATTTCCTGTGACTCTGAAAGTTGATACCCAAACAGTTTGTTTGTTTTCAGTTATTGTACTACATTTGTATATTTCATATATTATCATAATTTGTATATCTACTTAGAAAAATAAGAACTTTCTTTGAACGATATTGTTTGATCGATTTTCTTTGAAAGTTCATAAAGTATAACCAGAGCGAGTACCAAAAAGACGATTCTTAATGTTAGTGTGATCACTCCTCTGTACCAAAGTGAGAGTTACTGCTTGAAGCCACAGCTACCCAGGGTTGCGCAAAGAAGATACAAATGAACCTGACTGGTATCAAAAAACTGTTTAGTATTCCATGATAAGGCCCGCAGGCATGTCATAAAATAAAACTATTTCCTCACAGTGGACAGAAATTTGTTCAGAGATTTGATTTATTATAGTTCAAAAACCCTCATCTGCTTTCGTTATAAGAAATAGGTTGCTGAGAAAACTTGGATTGGGACCTTCTGCATTTCCCCTTTGGAAAGTTACTCCTGAACCTCTTGCAAGATTAATTTAGATTCTAATTCACTGACTATTATTGGATGAAGGGAAACAAACTAATGGAAGAGAATAACATTCTGTCTGATAATCCTGACTAAAACCCACTGGTCTGAAGTTATTAGTCTCAATTTGTTCTTCGAAAGACTGAGCTTTTTACACCCATAACCAATGATACAAATGCATCACTAGTGATGCTTCACACTTGATCTGTCTCACTAGTGATGCATGAAAAAGTAACTTTAATAAAGGATGTAAAAATATTCGGAGATATACATTTTGTTGTTACAACTTTCCTGTACCATGTTATTAAGTCATTTTTGCAAACTTTTTTCTTCATTTTTACAATTTTAATATGTTTTAAGGCACTTGAAAGCACAGATGAACAGGGATTTGAATTATTTTTTTCAACAGGGATACACCAAACATGTTGATATAAGGGAGTATTCTTCAGGATACTACAATTGCACCCATAATTTAATTTAATGATTTGATAATTTAAAATACATTGACCTTAAATGGGGAGCACGCTTATATCCTCAGAGTTCCTTGGCATTGAACACAAAAGTCCACCAGAACTTGAAAATGAAAAGTGTCAAAGTAGTTTGTAAAACTATTAGTTGCTTTTAATTGGTTCTGTATTTATCATGGTAGTAGGCCACTGTAACACCCTTTTGTTTTCGTTCTAGTTTATTTATGAAACATTTCTGTAACACTTTGATGCATAAATAGTACATTATAACTTAGATGATGATTGGTTCAGGGATACTTTAAAAGTGTTGAGAATTTACTTTGGATAAACTAAGCACACTGCAAATGTACCTGCATGTTTTTTAAATTAATAAAAATGAATTCCATTTTTGACCTTCATGGGGAGAGGTCAAGCTGAAATTGTACACGACTCAGAGTTCCATGACCTTGGGTAGAAGAAGTGACAGGGCCCCTTTAAACCTGACCACCTCAAAATATTTCCGTTACTAAAACAGGTGCCTGCATTACCAAAGGCACTTCTTGGCATCTTTACGAGTGTTGGGTTTGTTAAGCAGATGGTCTCTGATAGAGGGACTAATTTCATGCCTACATGCCTAAAAGCTATCTGGGATAAATGTGGTGTGAGTTATTAGTTCACTACACAGTATCACCCTCAGACAAATGGTTTATTTGAAAGGTTCAACAAAAGTAGGGAGGGCATCATTCATTCCCTTTAAGTAGACAGTATTTGATTCAAAGCTGTCTCTTTTACGAGTCCCTTCCTCTTTATCGCTGTGCACACGTCCGTCCTACGACATACTTGTGTGATGTCTACTTCTTAGTATGCATTCACTGGTTGTCCTGAGGAGCCATCTTTTCACTATCTGTATTTATTAGTCACACTTAAATATACCTGCAGATATGGTATCCTAACGTGGTATTGTTTCACAGACCCTGGTATACTTTTCCATGTCGTTTTAGGGACATTGAGTCGATACTAGGATTTCTCAAACATACGCAGGTGCGCATACTCAGCTTGTAGCTATCGCGCATGCGCTATGACAAGATACGAGTTTGTCAGCTAGCGTCCTTGTTGGTTGCCATAGGACCTTCGCGCATGCGCGTTTTGATGCTTCTATTTACTGTAGATAGCGTTCCATGTACTTTTGCAGCTGTTTTCACTGGCATGATTACACACTACGTTTAAAGTGTTGGGATATATAAAATAATGAAACTCACCTTCTTTTGGTGTACACAGACGCGAGAAGGTATTTGATGTTTTGCGTGTGTGCCGCAGTATAGCATAGTGATACTAGAGCATGCATATTTGACTCACTCTTCCAGATCATTGACTCACTTTTCCGGATCATTGACGCACCTGTGGCCTGTTTACACACTGGCCCTGCAATATTTAAGCAATTGGCCATACTAGGCACACTCACCTCCGGTTATAGGCTCAAATGGACCTGATGTACCAACGGAGAGGTGAGTGTGATACTGGGCTTAATGTTTTGCTTTGTTAGACTTTTGATCTTTGGAGTTTGATTCTGCACTAACGTAATGACAAAGTATCTCATCTGTTTCATGTTTCTCCACATTACGAGATTTTACTCTGGCAGCAATTGAGCTGGTTTGACCTGTTGCCTTGTTTACCTTAGGCATCACTTTGCTTATACGTCTCTATGTGGCTAGTGAGCCATTTTGACTTTGAATTCTATGCCGTATATTGCTTCACGTCCCCATCAGAGATGTCTTACTTTCCTGTAGGTGAGCTGGTCTTTGTGATTGTTAGGGGTTATCTGTCAGGGCTCTGATAGAGACATTCCCTTATCAACACAGCTGTGTAAGTGTTCTTAATATTCCTGATCTCCATCTAGGCTCCCTTGTTTTTAACTTAAGCTCCAGTATATATGTATATCTCAGATATCCTCAAGTGATTATTATATCCCTGGACTGACATGAGGATACATAGTCTGATAATGGCAAAACTATTTTTTTCAGAGCGGTGCCCCATTCCTGAGCTGTTGCCAGGTAGAGGTGAGGCCCACTACCCAGCAGTTGCGAATAAGAAACTACTTTCTCATTTTTTCTTCCCAGAACATATATTTGCATCACAATGCTAAATAATCATAGCCTTGTGGTGATTGACTTTTGGCCCTCTTTTCTACCATATGGGTTATGGTCCTTCATGAGACAGACTAACACTATATTTCTTCCATGTATGATATCCTTTTTGATTTATTTCACTTTTTCTCCAAAGCAGCATAATGATCTTGAGGTCCTGACAAAAGCCCAGTCCACGCTTGGCTTTGGAGGATGAAACATGTTGACCATTTTTTTCACATACACCAAAGCGGTTTAAATCCATACCATTGGTGCACTGCATTTTAATCCTGGCAATGGACATATCCCAATAAAAAAGTTTGTGCTCATTAACTAGTTTTAGCTCACATTTCCTTCACTTTCTTTGTTTGCGCTGCATCCTCACTCATACTAGATCTTCTCGCTTGTGGGTTTAGTGCACTCCATTAATACTCAAAACATCTCAGAGCTCCTCCCTTTTAAGTCAAGTCAAAGGATCTTTATTCAGATATGTAAAAGCATCCATAATAGTACAAAGTCATCACAACAATCCGCATAATAAACAATTAAAACAATCTAAAACTATTTAAAAACACACAATCGATCTATATGATGGTTGCCTAACAATTTATATTTAGAAGGAAATCATCTAATTATGTCATCAAAAGTACATCACTTTATAATCTAGGCTGACACTCAATAGATGTAAACATTATATGGAATAATTGGCTATAAGCCAGCCATTAAAAAGGATATGCAAAGTGTCAACAGTGTACGGTGGGGGCTGTAATAAAGTGCTGGTGTGCGATAGATAAATAATCAATCTCTTGTACAAAACCGCAATATTATTCAAATTTATCAGGGCATATTCATAGATGCTCGGGAACGTATCGCTGATTGGAGAAAGCAGCTTACTCTGAAAATTACTTCATCACAGCTCAACATTAATAGTTCCTTAAATGCTAGATTAAAATCCACCACAGCATGCTATTTAAAGTAGGGAATTAAGTAAAGTTTTGTGCATCTAGCATAAAAACCACAGAAAAACAAAACGTGTAACAGAGTTTATTTACACCCTAGGTTACAGGGACATTGCAAAACCTCCAGATTTTTATTAAAGCCCAGTGGAAATGATAAGGAATATTTAATGCTTCCATCCCTGAGACGAAAGAGCAAACGTCTGTTCCACCTTCCCAAATTTTTTCTAAGGTATCCCTGTGGCATGTTGTTAAGCCTGCCACCATGTGCCAGGAGGGAGATATATCTTATGATAGAAGGTTTGTGTTGCTCAGATGTTTCTCTCTCTTTTTGATATAGATTGTACAATGCCCCTTTTACTAGCTTATGTTGTGCTTGTTCAGTGGCTCGATGGGAGGAGAATAGGTGCACCATGCTCACACACTTGCTAAGTTTCTTTATACTGCCCGCAACCAAGGTATGTGATTTGCCCTGTCACACTTTAGGCAGTCCATAATTATTTCTTGGGTCAAAGAAGCAGCAGGGTTCCGCCATATTTTTAGCCAAAATAGTGTGGGTCTAGACCTGATGAAGTCCTCCAAGTAAAAAAGGTTCAACTCCCTATGGCAAACATAGGTGGGTGCTGACATAGACGCCCCCAGAACATTTCTACAGAATCTGTTCTCTTCGATCTGTATACTAGCGCTGTTAGTGTACCCCCACAACTCTGCTCCATAGGTTGCCGTAGGTAGGCATTGGGTTCTATAGATTTGTAATAACGGGACTACTATCTCAGCACGTTTGGGTTGTCGAAGGCTGAATATAGAGTTTGCCTTACCCAGTTTGTTCCTCCCATAGGCCACATGGTGCTGTCAAGAGCATGTGTTAGAGAACATCAGGCCTAGGTAGGGAAAAGTGCTAGTGCTTTTTAGTGCATCGCTCCCAGACATGATATGCTGGATATTCTATTTTTTGGGTCCACACGACATTATGTACGATTTATTAAAATTAGTACATAGGCCAAGATCAGCCATATAGGAGACAAAGCCCGTTATTAAAGTGCGTAGTGCTTTAGGAGTGCGGCCCATAAGGACCGCATCGTCCGCGTATAAAAGAAAGGGGAGTAAAGTGACATTAATGCTGGGGACATCGCTTGTTTGTTTGGACAGTGAATTACTTAATTCATTTATATACAAAATAAAAAGCAAGGGGGCCAAGACACATCCTTGTCTGACCCCCCTGCCTATTAAAATGTCCTCTGAAACCTCCCCTTCATTGTTTATTCTAACGCGGGCTTTCAGGACACTATGCAGATGGGCCAAAAAATATACAAGTGCTTTGTCTAACCCATAGTTTAAAAGGACCACCCATAATTGAGAGCAGTTAACAAAATCAATAGCTAAACTTAAATCCATAAATCCTAAATACAAAGGGGCTTTTTTGGCTATGATGTATTAGCCCATTATTAGGTTTAAATTCAGGCATTGCTCCGCGGTCCCCACGTTACTTCTGAAACCAAGCTGACACGGGTGTAAAAATCTTAAGTTCCTCCCCCCATGTTCTGATCCTATTAAAAATGACTCTGCCTAGAATCTTCAGTGTGTTATCAATTAAAGATATAGGGCGGTAACAACTAGGATTGAGTCTGTCACCCTTCTTAAAGATGGCAACGATGATACTATTAGACCAGGTCTCCGGGGCAGGGGTATGGGACAAATTGTTAAAAATATTACACAATAGAGGTGACCAAAAATCAGGCTCTGATTTAATTCGATCGATTGATAATCCATCAGGACCAGGTGCTTTGTTGCCGGCGCTTTGCTTTATTTCGTCTTCCACCTCCATTATCGTGAAATTAAGTGCCATGACTGGCTAGATGGTGTCAGCTGATGCACAAGGTGCGGCATAGATATTTTGTAAAATGATCTTCCCACATTTTACCTGGTATATTAGAGTTAATAGGGGTAATGTTTGATCCTATAGACCTCAGAGATTTGACCTCGCCCCAAAACCCGGCAACATCTTTAAGAGCGTGTCCGGGCAAGAGATTCCCACCTTTAACAGTTCTTCAGCCCGAGTTTTAGTGGCACGCTTATAGTGTGCCCTTAATTGTCTTACCAGGAGCTGGTCTCAAGGGAACTAAAGAGAGAGCCTCCCGTAGTTCCCAGTTTGCTTTGGAACAGGATCTGTCAAACCACCTGGGATCTTTATTCCGGCATGTGACTGGTTTAGAGATCTCCTTTTTGAAAGACGCACATAGCCGTTCAAAAGCCGCAATAAAATCAGCGCCTTGGTATTTGATGGATAAACAGATATCAATCAATTGGGGGTGCTTATTAATAATGCGCACTAAAAGCCCCTTGTTATCTCTCCCCTTCTAGATTACTCTGAGTTTGTCAGTTGAGGCCGTCAGGTTAGTTGCCCCTATTTCCTGTCCCTTATCCAATCTTTTAATAGAATTTAAAACAGTCAAAATTAGATTGTGGTCACTATATACGGTGCTGGGGACATCAGCATTTATTAAACAGTCCACAAGTCGGGAGAAGATAAATACATAGTCAATTGTGGAGGAATCGCTGCGCCCTATGTATGTAGCCAGGGGGCCTTCGCCCGTGGTGCGACTGGCTATCTCCATGACATTGACTAAGTCACGGGTGGTGTTAGACTTGGCTGTCTCTAGTTGGCAGAGGTATATACTTCTGACAAATAGGGACTCACCTCCTCTAGTCAGGGCAAGGGGATCACACTCTTAGATAACCCCTGCTCACCCCCTTGGTAGCTTGGCAAAGCAGACAGGCTTATCTCAGAGGCAGTGCGTTAAGCATTTATGACCACATACAGTAATAAAGTGAATACACTACAAATGGACACAACACAGTAGTATTATAAAAATAAGGATTTTTTTATAAGGCTTAGCACAAGACCAAATAACGACAAAAATATACCACAATCTTAATAAATACTCTTGGAAGGAAAAATAATAGTTCAAGTGTAGTTTCTTCTTAGCACAAAGTCTTTAGTATCAAAAACAACTCTTCTTCGGTAAAACACAGTTCTTGGCAACAATGTAACCCACACGGGAGCCACACGACATCGAGGCAAAGTTAATCCAAAGGTTCGGCGTCGACCACGAGGAGCGCTACGTCGAGCCCGGAATCGCACAGACCCCCACAACACAGTACCTTGGAAAAGCGAAGCACACAATGATCAGCGGCGTCGAGATGTCCGGCTTCGCGTCTCCGGCGTCGATCCGGCCTCGGAGTCTGGGTGACCTGCAGGGGCGTCGACAGATGTCAGGCAGGAGCAGTGCTCATGAGGCAAAGCAGGATACGGCGTCGTCGCCGTCGATGGTGATGTTGCAAGAGTGAGCAGCTCTCACGGCGTCGAGAGGGCTCGAAGTCGATGCGATCAGCAGCGGTGCAGACCTGGGGTCACTTGGAGCTGGAGCCGAACTCACTACTCACTGGCGTCGCTGCTGGCGTCGATCGGGCCCGGCGCCAAGGAAGTGGGACACTGGAGCCGTTACTCACGATGTCGAGCTGGATTCGGCGGCGTCCGTCAGCGTCGAGATTGCTGGTTTCTTTCAGAGGTGCTGGATTCTCAGGTTCCAGCAACAAGCACTTTTAGCAGATGAAGTCCTTTAGCCCTGTGACTTCAACAGGAGGCTGGCACTCTTCCAGCCCTTGGAGATTTTCGAGCAAAGTCTGAGAGTACACACACAGTTCCTCTCTCCTGGTTCCTCGGCAAAAATAAAGAAGCAACTGCAGGATTCCCCCCAGCAAACAGCACACTGGCAGAAGGGGTAGGCAAGTCCTTGGATCAGCAGGCTTCCTGTCCTTGGTTCAGGGTTCCTTGTCAGAAGTGATCTAAAGTCTTGGTTCAGGGGTCCTTCTCTTATACCCCTTTTTGGCTTTGATCCCTTTGTCCATGCAGGGGAATTTCCCCACATCCTGGGTTTGTTGTGGGTGTAGCCAGGCAGAGGCACCTGGCCTATTCACTGTGCAGGGCTGGGTCATCAGATGCCCAGCAGGAGATGGAGCCAGCATTGTCACTGGCAGGAGCAGAGCTATAGGCCTCCTGGTAGGAGGTGGGGCCAGAATCGTCCCTGGCAGGCACAGAGTCATCAGTCGCCTGGTAGGAGGTGGAGCCAGTATTTGTGTCAGGCAGGGCAGGCTATCAGGAGCTACTCTCCCCCTACTCTCAATGCAAATGTCCCACTCATCGAAACACTGACTCATTCAGAACTCTGGAGCCACCCAGCTATTGTCACACACACACACCAAACCAGCAGAAACCAGAAATAGTTAGACAAGAAAATAGCCACTTTCTATAAGTGCTATTTTCAAACCCAGAGTCCAAAAACCATCCACACCAACGGATGCGTGATTAAACCCCGAGTTTAGGGATACCAAACTCGATATTGCACCATGCTCCCCGAGCCAGCTAGGATTATAGCATTAATAATCCTGGCAGCCCATTCTAACTAATGGAGAGCAGGTTACCTTACAATAGTGAAAACGAATATGGCTGTAATTCACTATTAGGACATGCCAACTTGGTCAGGCTTGTCCTACCTTATGCTTACAATGCACCCTGCCCTCAGGCCTACCATAGGGGTGACTTACATGAAGTTAAGGGAAGGTTTGGGGACTGGCAAGTAGGTGTACTTGCGCAGCCAGCGTGACAGTACCAGACTGCACGTAGGTCTAGCAACGGCAGACCTGTAGACATACTTTTACTAGGCCACTCTTTTGGGTGGCACAACATGTGCTGCAGGCCCACGAGCAGCATTTGTATTTACCAGCCCTGGCACTCCTGGTGCACTAGACTAGGGACTGACAGTAAACCAAATAAGCCAAACATGGAATTCAATCAGTACAGTAATTTACATAGGGAGCACTTGCACAGTGGCACTGATCAGCAGTTGCAGTGCCCAAAGCAATATACCAGCAAAAACATCGTAAACTGAGGAGGCAAACAGAAAAAAATGGAGGAGAGACTCAAGCTAATGATGTCAGGTCTAACATGTGGCTATGTAATTAAGTAGTTCCTCCCCTCTTTTACAAGGTAACACCCGTCTGGGAGGGACAGCTAAATTGGTGTTACCCTGGCATTAGCAGCCGGAACAGCGAACTTCAATATCCTTGGAGACCTGATCATACATTTTGACTGCAACAATGAGACTAAAATAACTAATCTGCTTGCAGATCTAGCAGGGTTTCAACTGAGACAGATGGTCCAGGGAGCCACGCATACTGGAGGTCATCTCCTAAACCCCATTTTTACCAACATAGAAGAAGCTGTGGTGTCCGTGCCTATACCTATGACATGGACGGACCACATGCTAACTATTATGCCCATCCCCAACCAGGCCAAACCTCCGCCCAGGCCAATACACAAGATCTATAAGAGGCCCTGGAGGAAGTTACAGTTAGAAGATTTTACTAATCTGCTAAAAAAACTTCTGTTACCCCACCTTGACGATACTAACTTATGTTACGAACACTACTGTACCTGGATAACTCAGGCTCTCGATATACTGATTCCTACCTCCTGGACTCAAGTTCGCGCCAAGGAATCAAGTCCCTGGTTCGACAAAGAGCTATCAACTTTGAAAAAAAGTTGTAAAATAGCTGAACGTAAATGGAGGAAACGTTATGACCCGACCTAAAAGTTCACTATATTACAATTCAGAAAAAGTATCACAGGCAGATCTGCAAAACCCGTGCAATTTTCTATGCCAACGAAATTAACGTAAGTTCTAATCCCTCCAAAATTATTTTTAAAATCTTGAAAGATCTTAGCACAAAAAAGGCAGAAGTTAGCATTCCAACATCACAGATGTTCTGCGATGAATTAGCCCTGTTCTTCGTGGAAAAAATTGAAAAAATCTATAATGTTTTTCCCGCAAAGCCCACGCTCAGCCCTTCTAAAATAGAAATCATATCAGAACTCACTAGCATCCCGGAGCTTAGTCAGGAGGTCTTTGACAAATTCTGTCAAAAAGTTAAATCCGGTTCCCCTCTCGACCCTTTAAAACCTGAGCAATTCAGGAAAGTAGATGCTATAGTACTGGAACCACTAAGAGACATAATCAATACATCATTAACCACATCAGAAACTCCCAGGTAATGGAAGCAGGCATGGGTAACTCCCATAATCAAAAAACCCAAATTAAATCCAACGAAGCCGCAAAAATTACAGACCTATATCGTTGCTACCATGGCCTGCTAAGATCAGTGAGTCCTTCGTAAATACTATTCTTACGGCACACCTCTATGCCAATAACATCTTGGACGCCTCCCAGCATGGTTTCCGTGCAGATCACAGCACGGAGACCGCACTTCTTAGTGTTGCAGAACATCTCAGATCCATCAGAGACTCCGGTCAAACGGCAGCGCTGATTCTGCTCGACCTCAGCGCTGCTTTTGATACGGTCTCCCATGAGGTGCTTCTGTACAGACTGGAGGCAGCAGGGGTGAAGAATGCAGCTCTGGCCTGGTTTAAAGCTTTTCTGTCAGACAGATCCTTTCAGGTAGCTACCCCTCCATTTGTCTCAAAAAAATGCAACACAATGCAAGGAGTACCTCAGGGCTCAGCGCTTAGCCCGACACTCTTTAATTTATATGTTCAACCACTAACTGAGGTCGCCAAGGAGTGGGACCTATCCATCGTCTCATACGCCGACGATACTCAGTTGGTGGTAACATTGAGTGATGACAACGAAGTAGGAGCTCTGAATTTCAAGCATGGCCTTACTGCAGTAACTGAGTGGCTGACGGTCAATTATTTACAACTTAACGCTGACAAAACGGAGGTGTTAATTGTAGGAAAAAAGGCCGAAGCATGGGGGAAAGTTGGTGGTCCGATATTCTTGGCCCCCCCCCCCCCCGAGCCCCAAAGCAGAGGTAAAAAACTTGGGGGTGTGGTTCGACTCAACCTTGAGTTTTGTTGACCACACAAAAAAAGTAGCTGCCACAAGCTTTGGTATCCTACATAACTTACGACCAATATTAAAATTCTTTGACCCCTCCACACGTTTGGTAATTATCCAAGCCACTATCCTCTCCCGCTTAGACTATGCTAACTCCCGACTTTTGGGAGCCAATCAAGCAGAAAAAAAAACGTCTACAGCATGTTCAAAATGCAGCAGCACGGGCCATTACAGGACTTCCCCGGTTTGAGTCTGTCACCAAGACCCTGGTGAAACTGCACTGGTTACCAGTGGAAAAGAGAATTAGCTTCAAGGCATTGTGTCTGGCCTTTAAGATTCTGAAAGAAGATTCTCCCCCCATGCTATGCCATTTGATAACACAGTATACTCCCAATAGAGCCCTTAGATCAGAAGGAAAAAATCGAGTCACGATTCCTCGTGTCAGACTCGCCCGCATTGGAGGACGTTCCTTTCAATACTTGGCTGCCAAACTATGGAACGCACTACCTCTGTGGATCCGAAATATAAATGATCTTCTGGCCTTTAGAAAGGCACTGAAAACCCACCTGTTCTGCTAAGTTGACCTGTTAGCCTATTTGTATGTTGTGCCTTCTCTTGTCTAGTCCAGCGCCGGGACGCCCCTTCGCTGGGGCAGCCGCCGCGCTATACAAGAAAATGTAACATAACAAATGTAACATAACATATTAAAGTCGCCTCCCAGGATGATCCCATCAAATTTACCGTAGGTATGACCATCCACAATTTTGTCAATAAAATCAAATAACCTTATAAAATTATTATTGGGTTGAGATGAAAAATCATTATTATAAAAATTGATTAAACATAACTTTATCCTACTGGAATAGATTAAAGACTGAAAATTCTCATCGGTGGTCGCCAGAGTTTTGATTTTACCACCCGACGTGATCTTTACCCATAGTGATAAACCTCCACTAGTTCGTCCACCGCCAGACATGGTACAATAAGGTTATGACAAGTATAGCCTTCAAGAAGCAAACACCTAGTGCACCATGTTTCCTTGAACATTAAGATATCAAAGTTATTGATCCATTCAATGGATTCCATTTTTGCTTTAAGACCAGCAATGTTCCAGCTTAATACGGTTAACCTATCACCCTTAGCCATCTGAAAGAAAACCTCCCCTTTGGGCAATTTTTACGCCTGAGGAGGAACTGCACCGACAAACAAGATTACAGCTCGCAGGCCAAAGATCTCAGTGAGAAACTGCTGAGGCGCAACAACCCTAAACACCTGGTGTCCAAAGCTTAAAAGAGGGCCTCCAACAATAATAGGGAAGCCCTGCTAGAGCCCAAGGTTCAAAACACCACCGAACCCCAGAGGTCCATCTGCATTACCACATTAGGTGTAGCTTCTGACAAAGTGACGAAAATAGTCAAGAGACACTGGCGCACACTTAACAGCGGGGCCTGAACATACCGACACCCGTGTTCAGCCACAAATGAGGCATTAACCACATAGTACACACAAGACTCCGTGCCTCCAATGAGGAAGAAGGGATTGTACGACGCCTACACCCCCTACCCTTAGGAAACTATCCCTGCAGTAATTGCAGCGCCTGCCACCTCACTTCAGCCACCAAGACAGTGATTTTGAACAACACCACCACATGGGAATTGAGACAATTCACTAACTGCAACACGACAGGCGTGGTGTACTTAATTACGTGCACATATAATCTCCACTACGTAGGGATGACTACCATAAAAGTCGGATAGTAGAACACCGGAGTAACATACGCTGCACACGTACCACCATAAGAATGACCACCCATTTCCTCGAGAAACAACACACCCAACGACATGAGGTCGGTGGTGTTGGAACACATCATAAATAAATATAACCTGGAGAAAATGTTACATGAGAAAGAACGCTAGGTTTTAAACTTCGCACTGACTTTCAGGGCCTTAACGATGACATTCCCTGGTACCAATTCTGCTAAATGGTACCCTTTGACCACCCCCTTAGAGAATGCTAACCACGATTACTCCATCTGTTGGGCTTGAGGGCAGTTACCACATACATAGATGTTTCAGAATAACATAAGACTCCTCTATCATTTCGGTGTGCAGGGATTTCGGACAGTTTTTCTTTGTGTGAGTGTAAAGGAAGATGTCACAATAAGATGTGTGGATGCCGAAAGCAGGGAAAAGTCTGTCATGAAGGCTGTAGTTGTGACTCCAATAAGTACAGGAACCAGCCAAATGACGAAACGAATAGTCAATTTCGAGATAGTTGCCCTATTAAATACCACATCACGTGAATGAATAATATTGGCCTCCCATAAGACACGTCACAACTTTTGAAAGAGATTTTTTTATCACAGAGAGCGACATGGCACTCATCATTGGGACCACCATCTTGATTGGTCATATCTAAAGTTGATAAAAGACAGCCCTCGCTCAAGGTCGTAGTCAGTTGTTCCATCTAGAAATACAACCAGGAGGGATGATTGTATTCCAGATAACTTATGGAAGTAGATGTGTTATCTCCAGTTGCATATAAAGAATTTGAACTACGAGGATATTACATTGGTAACCACTGGTAGAAAGAAAACCCTGACGACAGCTCAGCCGAAACACGTTGGTGGCCAGCAATCGAAACCAATGTTTAGAGAATGAGCTAATCAAGACCATATTTGTTCTTCTCTTTTTGTTGTATACAGAATGTCAACTGAGTACAACAATTGTAGTCATTGATATACATAGGGTCATTTGCAATATACTGTCTAACAAAAATACAAAAAAATGTTTTTTTATGGTTAAATGGATTTGTGTATTACAACAGAATTAACTATGCTCGATATTTATTCTTCATGTATGTATGTATATAATTTAATTCACTGTTTTATATATTGTACAAATAGCATGCCAAAAATGAGAAAATAATAAATCAAAAACATATATTTTTCTAAACATGTTGTTTGTAGTACTTCAATTGAATGATAGTCTACGAACTATGAGTTTTATTATTATCCAGCACTGAGCCCGGTGCGTCCGTTCTGCTTTCCAACTCTAACATAAGACTTAAACAATGTGGATGAACCCACTATGTGTATGCAATTAAATCACTGTGAATAGTAAGAACATGGACCCATTAGGTGTTCTTAAAAGACCCCTCACACACCAGCCTGGTTGGTGTCATGCTTCATCATTGGGGCCCCAACCGGGGGGATAAGTGCCTCCTCGTTGTGCTACGACGCCTGACTACAGCGGAATGGGTGTGGTACATAGGGGTGATGTGAGGTGAAATATTTACAGTTAAAAATATCTCTGAGAATCCTTGCCAAATAACTTTAATAGCTCAGGATATAGTTAAAAAGGAGATTGTATGTGTAGTGGAACTTACTTGGAATTATTTACCATGAGTTGCTGGATGTGTAGTGGTCTACATGTTTCAGCCCGTAAAAACAATGGCAAGTGCTTTCTTCAGTACCAGAAAGTGAAACTAAGTGAGTAGCAAAAGAGGTGCCACGTGAAACGTTTTGTGATCTATCAACCTGCCTGTTCCCTGCATATTTGCACATAGATCTTTGGCACTTTATTATTGAAGCTGCAATTGACTGTGTGATATCCTTGTAATAGTTTATCGATTAGTTGTAAAATTGAATCTGGTTTTAACATTTTACTGATGAGGGATTATGTAATTGTCTATGAGAAATGTTTAAACGATAATCTTACAATGTAACCCATGTTTAGTTATAACTTTTATTGTTGATGGATTATGGGCAATATGTGTACTTTTATGGATAGTACATATCCGAATAAAGATCAATGATTGATTGAAACGTTTTGTGATACCTACACACGCGCTAAGGTTTGTGGATCGTAAGTGTCTGTATACTTACTGACACTTCAGAAAAATACCTGTAAGGATAAAGAGACAAGAAAAAACATGTAGTGTAGCAACAATAAAATGCCCTCCGGTTGGGACCCCAATGATGAAGCATGACACCAACCAGGTTGGTGTGTGAGGGGTCTTTTAAGAACACCTAATGGGTCCATGTTCTTACTATCCACAGTGATTTACTTGCATACACATAGTGGGTTTGTCCACATTGTTTAAGTCTTGTACTAACCTGGGGAAGGGACGTACCCCTTTCTTCCTCCCTAGCTCTCCCCTTTTGTTCCTGTATCAAAATAACATAAGCCAGTATTAATTACGACTGTCTGGAGGAAGAACCTCATCCCCCTCACTCCACACTTTTTTCGAGTGTCCGCATCTGGTCCATTCCATCATATTGAGGATGAGTCCACCCTCCATGTGTTTATTATACCGTTAACACCTTGAGATACATACTTGGCATATTGATCAACACCACCTGGCTTTTTTTATCCAGGAATTTACTGTAATATGCTTGTTTTAGTAATTTTAACAAACCGTTCCTAATATACATTTATGCAATCTGTGCAGTGCCCATACACCCAGGCGAAGTCTAATTCCTTTTTTGCCACTTTGGTTTCTTTCTTTACTTAATATCGAGCACAGAGTAACAGTAGTATAACGTGGAGCATGCGTTCTCTACCATCAGCGACAGCCATCTTTGTTTCATCTCCCGTGGTCTAGTGTTTGTAGACCTTACCAAATGAAATGCAGAAGCACTTATACAGCCCCCTGCTGGATACCCGCTAAGATGCGGTCTGTCGGGGAGACGAATAGGTGTCCAAATGCGTTTTTCTCTACTTCAAAATAAGTCACGCTTGCCTCCACAGGAACAAGACTTGGATTTCCCGGGTAGTTTTACTAAACGCTAACAGTTTACTATCCTGTTCCTATTTTTTAACAAAATTTTTCTCAGGGTGAAACAACCCCCCTCAGAGTCCATGAAGCACAGTTTTGCTCAATACTAAGTATGTGCTTTCAGTCGGAGATCATGTTTTTCTGCCGTTATGTGTTTCATGTGTTAGTCACCTTATATGTTGTGTGTTTTTACATTTTTTGCATTTACCATACACCACGCAGCACGTTTACCGGGCATAGTTTTACCTTTAGGTTGCAACCACAATGCGAGTCTGGACCACTGCACGCCCCATTATGAAGCACCTCACCAGCATGGAAGTACTTTTAAATGTGTACCCACTTACTCCATATGAGAGAAGGGTCAGTTCAAAACCATGTTTTGTTTACTATTACAGATACACTATGTGACAAAGATCGTATTTATAACCACACATGCTTTATTAGTAGCAGCGTTTGGTTCATTTATTTTTTTTATTTCCCACATTTAGGTTTAGTAGGAGTGGCAAACACAGGGCTGGTCCCTGTGTGGTCCTGATGCAGAGCTAGGGGTAGGCTCGAAACATGTTGATATTGCACAGAACTCCTACCAATTACAGTTAGGTTTTTCCGTGTAACACCCCTTTTAGACATACCAATCCTAGGAGCAATAATAAAGTATTTTAGCCCACTAGCAATGTATTTTAATCACTTTCAACCACTCCACCACACTGTGCACCACACAGTCTTCCTTTCAGTGGTCCTACGTAATTTCCGCAAGTTGTAGCATGCCCTAGTTGGTAGAGAACTGGGATGGCCCCAATGATGAAGCACGTCACCGTGGGGAAACCCTGGTGAGTGAGGGGACTCAAGAAAAACATTTCTTTCCTGAAGGCTATTTCTGATCATACCGTTTCAGAGCCTCTTTCTTTCTGACTGGGTCCTCAAACCCGAGACCTTGGTTTTCATTTGGAAGATACATTTAGGAGGGTGAACCAGTTATCACCAACCTCTACCTCCCTTCAGCTTTTGTGTACTACAGGCAGAACAAACAGGTAATTGTTTGGTAGAGTTAAACTGGTGCAACTTCTGTTGCAGGTTTTGCAGACAGTACCCCGCACATGTAAACGGGGGTACGTAAGTACAAGCATAACAGGTAATTGTTTAGTAGAGTTAAACTGTGGTTCATCTTGGACATTGTAGTATAATATACTTACCCATGTTTTTTCTGTTGCAGGTTTCTCAGACAAACCCACACATATTTAAACGGGCGTACGTGAGTTCAAGCATAACAGGTAATTGTTTGGTAGAAATTAACTGTGGTGCATCTTGTACATTGTAGTATAACAGATTGCTTTCATGAGCATAAGCGTCAAAGTAAGCCATGTTACATTATTTTGCAGGCTTTGTGGCACAGCAGGTTCAAACCGGCGGGCACGGAAATGTTTAAGCACAAAGCTGTATTTTCAGCAGAGTGCGAAGCTTCACCACAAAGGAAGAAATGTTGCCTTTTATTCGAGGAAGAGTGGATGAAAGAAATTGTTGAGGCGGAGACACAGAAATCATGATGCAAGGTTTGTGTTAAACTTGGGTAACTATTTCAATACAGTCCAGGTGTGGGCTTGATTTGCAAAGCATGTGCGGAAGCCAAGATTATTGGGGACCTTTCTACAGGGAAGGAATGGAGTGATGGCTGGAAACTGGATTACCTGAAACGCCATCTAATTAGCAAAGTTCACAAGTATGCCATGGTGATATTGAGAAACAGAAGTGCTGCTGCCAGGTTTGGTTTTGGAGTGCAAGCAATGCTGACAAACTTCCACTGACAAAGCAAATAGAGCGGAAGTGGTTGATCAACAAAGATGCCTTCCTGAGGAGATAAAGATGCTAATCAACAACGTGTTGCTGGTAGTCAAGATGAATACTTCAATTTTATCTATACAAGAGATCCATGATCACCTTGCTTTGTACGTGAAGATGCCACACAGCAGGAGGTGAATGAAAGGGTAAGAGTGCCTTCAAGGGACTTTGTTTTCTCTATATTTGATGATTCAGATTATTTGAGAAAGGATCAATCAATAATCCTTGGAGTAAACTGATCCAATATTATTTGTCTCAATATAAAACATAAATACTTAATATTGTCAAAACATAGCATATAGACAAAGACACAAGGTGTATACGAAAAATAGTTTTATCAAAAAATTCATTAAGATAAGTGACTTCATATACAGATGAATAAACAAATAAGATTTAGGACTGTGGGTACACACATAAGTGAATTACTAAGTGACTCAACAGAACCTAAAAAACAACTATCCCAAAATACATTGAATAAAACAAGAATAGGGATAAGATGTGTTGTCGACGTTTCGGTTTCTTAAGAGTCAATTGCAGAAACCATCCTCAGGACTGTTATCAATTGCGATCTGTATAGAGGTATTGTAATCTGTTTACAGTAATACTGCCACTTCGTCACTCAAAAGATTGTTGAGGATCGGGGTATCTTTAAGGATTAACTGTAAATTGTTTGAAATCTGGACTCGAATTAAACTAGGAGTGAACGTGAAGTCATGTTAGATCTTCACTCTCAGAAGACAAGAAGTGGCTATGAGGTGATAGTCCGGTTGAACTAGGGTGCAGTTTTATATATATCCCCGGGATGGTTATGGAGCAAATCCACACCGTTATTGGCACAGAAACTTGGTAATGGGGCAGTCGTCAATGCTGCTTCATTTATCCGATTCGAAAGTAGCCTGAGCGGAGTCACAAAGCGTCACGTCGATTCAGAGCAACAAAGCAAATAGAACGGAAGTGGTTGATCAACAAAGATGCCTTCCTGAGGAGATAAAGATGCTAATCAACAACGTATTGCTGGTAGTCAAGATGAATACTTCAATGTTATCTATACAAGAGATACATGATCACCTTGCTTTGTACGTGAAGATGCCACACTGCAGGAGGAGCGAGAACTATGCCTTTGAGTTCCCAGAGGCCATCAATAGCGTGATTCACTGTGAAGGTTAGGCAGAACTTCGTAACGCTTTGTATCACACATTGATAATTGAGAGGACAGATATTTCTGTTACAAAAATGCTCATCCTGTACTTCAAGTTCCGACCTGTAACTTCAATAGAGCACAAAACAGTGTTTGGAGGAATAGTGAAGCTGACTAGTTGTAATGCTGAGGCTATCACTACCGCTGTCAAAGAATTCTACACTGCCAATGAAAATGGTCATGTTCGGATCAGATGGTGCATCTGTGATGCTGGGTAAACATAAATGGTGTTGCTACTCACTTTAAATAATACATTTACCATCTAGTAGAGCAGCATTGTGTCACTCACCGAGAATATTTGGAAATTGATGTCTGAAGAGGCTTCCAATGATTAAAGAGATGGAGACATTATTTGACTATTGCCTACACTGTGTTCTCCAGATCTCCTGCAAGAAGTCCAAGCAGGATGAAATGGCATCAGTCACCGATTGTGAAGTGGTCTCCTTTCGACCATTGAATGAAGTCTGGTGGCTTTCAAGGCATTTTGCAGTTGGTGCATTAATTCGGAATTACGAGGATGTTCTTAAGCACTTTGAGCATGAGAAAGTTGAGGAGAATGATCCAGTTGCTAAAAACTGTTACAAAAATCTGACTCAAACTACCATCTTTCCCTTGCAGAATTTAATGACATTCTGAGTGAATTTGCATCTCTGTGCAAACTGTTCCAAAAAAGTTCTTTGACTGCTGTTGAAGCTGTACAGTATGCAAGAGCAAAGATTGGCCAAATTAAGGAATAGTATTTGGGGGACACTGTCTTTTGGAGCATGTAAGATCTGATGCTGTTGTACAAGCAAAGGCTAGAGGTTGACAGTGAGCCTATTTTGTCTTTTGTTTCCTTTCTTTGTGAGCACATGCAAAAAAGGTTCCCTGAAGATGAACTTAAAGAATGGGCACATTTTGAAATCCAAGCAATAGCAACACAATCACATTTTGAATTTGGGACTGAAAATATACAAAGACTTGTTGAAGAGTATAAAGATGTCTTGGTCCTGGGTGTTTGTGAAACACCAGAAGATATTGTTCGACAATTCAGAGACTATAAATATGTGGTGGCAGAACATGCAAAGGGTGGGTTATTTACCACCTTTCAAGACATGGTGAATTTCACTGTACGTAATGCTGCTCAGTATAGTGTGGTGCCTCAGCTTGTTGATGTCTGCGCAACATTTCAAGAATCTAGTGCAGATTGTGAACGAGGATTCAGCCTCATGAATACTAACAAGAGTAAATTGAGGAATAGACTAGAGCAGAAGCATTTGGATATGCTGATGAGGACAAAGGCCTACCTGCTGAATGGGAAATTTGACCTCCATCGAGTTTATCAGCACTGGAATAATGGCAAGGATCGCTGTGAGACACAACCCTGGCACCCATCTAGTGATGCCATTTGACGTGTCTGAACAGCCCTCTCCCACAGTGCATGTTTGCCTCGATGTCAGTTTTACAAACTATCTCCGGCGGGATAGCTCAACATTACTCATTAGTAGCTTTCACATCATACTGTAAATAGGTTCTGTAATTTTGTAACTTATTGTGTATACGTGATATTGTATAGGCTCTCAACATATCCCCAGCCAATGAACAGTGCTCCAGTTAAGAATATTTAATACAATCTTATGATGGTACCACCATTGGAGTCTTGTGCTTTTCTAAACCTGAAGTGTACTTGCCTGTGTAACCAATTCATGTTATGGCGTGTAATCCAATTAGAAAATCAACGTTCGGACCCTTAACTTGGCGATGTATGTGTGAAAATGCACATCTTTTCACTTTTTTAAGTAAACATTTGGAGTGACGTTTGGCGCTGCACACGCGCGGTCTGGTTCCTGGCGCACTAGGTCTTTCCTAATATTGCTTAGATAAAAGGAGTTACAGCAGAAAAGGGGACCCCTGGGACCTGCTTACTTATTTTGGATACGCCAATTGAAGACTTCCTCAAAGTGATTGAAAAGCTGAATGCTAATCTGGAATTCTCCTTCCAGGATACACTGGTGGTATTGCATTATTTAGAGGGACTATTGCTCTTAAAGCATGTGCAGAGACCGTGTGTTGTGAAGAATTTTCAGGTATGTAAACAAAAAGACACTAAGAAGAATCATACAATGCATCTACATTATTATTATTATTATTAAAAAAAATTATAGAGCGCGTAGTCACCCTGAGGTATCTCAGCGCTAAGAATCCCTACACTTGTGGGGTCGGGGGTGAGAAAAAGGGGGGGGGGGACAGCAATTTTAAACAGAAGTGGTTAAAAATTAAGGGAACAAGTGAGTTTTGAGTCGTTTCCTGAATCGCAGGTAGTTCGGTTCTTTCCTCAGGTCTCGGGGGAGGGCGTTCCATAGGCGAGCTGTGTGGACCGAGAAGCGTCTTCCACCCGTGCGGGCTTTCTTGAATCTCGGCAAGATGATGAGGGACTCCTTGTCCGATCGGAGGGATCTAGGGGCTTTATACGGTTGTATAAATTTCCTCAGGATGGGGGGGCCCTGATTCTGCAGTAGTCTATGGGCCAGGCTTAAGGCCTTGAATATTACTCGTTCCCTCACTGGGAGCCAGTGAAGGAGCTTCAGAGCAGGTTTGGCTGAAGCTCTGGCAGGGGTATGTGTGGGGATCCGGGCGGCAGCATTTTGGATTTTCTGTAGTTTATTTAGGGTTGCTTCGGGTGCGCCCAGGTATATAGCATTGCTATAGTCAAGCCTGGACAGAATAAGGCCTTGGATGAGAAGTCTTTGCGATGAGGGTGGAAGAAGGGGCAGAATCTTTCTCATCGCTTTGAGTAGGCCGAAGCAGGTGCCTGCTACTTTTTTGGCCTGCGTGGTGAATGAAAGGTCTGTTTCAATCCATACTCCCAGGCTTTTTACTTCCTGTTTGGGGGCAGGGGGGGTCCCAAACAGGGTGGCCAGATGTTCAAAGGGAAGGTGAGTCCTTTCTGACCCAGAAGGAGAATGTCAGTTTTAGAACCATTCAGCTTTAAGGCTGAGTTATTCATCCACCCTTGGATCTGCGTCAAGCAGTTAAATAGGTCCGCAGGCTGTTGACTAGGGTGGGAAAGGGAGACAACTAGTTGTGTGTCATCCGCATAACTGACAATGCTCACTCCGAACGGAAGCCTTCATGAGCACTCTGCATAAACGATGTAGGGCCTGATTAGGACAATGGTAGTCTACCTGCGTGCCTCCATGGCAGTGCCTTGCCGGAGCACCGCCAAAGCCTTACTCATACCGCCCGCCTGATTACAATTGTAATTCTTAGTCGGCAGGTGGTTCCCCAGCAGTGTTTTGGCCATGCCTGTCTAAAGGCCCAAAGGTAAGCCTCAGACAGGCACTGCTGCAGCACGTTCCTAGATGGTGCGGCATGCACCATGTGGTGCATACTGCACCATGCAGGAACTGGCCTCCCAGAGCCACAAGGGGGCACTGTTAGGGCCTCGCTTTGTCTCCTCACTGCCAGCCTTTTCATCTCGGGCTCACCACCGTGGTAAGGCTTGTGGTGAGGCAACCTGTAAAACGCTTGACAGGGCTGCAGTGGCACCACCAGCATATTACTGCCTTTTACCACTGTGGGATCACAGATCCCTGCCAGATGCAGTCGTTCAATGGTGGTCTAAACTCTAAATTTGGTATACAATAGGCAGAACCCCAGTCTAGTGTTTTGTGGACCGTCACCTCGCGTACGGCCATCCTATGGACTGCGGAACTCATAACCAACCCCTTAATGTTTATCATTCTTAAAATTTGTCAATTTAATGAATCTAAACAAGGTCAAATTATTATACATAACTTTCAATTTTGCAGGTTAACGAATGGAGTGAACGAAGACAATATCACGATGAGGAGGAAGCTTACTTTGTGACTGTTGCAGTGAAGGAGCACAAAACTGCAGCCCGGCATATGGCGCCTTTTTGTTTAAGTTATGAAGAACAGGTATTCCTTTAAGACTCCATATATATATTTTGTTGTGCATCCCGAAAATGTTTTGAATATTTATTCACCCAGTACTACCAATTTAGATAATTCCATCGCATCCTAATGTTTTAAAGTCTGCTTATTCTTGTTGTGTCCTGAGGCGGAAAGCCGGGACTGTTGTGCTACATTTTTAAAAATTGAATACTCGCGTTCTAATTTGATTTTGTGTTGTGCTTTTAAAAATCACTCTCACCTGGGCATTCTCGAGCGGCACTTGGTACGGGCAGCAGACCCCAGCGCTACCACGCTACCTCGACCCCCTCCTACGCCCCCATCGATCTCGGCACCGCGTGGACGGTGACTACGCCCACTCTAGGCCATGCCCCCTTCAAGCGCCAGATATAAACGCTGATTGCAAGCGACTGGCAGCTAGTTCTTGTTGTGTCCCGAGGCGGAAAGCCGGGACTGTTGTGCTACATTTTTAAAAATTGAATACTCGCGTTCTAATTTGATTTTGTGTTGTGCTTTTAAAAATCACTCTCACCTGGGCATTCTCGAGCGGCACTTGGTACGGGCAGCAGACCCCAGCGCTACCACGCTGCCTCGACACCCTCCTACGCCCCCAACGATCTCGGCACCGCGTGGACGGTGGCCACGCCCTCTAGGGCCATGCCCTTCTTAGCCACGCCCCTTGGGCCATGCCCTTCTTGGCCACGCCCTTCTTAGCCACGCCCCCGGGGACACGCCCACCTGACCTCCCTCTCCTGTAAATGCCTTCATTATGTGCCTGGGCAGGAAGCGCAGCGGACGAGCGCAGCGGGAGCGCCATCTGCGTGCCGAAGGCAAGCCCGTCTGCGCCCGTCCGTGCTTGAGCGGGCTCAGGGCCAGAACCTATCCCGGGGCCAGCTTTCACAAGGGTGAGTTACTCTCGCCGGGACCTCCCAAGTCTCAGACCCACTAACGACAGCACGTGCAATTATGTTCATGACTTAGACGGACCTTTCACTAGCTGTACACTCTGTCACCCAGCCCAGCTACAACTTACCAATCCACCCGTCTCACACCCTGGCCTTAAATTAGCCGCACTGAATTGCAGGTCAATTCCTATGCATGCTCTGCTCATTAACCACCTAATGGTAGACCACGACCTCTACATTCTGTTCCTTACGGAAACGTGGCTCACTGACCACTCTGACTCGGACGTGGTCTTAGCCCTACCCCCGGGCTTCCTCATCCAGTCCCAACCACGCCCCTCTGGCAGAGGAGGCGGACTAGCCATCCTCCACCGGGATCACTTCTCCTGTAGAACTAACGATGCCCACATCTTGGACTCAGAAAGCTGTCATTTTACCATCCAGCTGGCGCCGACAAGTGCGCTGTCAGGCCTCCTAGTATATCGGCCTCCCGGCCATTTTGGCCCCTTCGCTAGCGCCCTTCTAGAATCAATATCATCACTGGCCCATTCTACTTCCAACTTCACTATACTAGGAGACCTCAACATCCATTTTGACAACCCCCTAGACACAGGGGCAGCCGATTTGATCCTAGACCTGGCGGCCTACGGCCTCCAACTGACCAACTCCGGAGCCACCCACATCAAGGGTCACCTGCTAGACCCAGTGTAACAAATATCCACACCCTTCAAGCTAAAGCGTCCCTTCCCCTCCCGTGGACGGACCATTTTTTGGTCCCTTTCTTCTTGCCAGGGGCATTCAGGAAGCCCCACAAGCCCGCCACCTACACCAGGGACAGGGCATGGTCCAGACTCTCTGCAGAGGACTGGGCCAGAGCCTTGAACTCTAGGACCCCTAGTCCATCGGAGGACCCTGTCACAGCGGACAGAAAGTTCAGAAAGTTCAGGGAGTGGATCTCCACCTCCCTTGATTCTATCCTCCCCATAAAAACCTGTGAGGATAAAAACGGGAAGATAGGATCAGCCCCAGAACTCTCCGCAAAAAATGCAAAAAAGCGGAGCGACTGTGGGGAAAGGACTGGCTTCACGCCAGCAAGGACGCCTACCGTAGGTCGGTGAGAACGTATAAATCCACCCTGAAACTCACTAAAGCCTCATACTACGATGCCAGAATAAAAAATGCCACCAATTCGGCGAGAGAATCCTACCTCATCGCCAAAGAGCTCCTGAAAATACCAGCACCCCCCTCTTCCAAAATGTCGCCTCCGGACAGAAGTGATGAACTGGCAACCTACTTTGACTCCAAAATCTCCCGTATCCTAGCCTCACTCCCACCTCCCAGTCTGTCTAACTACACGGACACTGATGCACCCGTTAACCACACAGGAAACATCCCACATCCACAGTTGACCGCATTTAGGGCGGTATCTCTGGACGAAGTAGGAAAGACTCTGTCCAAGATGAAAAGCGGCTCCCTCCGTGACCCCGCTCCCATCAGATTCCTGAAAACAGTGGCCCCTGCCATCGTGCCCACTATCACGGAGCTGATCAACATCTCGCTGTCCCTAGGCTCTGTCCCTCCGAGCTGGAAGAGTGCAGTAGTCAAGGCTCTTCTTAAGAAACCTCAACTGGACCCCACCGATCTGGCAAACTGCAGGCCGATCTCGCTTCTCCCAGGCATTAGAAAATGGCTGAGAAACTGGTCAATGTACAACTGTCCCAGTTCCTCGAATCCAACAACCTTCTGCGTCGGTCCCAAACTGGGTTTCGTCCCGGCCACGGCACGGACACCGCCCTCCTCGCTGTCATCGAGGAGGCAAGGTGCATTTTGGATTCAGGAGGGTCAGTGGCAGTTATCCTCCTGGACCTTAGTGCAGCCTTTGACACGGTGAACCACCGTGTCTTACTCCACCGGTTGGCCGGGGCAGGACTCGGGGGCACCGCGCTCGCCTGGATAGAATCTTTTCTATCAGACCGCTCGTTCCAGGTATGGGATGTCAACTCCCGCTCAGCCCCTCTCCATCTCTCTAGCGGAGTCCCCCAAGGGTCTTCGCTAAGTCCCACTTTGTTTAACGCGTATATGGCCCCTCTGGAGGATGTAGTTGCCCCATTCGGGATCAAGATAGTGAGCTACGGGAACGACACACAATTGGTCGTCTCACTCTCACATCTTGACAACCACCCAGACAATCTGTTGAACTGCCTCCAGGAAATCCACCACGAGTCATCACTTAAGCTCAACGGATCTAAAACCGAAGTCATGCTCATGGGCAAGAAATGGACTACTATCCCTCCATCGGTCTGGCCCGATGTTTTCGGCGAGGTGCCCACCCCGAAGAAGGAAATCAAGACTTTGGGAGTCTGGCTTGAACGTGACCTGTCCATGAAGACCCAAGCAGCCAAAACAGCAGGAACCTGCTTCGGACTCATGCGTTCCATCCGCAAGATCCTTCCGCTACTCCCCCCCCTATCAAGGAAACTCTTGGTTCAAGGTCTGATCCTTGCTCGGCTAGACTATAGCAACGCTGTCTATCTAGGAGCCCCCGAATCTACCCTGGCAAAACTTCAGCGCACCCAAAATGCGGCTGCCCGGCTCCTTATGAGTCTCCCCTCCAGAGCCTCTGCCAGACCAGCGCTCAAGGCCCTACACTGGCTTCCAGTGCGACAGAGGATAGAATTTAAGGCTTTGTGTACCGCCCACAAACTCCTCAACGGTCTAGGCCCTTCTATCTTGAGAGACATGGTCACCCCATACAAGGCTCCCAGACTCTTGCGCTCGGATAATGAGCGTTTGGCCAATGTCCCTTGATTTAGGAAGGTGCGCACTGGCGGTCGACGCTTCGCAGTAAAAGCATCCTCAGGATGGAACTCGCTCCCCCGCTGCCTGCGGCTGGAACCCTGCCACCTCCTCTTCCGCAAAAAACTGAAAACTCTCCTTTTCCCCAAATAGTATCTCTTTCCTCCCTTGGTCACTACAAGTCCTTATAGCGCGGGGATGCCTCCGGGTCACCAGGCGCTCTACAAATCGTTAAATAAATAATAAATAAATATTTGAGTAGCATCCCTCTTGTGTAAATAATACTGAATGTGATCACTGATGCATCTTCATGCCTGTGTGACCTCGTTACCATTTTTCTTCTTCTAGCAGTGGTTTGAAGAATATTTTACAAACAAAGATGAGGTTCATGATACATTTTGTGCATCGTCAAAGGGGGATCCAATAAACAATCCATCAAGCAATCTTAATCATTTTCATGACAGGTATTTCTATAATGCTGACTGTGCCTTTTTGAATTTCCAGATTACTATTGGTCAGTGGTGTACAAGTACAATGGATGGGCATCTAAAGAGATGGCTTTAACATTGCTTATAACTAGCATTACTTTGTAAGGAATGGTCTAACTCATGACCCATATAATACCTTTATAAAATACATGACTATTTATAGTATAATGAGCAGGTTTCAAATGTTAATAATTCTTACAGGTGCAATGTTCCTGCACTAACAGGTCAGCAAGCTAGACAAGTATGAGACAGCAACTAAAAGACTGTATGGATGCCGAAAAAAACCTTGTTGCTCATCATATTGCTTATTCAACTCATAATGCGGAAAAGCATTATCGCATGAGTAGAAAATAACTGTGCAGCATCAAAACTGCTAGATAAACTTGCACATGAAAACCCACTGTGAGGCAATAATCATTGTTTTTCATCTCTCTGATTTTAGAAAACACTCATGATCATTATGCTTTTAATGCAAATAGTTATTGTACTTAGACATTTATTTAGAATAATAATTTACCATGCTTACCATCTGTGTTTGTTTGCAGATGCTTGAACCAAGATACTATACATTGCAGATAGCCACTTAATGAGAGACGGCAAAAGTCATCCGTCATATTATGACCACCTTCTAGATTTGTTTTGCATGCTGTAATATACATATATATTTTGTAAGCTACTGTTTCAGTATTAGGCTACTGACAATTATAAATGTTATGCACTTTGCTTATATCTAAAATAATCAAACATGTAATCATCTCAATAAAATATTATTCACTTTTAATCACATACCTCTTTTTACTAATGCTATCATCTTTTTCTTTCGTCTGCCTAAAGGGCACAACATAATGGGCCTTTGACAGCCAAAGTACCTGGCGAAAATATTCATAATGTATTTATAAATTTTGAAAAAGAATTTCCTGTGACTCTGAAAGTTGATACCCAAACAGTTTGTTTTCAGTTATTGTACTACATTTGTATATTTCATATATTATCATAATTTGTATATCTACTTAGAAAAATAAGAACTTTCTTTGAACGATATTGTTTGATCGATTTTCTTTGAAAGTTCATAAAGTATAACCAGAGCGAGTACCAAAAAGACGATTCTTAATGTTAGTGTGATCACTCCTCTGTACCAAAGTGAGAGTTACTGCTTGAAGCCACAGCTACCCAGGGTTGCGCAAAGAAGATACAAATGAACCTGACTGGTATCAAAAAACTGTTTAGTATTCCATGATAAGGCCCGCAGGCATGTCGTAAAATAAAACTATTTCCTCACAGTGGACAGAAATTTGTTCAGAGATTTGATTTATTATAGTTCAAAAACCCTCATCTGCTTTAGTTATAAGAAATAGGTTGCTGAGAAAACTTGGATTGGGACCTTCTGCATTTCCCCTTTGGAAAGTTACTCCTGAACCTCTTGCAAGATTAATTTAGATTCTAATTCACTGACTATTATTGGATGAAGGGAAACAAACTAATGGAAGAGAATAACATTCTGTCTGATAATCCTGACTAAAACCCACTGGTCTGAAGTTATTAGTATCAATTTGTTCTTCGAAAGACTGAGCTTTTTGCACCCATAACCAATGATACAAATGCATCACTAGTGATGCTTCACACGTCTCACTAGTGATGCATGAAAAAGTAACTTTAATAAAGGATGTAAAAATATTTGGAGATATACATTTTGTTGTTACACCTTTCCTGTACCATGTTATTAAGTCACTTTTGCAAACTTTTTTCTTCATTTTTACAATTTTAATATGTTTTAAGGCACTTGAAAGCACAGATGAACAGGGAATTTAATTATTTTTTTTAACAGGGATACGCCAAACATGTTGATATTAGGGAGTATTCTTCAGGATACTACAATTGCACCCATAATTTAATTTAATGATTTGATAATTTAAAATACATTGACCTCAAATGGGGAGCACGCTTATATCCTCAGAGTTCCTTGGCATTGAACACAAAAGTCCACCTGAACTTGAAAATGAAAAGTGTAAACCTAGTTTGTAAAACTATTAGTTGCTTTTCATTGGTTCTGTATTTATCATGGTAGTAGGCCACTGTAACACCCTTTTGTTTTCGTTCTAGTTTATTTATGAAAGATTTCTGTAACACTTTGATGCATAAATAGTAGATTATAACTTAGATGATGATTGGTTCAGGGATACTTTAAAAGTGTTGAGAATTTACTTTGGATAAACTAAGCACACTGCAAATGTACCTGCATGGTTTTTAAATTAATACAAATGAATTCCATTTTTGACCTTCATGGAGAGAGGTCAAACTGAAATTGTACAGGACTCAGAGTTCCATGACCTTGGGTAGAAGAAGTGACAGGGCCCCTTTAAACCTGAACACCTCAAAATATTTCCGTTATAAAACAGGTGCCTGCATTACCAAAGGCACTTCTTGGCATCTTTACGAGTGTTGGGTTTGTTAAGCAGATGGTCTCTGATAGATAGATAGAGGGACTAATTTCATGCCTACATGCCTAAAAGCTATCTGGGATAAATGTGGTGTGAGTTATTAGTTCACTACACAGTATCACCCACAGACAAATGGTTTATTTGAAAGGTAAGTAGGGAGGGCATCATTCATTCCCTTTAAGTAGACAGTATTTGATTCAAAGCTGTCTCTTTTACGAGTCACTTCCTCTTTATCGCTGTGCACACGTCCGTCCTACGACATACTTGTGTGATGTCTACTTCTTAGTATGCATTCACTGGTTGTCCTGAGGCGCCATCTTTTCACTATCTGTATTTATTAGTCACACTTAAATATACCTGCAGATATGGTATCCTAACGTGGTATTGTTTCACAGACCCTGGTATACTTTTCCATGTCGTTTTAGGGACATTGAGGCGATACTAGGATTTCTCAAACATACGCAGGTGCGCATACTCAGCTTGTAGCTATCGCGCATGCACTATGACAAGATACGAGTTTGTCAGCTAGCGTCCTGGTTGGTTGCCATAGGACCTTCGCGCATGCGCGTTTTGATGCTTCTATTTACTGTAGATAGCGTTCCATGTACTTTTGCAGCTGTTTTCACTGGCATGATTACCAGGTTGTAGTGACCAACGCCGCGTAGTTGATACTGTAGTGTTTAAAATTGAAGGGGTTTGAGGCAAAGGTGCCACTAAAAGCTGTATTGTCCACAAAACCGATGATGAGGAGTTTGGGTAGCTGCCCCACCCTCACTTGTTTATATATTTGTTTACTTGCTGTTTTAAAACTGCAAGGGATGTCTTTAGCACATTTCTGTTCTTGCAAAGAAGATGTGTGACTTTCCTTCAGGCAGGTGAGAACTTTCTTCCATTTGCATAACCTGAGCTGGGAGGAGAAGCTCACACTAGGGAGGTATAACCCTACTCTACATTAGCCAATGCAATCCTTGCAGGTAATGTTCCACCCCCTGAATATCTGTATAGGTAGCAGGCCATTTTCCCACTTAACTCCCACTAAACTCCTGTACTTGATGTTGTTTAGTGGTACTCAGATGCCTTTCTTCCTTAAAACCGTTAGAATGCATTTCCCTCTGAGGTAATGTGCTGTCTTTGCAATGTTTGATATTTTAATGCATTTAATTAGTATTTTTGTAGCATATAACAAGGATACTGAAATACATTGTGTCCTACAATGTGTTACTCATTAAATGCCCTTTCTATTTTCATTCTGGGAAAGTGAATCGCATTACATTGGTTTGCACAAAGTGCTTTAAAAATTGCGGTAAGTCGTCAGTTCACTTGGCCCGAGTTTATATGACGAAAGGCACACCTGAAGAGATTGCAACAGTTGAATAGGAGGCACGAGAATCGATGATTGCTCATCTACTAAATGGAAGAGTATACGCTTATGATAATCGCAAGCTACTTTTCAATGAAGACACTAGAAAAACCATCATCAATATTCTGGAAACAAATCGGTGTTTTGTTGCTGGAAAGCGTGTTGATCAAATTATTATGCAAGTAAAATATGTTTTTTTAATTCATTATTAGTTTGCTACCATTAGATTCTCCAAATAATTGTTTATATCTACATATTTAATCCTGAAAACTTGATGATTAATATATGTTCCCTATTTTACTAGCACATGACTTCACCTTTGTGAGGCTCACTTGTCCATCTGTGCATGTTGTGCTATCTGATGAAACCTGTATGTTAATAACTGCTGCAGCTGCTCACTTCATGCTTTATTGCTCAATTGTATGCCTTACTTTTAGACTTCCTAAAACACCCAATGAAGACATGGAGACTGGATATCTGAGAGAAGAATCAGCAGCAGCGGAATTATATCAACCGTAAGTTCAAATGGCCAAAATATATTTGCACCACATGCATCTCAGATACTCATATTTATGAACATTTTGTTTGATGTAACATTTAACTATTTAATCCAACAGACCAAGGGACAAAAAGATACTGACTACTATACCAAAGACTGTGAAAGGGACACAGGGCTTTATAAGAAACATGCCTTATTTGAGTAGCATTCCTCTTGTGGAAATACTACAGAATGTGATCACTGATGCATCTTCATACCTGCTCTGTGACATCATTACTGTTTTTCTTGCAGTGGTTTGTTTAATATTTAACAAAGGTGAGGTCTGTGATATTAATGAAAAAGAGGACAGCATCAATATTTGCTACTTTTTTTGTAGCCTCAAAGGGGGGTCCAATATGCTACCCATCAAACGACCTTAATTGATTTCATGAAAGGTATCACTGCAATGCTGGCTGAGCTGTTTTGAATTCACATATTACAAATGCTTAGTGGTTCATGAGTTTTAAATGGCCGGGGTTTATTTGGCATCCAAAGAGATGGTTTTAACATGGTTTATAGCTAGTATTACTTTGTTAGGAATGGTAAAGCTCTTGACCTATATAAAATACATGAATATTTATAGTATAATTAGCAGGTTTCACATATTTAATAATTCTTGCAGGTACAATGTCCCTGCAGTAACAAATCAGCAAGCTAGACGAGTATATGAGACCGCAACTAAAAGACTGTACAGATGCCGAAAAGAGCATTGTTGCTGATTACATGGCTCATTCAACTCAAACTGCAGAAAAGCATTATCGCATGAGGAGTAGAAAATATCTGTGCTGCATCAAAACTGCTGGATAAACTTGAGTATGAAAACACAATATGAGACAATAATCATTGTTTTTCATCTCTGACTTAGAGAGACCAGTTGTGGTATTGGGTTCCCAAGGCCTACATGCTCCGAAGATAACCCACTTACACCGAAAGAACTGTTGGCACGGAAACTGAAAAATGCAAACAACAAGTTTATTAAAACCCCATGGGGTGGTGGTACATTCCTACAGCACCTTTCGGTAATGCAAGAAGTATCACACCGAACATCGGTGTGACTTACTCTTTTATACAGTTTACAGGTAATAAAACAATGGGCGGCACAAAGTGACAAGCGTTATGTACATATAAGGTCATCTTTGGAACACCGCCAGCTCATTGGAGGGGTTACAACTCCGCTGGTCAGTTTAGGCGGCACATTCCAGAGGGGTGACTGGTCAATGGGGACTGCGCATGTACAGGCTTGACCAGTACTAAAAATAGCCTGTTGCTGGGCAAACTCAAGTGGTCAATGGCACGGACAACGGACTAAAAGCCATGCTGGCCACGAGGCCGCTTATGATCCAAGATGGCCGCCGTAACACACAAAATGGCGTTTCCGAGTATGGCCAATTTAAACAGAAAACGTGTAGCTACAGCTAAGCGCTAACTCGGCCATCGTCAAATTACGACAGACGACCCTTTTAGCGTTCAGCTGAAGCTACCTCATAGTGAACATAATCTGGGTGTTCGTCTTCGATATCTATCAACATTATTTGGGTTATTTCTTTATGAAGCATCATTTTGTCATGAGCAAGAGCTCGTCTTGATGGTATACAAGCCGATAGGCACATGGAACACAAAGCTGGACCACATTGAATGCATAGGCAATAGGCATACGCCAAACAGTATCCCCACAATAATACATAGAATCGTTAGCAATTTCCAACCCCAAGTGGTAAGCATTGACCAGAACCACCCTGAAAGAGTCCAAGTTCCATTATCCGGATGTATTTCCGCAGCTATCTTATGCAGTTTCGAAATGGCATCATAAACGGATGGTGAATTGTCAGGTACATAAACACAACAGCTGCTTCCGATGATTCTACATGCCCCCCCACGATCAGCTAGAACTACGTCTAGAACCATCCTGTTCTGTAGCGTGACAATCCTAGAAATCTGAAGTTCCTCAGTAATGTTCCCCAATGCAATAGCAGTATCATTCGCTACAGCCTCAACTACACGAGTCAGTCGTCGTATCTTCCGACTATTCAAAGCAGCCCCAACAAAGGAAAACAGTCCAAAATTGAAATCCACATACTGTTGCAAAGCAGTGTCTGTCTGGTCAATGTCATCTAAAACCACGGCACGTTTAACACGGTTCAATATGAAATCATGGTACAAAATATAATCATTATGATACATTGGTGGGGCAATGAATACAGGAGGTAGTACAAAAGATACATAGCAAGTACCTAACCATCCCAACGGGAGCTGATGATAACCCTTCGTTCCACAAATAAAATACGTATTTCGTGATGCTACAAACGATATGCCATTCGGGCTGTCAAACGTTATTGTGGTATTACATTCGCTTTTCCCAACCGATATTGTGCCTTTATTACGTATACACAAATCAGCTTTTGTGGCAATGACATTTATAACATGTGAGCTGGAAACATTAATATTACGTTGATTGCTGTAAACACGTGGGGCAGATATATTGTCGGGGCGGTACTCCTCCCATTCAAATAGAGTACCCTCAGCTCGTGGATACCCATCCCGGTCGTGATAACATACTTTATTCAAACGGAAAAGCACCCCCCCTTTTGTTGGCCATCTCAAAGTGAAGAGCAGAGTGTACCAGGCATTACAGGATCCATTATGTGAGAACGGGAGTGGAATGAGTGGAGTGCCCCCTTTCTTCTGGTGCCCAGGCAGCATCCCACACACCCAACAATTAGATGTATTTGTCATATTATGTGTATGATGCAGAATCTGAATAAAGCTATTGTTCAGATAAGTCTGTCGGTGCCGTTCTTCATGGTAAGGCAAGGTGAAGTGAAAATGTTCAGATGGAGCCGGGGTAGTCGGCAGCAAATGCTTACGTGCAGGCACCACAAGTTCAACTACCCAGGCTATTACTGCTATCACCACAATCGTTAGGACAAAGAGGATGGCACCAAGTATTCGTTTATCCCGTGATGCAGAAGATGCCATAGTTCAATTATAGTTCAAAGTCTTAAAAGTTCAGAAAAGTTCAGAAAGTTCACAAGTTCTCAAATGTACATGTGTGTATTACACCTAAAAAAGAAAAATACGGTGCTGAGCTCCGAGGTAGCCGTTGTTTTCTTCTCCGGGGTCAAGACGGGTGTCGCTACTCTTGGCAGAACTGATCCCCCCCCTTGAGATTCCCGGTTTCCGTTTCACAAACCCCAGAGCGGTAACCAACCAGTCTTGAAAAAACCCAAAAATCTTCCTATCGTGGCCGCAGATTGTAGTGCTCTCGTCCAGAAACAGTGTGGTCCGGGAAGGCTCCCTCAGCTTCGGCCGATGTCACAGCTGGGCTCTTTTCTTTCTCCAAAATGTCCTGGAAGTCGGTCAACACAGCAGGATTCACCAGATCAGGAGAGACACGACGACAATGTGTTGAGTGAATCCACCGCTTTCTATTGGTCACTCGTACAGCTGTTCGAGTAGCAAGGAGGACCTGCTCGGGGCCTTTCCACCTCGGTTCCAAGCTGTTCACCCTCTCAAACGACCGGATCATAACATGGTCGCCAGGGCGAAGATCATGGCCTTCTCCAGCAGAATTATCAGGGAGCGCTTCTCGAACCTGTTGATGAATAGAAAGCAAATCATTTGTTAATCGTGCCAAATAATTGTTCATCATTATACAAGGCACATCATGTATCAATCGCGGCTTAGGCACCCCCCAGATATTCATAGGCCTTCCAAACACCACTTCATATGGTGTGAGGCCTGTTCAAGAGTGGGGCACTGATCTAAGAGAGAGTAATGCTAGCGGTAAGGCATCCGGCCATTTCAATGACGTGGACGCCACGATCTTAGCCAATTTTAGTTTCAACGTTGCATTATACCGCTCGACAAGACCTGCCGACTGAGGGTGGAACACAGCATGGAACTTCTGTTGGATCCCTAACCCCTTCAGCACGTATTCCACAATTTTCCCGACAAAATGAGGCCCATTATCGCTCCATAAAAATTTGCAAACTCCAAAGCGAGGAAAATACTCCTTGAGCAACACCTTAGCTGTTGTTAAAGCTGTATTATCTTTCGTGGGGAAGGCTTCAACCCATTTGCTAAAAGCGCACACCACCACCAGAACATACTTAAGGTTATTGCAGCGCTCAAGCTGGATGTAATCCATTTGGAGTACCTTGAATGGTGCAGAAAGTGGAACGAACCCTCCTTTCGGAGTATGGGTCCCCTTAGCAGGATTGTGCTGCAAACATATCAGACAGGTCTGCACTACTCTCTTAGCAGTATTAGCAATCTCGGGATGCTCCCAAACTCGTGTTAACAATCGAGTAATTGCAAGAGCCCCCACGTGCGCTAACCCATGTGTCATCTGGACCATCGCTTGCAAGTAAGCTGCAGGCAATTTCCATTTCTCCATGTCCTTGCTTCTCCAACACCCTTCATCGTCTAGCACCCCATCAGTTGCCCATGCTGCAAGTTCTGATTCAGTAGCTGATTTCTGAATGTCTAATATTTCCGCTCTAGCATCATTCCATCGCTCTGCTTGGGATTTTGTCACGTACATGGGGGAGTCAGCTCGGGACATAGCCGTTTGTCTCGATATGCTGTCCGCAAAGGCATTTCCCTTTCCCACTTCATCAGTGATCTTTTTATGGGCGCTACATTTTATGATCGCTACTTTCTTTGGGCAAAGCAACGCATTTAGGAGATCACGCACCAACTCTCTGTGCATAATGTGTACTCCATGAGAAGTTAAAAACCCACGCTCTCTCCAGAGTAGACCGAAGTCATGTGCCACTCCGAAGGCGTACCGGCTGTCTGTGTATATGTTCACACATAAGCCAGCACTCAATTCGCAGGCTCTTGTCAGGGCTATCAGCTCCGCTGCTTGAGCCGATTTCTGTGGTATTCTAGCTGTTTCCACCACTGTCTTAAGTGTCGTTATTGCATAGGCTGCGGAAGTTGTGCCATCTGGCAGCCTCAAACATGATCCATCAACCTACAGTTCCCCATCCACATCTGGAAGTGGCATATCCTGTAGGTCAACACGACCCTTTGTCTGTTCCTCGGTCAGGAAAACACAGTCATGATGTTTTTCTTCCTGACCCTCCTCGACAGGATAGGGCAATAAAGTGGCAGGGTTCAGAGTAGCACATCTTTTTAGTGTGATATGTGGCGCCAGCAGTGTAAGCTCGTATCCTGTTAACCGTGCACTCGTGAGATATTAGGTCTTTGTTTGGTTTAGCAGGGCATCTACTGCGTGAGGAACTAACACCAATAAGTTGTGCGATAGCACTATTCCCTCACTCTGCTGTATCGCTACTGCTGTTGCTGCAACTGCTCGGAAACACCCAGGTAACCCTCGCGCTACGGGATCAAGAATAACAGAAAAGTATGCACATGGCCTCTGCTTGTCCCCGTGTGTCTGTACTAACACTGATAACGCGCACCCATCTTTCTCGTGCACGTACAATGTGAAAATCTTCGTATAATCTGGTGTACCTAATACGGGTGCAGAGCAAAGGGCTTGTCTCAGTTGATCAAAAGCATTTTGACATTCATCTGTCCATTCAAGGGGCATTGGCGTAGTTGGACAGTAACGCTAACAAAGGCTTGATAATGTGCGAAAACCCCATGATCCACTGCCTACAAAAGGACGTTAACCCTATGAAGGCGCGTACATCTCTGTGTGCGGCCGACTGGTGTATCTAATATTGCCTGAATATGATCTGATGTCAATGCACGCCCCTCCTTAGACAAAAGATGACCGAGGTAGGTCACCTTGGGTCTACAGTATTGTAGCTTTTTCTTAGAAACCTTGTGATTATTCTGTGCCAAAAAGGAAAGCAACGCAATCGTACTCTCCTCACATTGCGTGTAAGAGTCTGCAGCAAGCAGAAGGTCGTCCACATATTGGATCAAAACAACCCCCGATTGCAACTCAAAGGAATCAAGCTGTCTTTTCAAAGCTTGGCTATAGATACTCGGGCTCTCAGTGTAACCTTGAGGAACACGACAAAATCTACACGATTTATTATTTAACGTGAAGCCAAACAAATATCTGCTATCAGGATGGACAGGGATGGAAAAGAACGCATTTTTCAAGTCAATTACACTAAAGGTCGTGGCCGTTGGCGGTACCAATGTGAGCAAGGTCGTAATATCGGACACCACCGGATATTGGGGAATGACAATTTTGTTGATCTCTCTCAAGTCAATAATAAAGCGATAGACTTTGTCGTCAGTATCTCTCTTAAGAATAGGGCTGTTACAAACATTATAAGAAACCTCTTCCACCACCCCAGCAGCTATCAAATCTTGGACAATGTGAGTCAGGGCAATTTCACCTTCCTTCGAAATCTTATACTGTGGCACCCGTGGTAAAGACGCTCCCTCCTTAACAGTAATATGAATAGGTGGAATACGCATCTCCCCCACATCCGTGTCTGAGGTCGCCCATAACGTGTGCGGGAGAGAGGCCAAAGCTGGAATGCCTGATATGGTATAGAACCTGTTCGGGTCAGGGTAATTGTCATTCAGGATAACCCGCACTCCTTCAGGAGCGCACCGTATCGTTGCTCGAAAGTATTTAAGCAAATCAAGGCCCAAGATATTATCCGGTGTATAGGGCGATAACAAAAACTGACCAAAACTAAAAAATTTGTCAAGACAGAGTGCAAGGGGTTTGGACAAAGGGCTAGGGGAGGGTGTGCCATCGAACCCTACACATGT
Source organism: Lissotriton vulgaris (assembly GCF_964263255.1). NCBI lineage: Eukaryota > Metazoa > Chordata > Amphibia > Caudata > Salamandridae > Lissotriton > Lissotriton vulgaris. The sequence goes on from NC_141694.1 coordinate 1,860,454,315, forward strand.
TATCATTTCGCCAGACAGGGGAGCCCTCGGAACCAATTTCTTTGACAAAGAGCTACGAGTAGCTCCGGTGTCGACTAGAAATTGATCAGTAGAACCCAAAATGCCCGCTGTTACATATGGACCTTCCTGATCTACCGGCACTTCAACTGGTTCCGCACCCCATCCTACGCAGTCCTATGCATGCACATAATCCTGGTGCTCCACATTCTCACCCTCTGAAATCTGATATTGGTTCCGTCTATCAAAAGTATTTCGTTCATCCTGGCCACGGCCCCCTTGCTCAGCCCTTCCACGATCACCTCCGCCACCTCTCGCCCCCGTATAACCGCCCCGCGACCTACCACCTCCTCGACCACGCTGACTACGTTGTTCACGAAGTACCGGACAATCCTCAGCCCAATGCCCAAACTCTTTACAATAAGCACATTGATCCTCCGCAATATCCGTACGACCTTACGACGTATTTCCTCCACCTCGTCTACCCCGGTCATTCCCCTTACCCTGTGTTCCACGAACCTGTGCCAACATCACCTTCATTTTCAATTCTTTCGCTTTTTTATCAACACTTTCTTTAGCCTCCAACTCCTGCAGCTCATAATACTGAGCCATAGTCAACAAAGATGCAGGGGTCGCCGTGGCCCAGGAACTTTCACTCGATTTCAATCGTTTTGCAATCTCCGGCAGGAGATTAGCCACATACTTATCTACAAACAAATGCCGACCTGTATTGTCTGTTAAAGATTGACCACTATAATCATGAAACGCCTCTTCGAAGCGTGTAAAGAAGTCTCAAACCGTTTCATCTGGCTTTTGTTTACACGAAGCTAACATGGTCCAATCTATCTTTTTAGAAGGTATGAGCGTTTTTAATTTAACCAAAATAGCCGTTGGGAGGTCTAAAATCAACTGACAAGGCTTACATGCCGGTTTCCTCTCTAAGTCAGCTTGATTTATCTCTTTCCATGTTCCCCCAAGTATTGTCTCATCATTATTTTTACGAATTTGTCTCCACATGTCAGGCGGAAGTATTAACCCAAAAAACAAATCTATATCAACAAGAGTCATCACACAAGACGAAATAGCCCCTTCCACCCCTTCATAGAATGCTGCCGGATTTTTACGAAGATCAGGTAAAGAATTTTTCAACGCCATAACATCCGCTCTATTCCAAGGCGTATACACCCAATTATATACAAAGTACCCCTTCGCATCCTTTGACCTTTTATCATCATCTGTACCTTCCCCCTTCGGTGGAACATACAAAGGTGCAGCTTCACGCATAGGCATAACATGCATTGCAGAACTCTTATCTGAACCCCGGAGAGAACACTCCTTAGATTGCCCGTCAGATTCCGGCCCGGACTCCTTAATCCTTTTCCGCTCGTCCCGCAATCTGATAGTCTCATCTCGCAGCTGGATCAGTTGATTGTAAAAGGCATCGACATCTGCAAGAACAAATACACCTTTTTCTAGATTCTCACGATGAACTGACACAGCCTTAGGTTCTAGCGCATCTGAAATTTTACGAAATGCGGTAACGACTTCATCTGCCAAAGTGGCCATAAAATACAGTAACTCTTGGTCTGTCCAAGTACCCCTTTCAGAAATAATTTCAGACTGAGAAGCAAACTTCGTATTCGCTCTACGAGCCCAACTACGTAAATGCGCGGATCTCTCCGCCAAAAACCTGAGACCAGATACAACCTTCTTTCCTGACTTATCCTGACCGTCCTCATCCGATTCTGCAAGTGGAGCCGTAGGCGAAACGTACGGAGGCGGTGATCGATCTAGTAATGAAAAATCATCAATTTCATTATTAAGGACAGGATAAAGCGGTCGACGAATAGGGAATTGACCAGTCGTTTGCAATTTACGTTCCCGTTCCTCCCTCTCTTTCTTTTCCTGCTCCTCTTTTTCCTCAAGCTGTAAAGCCTTATCCCGAGCAGCATTGCGCTGCTCTTTGTCCGCCAAGGCAACTTCACGCTTCATTCGCTCACGCACCGCTTTCTTCAACATTCGCACACAGTCAAACATGTTCTGTCTAGACCTTCGCTGAAACAAACATTGCTCCACAAACTGTACTTTTCGTAAATCGAACGACCCATGTAGAGGCCATTGCAATTCAGGATCGGACTTGGTGTACTTATTCCATAATTTACTGTACATTATAGGTGGAAGGCCATGCTTTATATACATGTCCCTATTTGGTGTTCCCTCTGGGGGAGCCGGCTGTGCTTCCGCTAACCTAATTGTGGTACCATTTCCAAGACAGCACATCCCTCGGAGTGTGCTTAAAAACAGGCATGTTCAAAAGGGTACCACGAAAGCGCGATACCGTAGAAAAATGGCACTTACAGTACTTCACCCAAACGTGCCGCTCAAAGGAAAAAAACAAAATTAGAGAAACATCTCTACATGCCTGCCTATGTGAAGTGCACTACACATATTTTTTTCAAAGATCACAAATTCACAAATGTTAGCTAACTCAAATCAAAATCATAGGTCATAGGACTTCGGCAAGCGTCCGAGGACTACCTTACCGATCACAAATCATAGAACTTCAGTAAGCGTCCGCAGACTACCTTACCGATCACAAATCTTACCCAAAGCCTCAAAGGTCCAGTTTCCAACTGCCAAGGTCTTGTAATCGAATCAGACAAACGGCACTTTGTCCAGCAACACAAACGATCGAGGACTCAGTCGGAGACCGGCGCCACCTGGAAGGTCAGATCGGAAGGAAAGGAAAAACACCGTGGGTGCCAAGACTCGGGTCACTCAGTGGCAGCGCGTGTCCATGGCGAGTATCCAGACCTTCGTCACGACCTCTCCTTCGGGCATCCGAGTCGCCGATGAGTCCCACCAGAGTCGCCAATTTGTGGTATTGGGTTCCCAAGGCCTACATGCTCCAAAGATAACCCACTTACACCAAAAGAACTGTTGGCACGGAAACTGAAAAATGCAAAGAACAAGTTTATTAAAACCCCATGGGGTGGTGGTACATTCCTACAGCACCCTTCGGTAATGCAAGAAGTATCACACCGAACATCGGTGTGACTTACTCTTTTATACAGTTTACAGGTAATAAAACAATGGGCGGCACAAAGTGACAAGCGTTATGTACATATAAGGTCATCTTTGGAACACCGCCAGCTCATTGGAGGGGTTAGGCGGCACATTCCAGAGGGGTGACTGGTCAATGGGGACTGCACATGTACAGGCTTGACCAGTACTAAAAATAGCCTGTTGCTGGGCAAACTCAAGTGGTCAATGGCACGGACAACGGACTAAAAGCCATGCTGGCCACGAGGCCGCTTATGATCTAAGATGGCCGCCGTAACACACAAAATGGCGTTTCCGAGTATGGCCAATTTAAACAGAAAACGTGTAGCTACAGCTAAGCGCTAACTCGGCCATCGTCAAATTACGACACAGTTACTATACCCATAAACTGGATGTTTTTAATGAAACTATGTATTGTATTTAGACATTTATTTTGAACAGTCATTGAGTCCATTACCACCTGTGTTTGTTTGCAGAATCTTTCAACAAGAAGTTATAAATTGCAGAAAACCACTTAATGAGAGACCGCAAGGGTATGCTAAGTAAAAAGTATTCCTTTGACTTTCGTATACAATCATCTGTCATAAATTCTGACCACCATAGATCTTATCTGTTTTGCATGCTCTAATATATGGATATATGTTCGTACATCAACGTTTTCAATGCTTGTTTTTCCCGCGCATCTAACCTATCGCAAACACTGTCACACCGGCAGTTTTCACAACGCATGGCATTTCAATGCCAATGCGGTGTAAACGATTGCAAAGTCCATTACATCGCACACTGCAAAAGGGCACGCCATCACAATGCCAAATGTATTCTTTATGTCCGTGGAAATTCGTTCTTTGTAGGTTGCCAGTCTTACCACAGTTTCAGATTTATTTTACAAAAAGCGTGATCCCGCCTCTAACCCGAGCCCCCACTGCCCCATCCCACAATGCTAATTCTTTTAAATATTTATTTCCAAATGTATTTATTTTTTATGACAATAAATCCTACAATTGAAAATGCTACATTACTTAAATGTTTCCCTTCACTATTCCGAAAAGCTTAATAGGGGGTATAAAAGGTGTCTGCCACCTTGTCTCAAGCCATTTGTGACTAGATTGCACAGCTTACCAGAAGTGACTCCAACGTTCCATTGAACAGACATCCGCCATATTCTGTAAGTTTAACAAAGTAATGACTGAGCGTTTAACCCACTCTTTGCAATCGGTGATTGTAAGCGATTGTACTTAAACTAATTTTTATCCTCTTCCCAAGGACTTGCCTTTCACTGGCATACTGCCGAAACTTCCTAGATTGTAAGTACACCGTACACGTTCCCCCAACGTTTTTCTCCTTAATCGGTAATTGTTTCCAATGCAAGTGATTGAACACAAAATAAATAAATTACTAAGTGAATAAAAGTGTAATGCCGTCCTGCCCATCAAACAAGAATTGCCACATGCAGTGCTGATCTGCTTGTGTGATTCGATGGGTGTTTTCAGTTCGCTGCTGGATCATTGTTTTCCCTTGCAAATGGTGCTGACCTGAGTTGGATGGCCTCCACCCTTATTCCCTGCACTGGCAGATCTGGTGTACAGATATGGAGACATTGGCATTTATGTCTCTTAAAGCTCATCATTTTGACTGTGAGCTGTGCCTACCATAGGAAGAGCTCTGGAGTATCTTGTTTGCCATGTCAACAGGTTCATAGCATCAACTATTTAAATGACTGATGCAAAATGTACCATCCTGCCATAACCTAAAGTCTTGCCGAAGGCAGCCTCTTGGAGTAAGCCTGTGATCGTGTGTTTTCAGAATGCACACTTTCCTGATCTGTAAGCGAGTCAACATTTCCAAGTTCCATTGATGGAGAACAAAGATTCCTGAAGTTAATGAGTTAATGAGTTAATGAGTTAATGCAATTAGTGCAACTCTACGGCGCAAACTAAAGCATCAGGTTCCGTGCATTTGTTTACATGTCAGAGGGCTCAGATGGCAGGAACGTTTGTTTGATAAAAGATGTGAGCAAACGTAAACAAGAGCACGTTCATGATTCCCCTCAGATGCCTTACTTCCTCTCTTCTGTGATCAGGTGGGTGTGCATGGCTGTCTTTCTCTCAAGGTACTTGCATGCAAGGCCACAGGAACAGAGGTGACCTGAACTTTATGACGTGAGAATCAGCTGCAAAAACACGCAAAAAAAGCACTCGGGGACTCATTCCAACAACTAAAGGGAGCAAGTGTTTTAGAATCTGTATGGCAGATTATTTGATAGGTACACAGGCTTTAACTCTCTGCTCTATATACTCCAGACAGGTACAGATGGGGTGGGGTCTCGGCTCCATATTGCATTTCACAGAGATTTGCAAGCATAGTATGCTAGGCATGCACATGTTTGCCAAAGGGCTATGTACTTCATCAGTGCAAACCCAAGACCTCAGCTATTTCCAACATTGCACCCAGTCCCCGGGAATCTGGAGAGACGTGTGCATCTGAAGGACGTGATACCAGACGGATGCAGGTTTGAGACGGATCTATGACGTACTTCTGCTTAAATTCAAGTATCCCACTTTCATAAAGCGTTTCTAGACACCCTATAGAGAAAAAAAATAAAATGAAAGAAGAAGAGGAGTTACTCAGTGCATTATGTCAGCATGGACTATAGCATTACGTAGTAACAGTTTTATATTTAAATCAAATGATGTGTCAAAGTCAGTCAGCTTTTGCCTGGTATAATCTTAGTAAGTTAAGTAATAAGTAGAGGGTTGAAGTTCCTGCCAATGGGAGTCTTAGTCCAGCCGCTCCAGATATTAGAGTAAGGGACTTACTGCCAAAGTGTTCATCAGCAATCCCTTGGATTTAGCTAGGGTAAGTATGTTATATGAAGCCCAAATACAATAAATGCAGCAAATCGCAGTCCGTGCTGTAGGGCGGTGCAACTGGTGTGACCGCACCAGGTGCTGACTTTAGGTGAAGAAATCATGTTTGCAAGTATATTATGGTTTTAAAAGCGGTTGCTGTCTTCTTCCTGGCCTCCAGCAGTTTTCAGCAACAATAAAAATGTCATGATGACTCTGGTGATTAATGTTGGTTCTAGAGAGATCATAATTCTGTCTAGTGGAAGTTGAGTCATGGAAAGGTAGCTGAGAGGGTTAATGTACCTGCTGCAAAGATCATATACCATGCAGATTACAAAGTGCACATACTTGCAGTTTAGAAGTTAAAATCCTAACATAGAACACTGAGCTATTAACTGTCATCTAAGAGCTGCATACAAACTGCAACGTATAAATTACAGTGCTATGGTTTTTTCCCCACTCTTTGATCATCCTAATGTTGCAAAAAGTGTTCTTTTGGACAGAAATCAATTCTGATTATTAAAGAGAACCCCCAACCATGATATTACGTATTAAATTCCGGGAATTGTGTTTCTCCAGACCAATCACTATAAAAACTATCCGGCCTACTAGTATCCTTCCATCCACTATAGTGCCAGCCTTTGCCAATCTGTTTTAAAACGTACCATCTTGCACACATGTTCAATGCATGTGCAGAATTCCCATAAACCTTGTTAATACTCAACAAGGCCACAGAATGAGTAAAGTTTACTTTTGGGCACTGGCACCCAGACACTGCTTCTACCAACTTGAACCTTGTTTTATACCTTCTCTTATGGTGTGTCCTAAATCCATAGACCGCAAGCTGAATTGGCATTTCTTTGCGTTAATTGGCGAGCCACAATTGCTGGACCTCTTTAAAGAGTCATTATTACTGCATCATTGTCCAGATGTGAGAATTCTACTGACTTTGGTGCGATCTGTGAGAAGCTGCTGGAAGTTCTCTACCTCTTACTCTCATCACTTCCACGTTCCTGTGGAGACAAGCAAACATACCATCCAACTACATTTCCTATTTATATATTAACAACTGTAATATCACCATTTGACATTAGGTGTGATTTTTCTTCTTTTATTGCAACCTGAATCTTTCAACTTGTCTGTGTAAAGTACTATATTTTTTTTTTTCCTTTTTCCCCCCAGCTAATGTCTGGATCAAAGATGGCGAAATACATCACCTCTAGCAGAGAAACAGTCTACTAGAACATAGTGGGTATGTGTATTACAAAGAGCGAAATTCTGAGCCTGGGTGTCATTGGAGGTGTGTGCAATACTACTCCACTCATTAAATACCTCCCCAGGCTTCCCACTGTCAGCGGATCGAGCGCTGCACCGGGGGCAAGTTCCCAGGGCCGCCATCGCTTCGAACGCGAGGCCACGCCCACACATCAGGCCACGCCCACTTTCTGACCTATAAGAAGCGCTGATTGAAAGCGCCTTCATTAGGATTGTTTACCTCTGAGGCGTTAGCCGGAGGCTTGTTCACTCATTTTTTTTAAAACTGTAATAACTGTGTTTAGCTACTTTTAAAAGCACCTTCAGCTTAAACAGAGCTCTCCTCTGTCTTGAATACCTCCCCAGGCTTCCCACTGTCAGCGGATCGAGCGCTGCACCGGGGGCAAGTTCCCAGGGCCGCCATCGCTTCGAACGCGAGGCCACGCCCACACGTCAGGCCACGCCCACTTTCTCTCTCCCCAAATGTGCTTTCCACGCAAGCGCAGCGGACGAGCGCAGCGGGCGCGCCGTTTGCGCGCCGAAGGCGCGCCTAAGGCAAGCTCGTCTGGGCCCGTCCGGGCCAGGCCGGGCACAGGGCCATCCACTATGCCCGTTTTTCATAGCCCCCGGATCAGACACTCACGTGACTACCTCCTTCAATTCAGCACGGCAACTCCCTCCCCTGGAGCCTTACCATCTCCTAAGCCCCATGAGGAGTCTGCAGAGATACCCACCCACCAGTCCTCCAATGGTATCAGCCTAGCTCTGCTGAATTGCAGATCAGCCCCTAAACACGCCATAGAGATCAAAATGCTGATCGAAGACTCAAAACTAGATATTCTATTCCTCACGGAAACCTGGTAAACATCTCACTCCGAAGCGGACATTGTTAACATGCTCCCCCAGGACTACCTTATACAATATCAAAACAGAAAGGAGGGAATAGGAGGAGGACTAGCAATTGTCCACAAAAACTCCTTTGTATGTAGGTTACAAGAAGGAGAAATAGAGGATTGCGAAAGCACCCATTTCTCTCTTCAGATTACCCCTAACAAATCACTTACGGGCACTCTGATATATCGCCCACCCGGCAGCCCAGGAAATTTTGTTAACTCATTGCTTGAGTACACTACTTCCTCCTGCATCTCGTTCCCTAACTTCATCGTGCTAGGTGATTTAAATTTACATTTCGAGGACAACACAGACAAAACGGCTGTGGACCTCACCTCACAATTAAAAGCACTCGATATTCATTTAATCAACTCAGAGGCTACGCACATCAAAGGTCATCTTTTGGACCCTCTCTTCACCAATCTCCCCAAAACTGAGGTTCGACCTGCGATCCCTCTCCCCTGGAGTGACCATTTTCTCCTCCCATTTATCTGGCAAATTCAAGTAAAAAAGGCCCACACACCAATTCCCAGAGAATACGATAGAATATGGTCTAAAATATCATTTGAGCAATGGACTCAGGAGCTAATTCGCTCCGCTCCCCTGCCACTCCCTGACCCGGTTAATGCAGACAAAAACATTACCAGCTGGCTCACGTCCACTCTGGACATTATCGCCCCGAAACAAGATCTAAAAAAGAAAAATAACTCCTTTAAGTCGCCTTGCTTCTCACAAGAACTCAGGAACCTACGAAAAATTTGTAAAATACACGAGAGAAAGTGGAGAAAAAACTGGGACCCCCTTATCAAGGAAGAGTATAGAACTGCAATGAGGATCTATAAAGCAGCACGGAAAGCAGCCCAAGCCTCATTCTTTGACAAAAAAATCAAAGCTGCATCTAGCTCATCCCGAGAGACTTACAAAATAGTCAAAGAACTTCGCAAAATACCCACCCCCCCTCCTTTCAACAACCCTCAGTTGCCAGATGCAACCAAATAGCGGGCTTCTTCCAAAGCAAGATCACCAACATTCTGCAGTCACTCCCGCCCAAATCAGACAGCAATCCCCCTGCTGCCCCCCTCCCTCCTACCCCAAGACCCACCCTCGACAGCTTTAATCAACTGTCTAACTATGACTTTCTGAAAGCCCTATGAGACCTGAAAAGCGGCTCCCCCAACGACGCTGCTCCTATTCGAATCTTAAAACAAGTCGGACCTACCATATCCCACCTGGCCACTAACCTTATTAATACCTCGCTGGGCCAAGGAGTGGTTCCCCCCAGCTGGAAGCATGCCATGGTCAAGGCATTACAGAAAAAACCAGGACATGACCCATCAGACCTATCCAACCTTCGACCGATCTCTCTCCTGCCTGGCTTGAGCAAAATCGCAGAGAAGGCAGTTAACCAGCAATTGTCAGCCTTCCTCGAATCCAATAATCTTCTTCGACCCTCACAAACAGGCTTCCGACCAGGCCAGGGGACCGAAACAGCCCTCCTGAAAGTGGTAGAGGAGGCTAGATGCATCTTGGATTCAGGGGGATCGGTCTTACTGATCCTCCTGGATCTAAGCGCTGCATTTGATACGGTGGACCACAAGATCCTAATACAGCGACTATCTGAACTAGGAGTGAGAAGCACGGCACTATGTTGGCTCTCCTCCTTCTTAGAAAACCGTACCTTCCAGGTTTGTGAAGGGAACGTCCGATCAGATATCCTTTCCCTCCAGTGTGGGGTCCCCCAGGGCTCTTCACTGAGCCCTACACTGTTCAATACATACATGGCCCCCCTGGAGGATGTGGTCTCCCCATTTGGGATAAAAGCCGTCACCTACGCTGATGACACCCAAATGATCGTATCATTTTCACTCGAGGAATAAAAAAATCAAAAACCTTCATGACTGCCTAGAAGGTATACATGCCTGGATGTCTAACTCAAGGCTCAAGCTCAATGGGTCAAAAACCGAGCTTATGCTCTTGGGACACCAACCACCATCCCTCCCCACTGCTATGTGGCCTTCATGCCTAGGACCCATTCCCCAGCCTAAAACTGAAATCAAAAGTCTAGGCTTCTGGCTGGAACAGAATCTTTCCATGACAACACAAGCCAAAAAAACAGCCGGCACCTGTGTTGGTCTACTTCGATCTACCAGGAAGATTCTTCCACTACTTCCCGCAACCTCCCAGAAAATGCTTATGCAAGGTCTAATATTATCAAGATTGGACTATTGCAATGCCCTTTTTTTGGGTGCCCCTGAAGCCACGCTCAATGTCCTGCAGCGAACACAAAATGCCGCTGCAAGGATACTCACTGGCACCCCCCGTAGAGTTTCAGCCAAACCTGCCCTTAAGACACTGCACTGGTTGCCGATACGTGAAAGGGTCAAATTCAAGTCCCTTTGTACCACCCATAGAGCTATGCAAAACCAAAGACCCCCAATGCTGAAATCTATGCTCTACCCATACACCCCGAACAGACCCTTACGGTCAGCGCAAGGCAACCTGGCCAAGGTCCACCGAACTAAAAGAGCTCGTACTGGTGGACGCCGTTTCTCGGTGGTCACCGCAACCCTCTGGAACTCTCTCCCAATCCAACTCCGGTCTGAACCTAATCATATGAAATTCCGAAAGCTTCTCAAAACTCACCTTTTCCCACAATAACCTTTTCTCTTCCCCCTCAGCCTCTACCCTCAGTTGTTGGTCTACAATCACAGCGCTGGGACGCTTCCGGGCAGCCATGCGCTATACAAATCTCAAATTCATTCATTCATTCATTCACTCATTGCAGAGGCAGAGCGGTTACTCTGGGTGACTCTGTTCTAAGAAGCACAGACCATAGCCACTCTGCCTCTGCAACAACGATTCAAGTGAGAGAATCTGTTAATAAAATGAAAGAAATTGCAGTCAACTCTATTAAACCATGCGGTGCAATTTTAAGGGAGGTAGCCCAACATATCCCTGAATATGTTGCAACGAGTATGCCTAGTATCTCAAACTTTCTTAGAACTATACAATGTAAAAAACAGGCATGCAACCCTAAAAGAGTTACCCCTCAAACATTTTCCGATACATGTATTCCTCCGCAACTGTCTGTCACTGTTTGTAATGAACCTTTCCTATTATATGACAATGCAAAAGACCAAAATCGCATTTTAATCTTTATCACCCCCAGAAACCTTGTTAGGTTGGAGAACAGTGAGGTGTGGATGATGGATGGTACACTTAAAAGCTCGCCCCACCCTTTCACACAAATATATACAATTCATGGGTACTGTAACACAGTTGTCCCCTTTGTGTACAGTTTTCTCCCAGACAATCGTCCACGTATAGTGAGCTTTTATCAGTTGTGAAATCCAAAACCTCTGGAAAAATCCTCGGAAAGTTATAGTGGACTTTGAATTGCCAATGATGAATACTATAACTAAATTGTACTCAGACAAAACTTTAAAGTTGTTTTTTCCACTTTTCTCAGGCCTGTTGGCACAAAATCTCTAATTGCAGATTATGTGTGACAGCAAATTGCAGTTTGAGGTAAAAAAAATTAACAGCACTTTACTTTGTTCCTCCTGAAAGTGTAGACGAGTACTACACCTCTATTACAGAGCCTGATTACTTTACGTCAAATGAAGAGAAATTGGCTCCTATCCTCAATTATTTTGAAGACAATTTGATTGGCCATCTAAGCAGGTCTGGTCGCAGGAGGAAGCCGTGTGTTCTTGTGGACTGGTGGAACTGCTACTCTACCTGCTTAGAGGGAGGAGCAAAGACAAATAATGACATTAAGGGATGGCACAACTCCTTAAACCACTCAATAGGCAAACCGCACCCTAATTTGTACAATTTTAGGAAGTTTGGGTTAAGGAGCAAAGTTTTCAAGAAATGCGCATGTCTAAGTCTTTGACAGGTAGCCTTAACCCACGTATTTCCCATACAACTAAGGAAATGTCGGTAAGACTATTGGCAGCATTACAACTCTTTAATTTGTCTGTGGGTTCAGACTAGCTTTGTAGCCTGGCCCACATACTGAATTCCTATATGTAACTATAGTAGTATTTCCCTTGTAACAAACATAATGTAACACTTTCATCTGACATTATGAAGCGGCCTGCCAACACTGTGTAACTGAAGTTCATAAGTATAATACAGTTGCACAACAATTCATTTTAATTGAAGCTTGTCATTATTAATGCCATGTAGTACAGTGACAATGATTTTTCTGTTAAAATGTGTAACCTTCATGTAGATAAAAAATGTAATAATGTAAATCTAATTTTTTGCCCACATGTAAATAAAAACTTTAAAGAATCCAAACCTTGTCCTTGCATTTCCTGTTAAGACATACATGAAGAAATTATTAATAAATATTTGTAAGTCTTACGTGTCCCATGAAAATGTGTTAATACGTGGCATATTACATCCCCCTATTGATAACTTCGTTTTTTGACACATTGTACCGGTCTCAAGCCTTAAGAAACAAATGTACCTATTAATAAACCACATGTGGCCCTATTGACCTATCCACCAATAACACGTAACAATAGCACATTAACTTAAGGGATCAAACGGGTTGCTTGTGTGAACGTCAACATGTGGCATGCACGACAGCCGTGTGCCGTTGCCATATCAGCTAGCCATGTTACGTCGCCATGACAGCTGTCTACGTCACTGTGCCATTGAACATGCTGCTTCTCCTGCTTCACTGTATTTCTAAAACAATGTTCATGTGAATACCGAATACTTCTCTGTAGTGAGACATTACCATGATACATATGCGTATTTTTATTTGTTTTGCCTCCATACGAAGCTGCAGGAAAACCAGGTTTTTTGTGTGGCCAGCCATTCCCCCTCCCTGAGAATTTTTTTCCTCTGCACATATGTGACAATTAGTATGTGTGCTCTGCAGAGAGGCCAAATATTGAATGGGCATGATATCTGAAGCCAGTTGTGAACATTAAGCAGGCATTATCAGCAACTTCATTGCTTTTACATCAACCTTAGATGACAGACTCCACTACACACCTGCTGTGACTGCCATGTTATGCAGACACAAAGCATCCCGATCATTACTTCGATTTCTTTATTGCTGTGCAAGCGTGCCAAAGAGGCAACAGCAAGTGTTAGTTAACATTACTAGTATTCAAGTGTTATTTAACATTACTAATCATGCAATGGCCATAAACATCAAATAAGTGAAGTGCGTACACAATTAAGTAGTGGGGTAACATGATGAGAAGACCGTGTACAGCTGACTTTCTCAGCACTCCATGTATCGAATAGGCATTAATGTAATCAATATTCTCTTTCCATAATGCAATGACAAACAACTGTACACCGACGTCACCATACGTCATAGATGTGTGTAAAAATCTGAAAAGGACAATCCCAGTCATTACGTCACCATACATCATAGTTGAGTAAAAACCTAAAAAGGACAATCCCAGTCATTACATCCAATAAATGTTCACTGTCCATATTCAAATAAATGACATTCATTATACATATCATATTAGCGTTGTAATGCCATCACCATATGTCATTCATAACGCAACAAAATACATATATTAGCATTGTAATACCATGATGCAATAAAATACATATCATATTAGCGTTGTAATACCATGCAATCCCCGATATTATATTTGCGATGTAACAGCATGCGTCGTGTACACATACGATGTAAATGCATTGTAATAGCACCCGATGTCGAAAACCCTGCGAGGTAACAGCATACGTTGGAGACATTCTATGTAAACGTTTCTGCACTGTAAAATTTGCGTTGTGTAGCAACCTCGATGGGCGCTCATCGTTGTAATGGGTGTTCGCCCTATTATACATATACATTTGTTAGCTACTGTTCCAGTATTAGTTAACTGAGAGTTCTAGATTTAATGCACTTTGCATATATCTAAAATAACCAAACATATAATCATCTCTATAAAAGTTATTCACTTTGAATCACAAAGCACTATTTACTAACGGTATAATTAGTCTTTTTTGGGTGCTTATAGGGCACAACATAACAGGCCTTCTACAGCCAATGTGCCTAGTGAAAATATTCATGATGTATTCATAAAATTTGCAAAATTTATTTGCTGTGACTATGAAAGTTAAGACCCCAACAGGTTATTTTTTTCAAGTTTGTGCTAAATTGTTATATTTCACGTATCATAATTTGTATTTCTACTTTAAAAAAAGATCACAAACCTGTAACAGGAGCTTGTGACTAAAAGTTGATTCTTAATTTTAGTGTAAGCACTCCTCTTTGCCCAAGTGAGAGTTGCTGCTTGAGGTCACAGCTACCCAGGGCTGCGCAAAGGTGATACAAATGTGACTGAAAGGAATCAAAACTGTTTTTGAGAAAGTATTCCATGATAAGGTCACCTGCCATGTAATAAAATAAAACAAGTTCCTCAAACAGGACAAAAATTTGTTCAGAGATTTGAGATTTATTTTACTTCAAACACCCTCATCTGCCTTCTTTATAAGAAATAGGTTGCTGAGAAAACTTATATTGGATTGGCCTCTTTCGATAACTCCTGAACCTCTTGCAAGATTAATTTAGCTTCTAGTACACTGACTATTATTGGATGAAGGGAAACAAACTGTAATGAGAATAACATTCTGCCTGAATACTGACTGGTCTGTAAAACCTGCTGGTCTGAAGTGATTAGTCCCATTTTTAAAACTTCTTGCACCCATCACTAGTGATGCTTCACACTTGACCGGTCTCACTAGTTATGCATGAAAAAGTAACTTTATTAAAGGATGTAACAATATTTGGAGATACACATTTTGTTCACCACATTAGTAGGTCCCTTTCGCATACTTTATTCTTCACTTTTACCATTTTTAAACATTTTATGGCCCTTCAAAGCACAGATGAAGATGCATTTTAATTATGTTTTTGATGAGGGATACTCCAAACATGTTGAAATTCATTTGGGGAATATTCAAGACACTACCACTGCATCCATGATGTTTTTTTGATGATTTGATAATTTAGACAATGTTGACCTCCATAAGGAGGGAAAGCTGAAATTTCACCTTCAGCGTTCCATGACACCTGACACAAAAGCCCACCTGAACTTGAAAATGAAGTGTCAACTCTGTAAAACAATTAGTTGTGTGTCCTTCCTGTATTTAGCATGGTATTAAGCCACTGTAACACCCTTTTTGTATGGCTGAGATACCCGCCACCCCCTCTCAACACAATCCCCAAGAATTGGGAAACCGGAAACAGTTCTTGAACTTTTGGAAGGCGGGAAGGGAGTTACCCTTCCCGGCCGTATTTATTAAAATATGAAACAAAAATAAAACATTAAAATAACAGTTTCATATTATGTACAATTTCATTTCCACATTACGATGTTTGGCTAACCTTAACAGATCTCTAATACAAAGGTTCTCCTAGCCGAACTAACATCCTACAAAACATTTGACTTGAAATTGTACATCCTAACGTTAAGGGCCAACGGCAAGGTCGTAACCGGTGTCAGATCCCTAAACCAGAAATACCCCCCTCACTTGTGAGAGGAGCGACCGCACAGAGGCGTACCTCAAGTGCATCTACCAATTTCCCTTTGTACTTGACGGGGGCCCCAATAAACTCGACGCCATTTAACGGTCGTTCGAGGACTCATGTGAGGTGTCTAAAAGGTAGCGTAAACCCCCTCCCGCACCCCATACAACTTACCCATCTGCCGTCGCAGATGTCCTGGCCCCGGGAAATTCCCCAGGAGGGGCCGTAGCCCCTCCTATCCAGGAAGGGGCCTTGACCACCTTTCCTTTCCTTCCGGCGGCCTCTCCTTAGACAGGACCGCCTCCCCGTTGAGGGGCCAATTGGCCACCTCCCCCGAGCGCTCCCATCCGTAATGGGTGACGCCCCCTCATAGGGATCTTCGAATTACTGCTCACTGATCATGACCTTACCGCCCGACCAAATAAATACGACAATTCTACCTAACTTACTAAGATTACAAAGCAAACATCACTTATTACCAAGCGTAAATACTGATCAATCCTCGTACCAAATTACTTTATTTGCAAAACATACTGAAAATAACCATTCTTTATTGCATCTCAAAAAATTTCACGACGATCACCACAACCTGTAAGAAAACAGAAAAACAAAAGAGATACTCTATCCAAACTGTATACACAACGACTCGCTGTCCTCAGGGGCTGGTGGGTGGGTCAAAACTGGCTCTTCGTTCCGTCTCGAGCTCACGTGCAGCGGGGAGGTGCAGCTTCAGAGCACAGGAACAAGAGGATGCTTTCTTGGCTTCCGCTCCTTTTATCCGTCTTCAGGGCAGGCGTAAACCCGCCCCCGCCTGCCTCCGAGGGCGTGGCCGGCCGCGTCGGTGTCTAGGACAGCCCATTCGAGGGCGGGAAAAAGGCGCACCCCGGCTACGCCGCTTCGGGCATACCAGCCGAGACTCGCCTCCCGCCCAAGATGGCTTCCCGGGGGGATCGTGGTACTCCACCATACGTTCGGGGGGACCGAATGGTCACCCCTTTCCATATGGCTGAGATACCCGCCACCCCCTCTCAACACAATCCCCAAGAATTGGGAAACCGGAAACAGTTCTTGAACTTTTGGAAGGCGGGAAGGGAGTTACCCTTCCCGGCCGTATTTATTAAAATATGAAACAAAAATAAAACATTAAAATAACAGTTTCATATTATGTACAATTTCATTTCCACATTACGATGTTTGGCTAACCTTAACAGATCTCTAATACAAAGGTTCTCCTAGCCGAACTAACATCCTACAAAACATTTGACTTGAAATTGTAAATCCTAACGTTAAGGGCCAACGGCAAGGTCGTAACCGGTGTCAGATCCCTAAACTAGAAATACCCCCCTCACTTGTGAGAGGAGCGACCGCACAGAGGCGTACCTCAAGTGCATCTACCAATTTCCCTTTGTACTTGACGGGGGCCCCAATAAACTCGACGCCATTTAACGGTCGTTCGAGGACTCGTGTGAGGTGTCTAAAAGGTAGCGTAAACCCCCTCCCGCACCCACACAACTTACCCATCTGCCGTCGCAGATGTCCTGGCCCCGGGAAATTCCCCAGGAGGGGCCGTAGCCCCTCCTATCCAGGAAGGGGCCTTGACCACCTTTCCTTTCGGCGGCCTCTCCTTATCAGGACCGCCTCCCCGTTGAGGGGCCAGTTGGCCACCTCCCCCGAGCGCTCCCATCCGTAATGGGTGACGCCCCCTCATAGGGATCTTCGAATTACTGCTCACCGATCATGACCTTACCGCCACAGGCCGGATAGTTGACCGGCTATCCGGACCCCCCACAACAAACTCCTACCTAAAGGTCATGCTGTAAACTCCTTAACCAGGCTATGAAGTCTCCTATGAGTAACTCGTTCCCCACCCGGGACAAATGTACGCCGTCCCCCAAATACATACTGTCCCCTTTGATACAACCATGCGAAACAGAATGCAGTGTATTTGAACGAAACAATCTACTCACTTTGTTATTTATCTTCCTTACTGAATGATTCAGAGCAGTTACCGAAACAGCCCCCCGCCACACTTTCCGTGGGATCATATGGGACCATGCAATTGTGCACCCTGGAACTCTTCTTGCCAACCAACTTACTGTGGAAAGCATTGCCTCAAGAAGAAGTCGTCTACCAGTGGCCACCAGATCGTTACCCCCAAGATGGACTATGATTATAAACGGCGGTGACCTCGTCCGCTCTAACAAACCCTCAAAAAAGAATTGAAACTGGTCAATACAGAGCCCGCCCTTTCCGTAGAAGGACACCCTGTACCCGTATTCCCCAGCGACGTGAATCATATCACCTGCTTTGAATACGTCCGCGGCACGCCTCACATATGAGTGGCCCACGACCCACACCTCCTTATTCGCAGACGGTGATTTCTGACCGCTGGTCCCCAGGAGTCGGGTCGACTGTACAGTCCACCCCGCTTCGTAAGCTTGCGTAACTGAAAATCAAACAGAGACAAGAAGCGTGAGTATATCATAACAGCTTCACAACATGTGCAACCGCACATACCTTTTATAACAGTTAGAGGACCAACGCCCCACACGTTTTACTTGCTCCACACTCAGACCCCTGGCTGTAGCCTCAGTAGCAGCCCCTATCCGAAAGGAATGGGTCCCGAACTCGCCGGGGTTCAAGCCCGCGGCCGAAATAGACATCGCAAGCACCCTTTGAAACTGAAACCTCGTCAGTGGGGTGGCGTCAGCGTGTCTCAAGAAGGTCCCCCCCCATGCTGCCACCCTCTGTGCCAAATATTCCTCAACGCATACCACAGGGCACATGGAAGACCCGGGGATCCTCTGAATGATTACGCAGTCCCCGATTGCTCCTTGATCGGATTTGGACCTAACAAATGAGACCGTCATCGTCCCCCCCCTGACCTGAATGTGCTCCCGGCACAATCCCCCCATCGTATCCTGCTTGTTCTTTGCCACTAATTCGCTTACCCGCATAGCCCCATGGAATGCTAGTGCAAATGCGGCTCGGAACAATACCGCTTCATACTGGGATGAACACGTTGCCGGGAGCACAGACAACAACCGGGTCAGCCTGTCCAAACCTATTGGGTGCCTCTCATCTACTCTGCGACCCTCAAGGCGTTGCCACCCACGTAGCGCTTTCTGCACAACGAAAGACGCTGTCGGGTCCTGGATCCCATGAGCCTTTGCCATAAAGGAAATGGCGGCCCAATGCCTCTGGGCGGTAGCTACTGATTTGCCTGCCTGATGTAAAGAGAGCAGAAATTTCACTACAAACTCCTCCTGACCCCAAAGCTCCCCCCTAGCAGTACCCAAAAAGGCCCAATAGGAACGGAACGCCCCTTCATATGCCTTCCTCGTCCTGGGTGCTAAACTCTCTCCCACGAGGTTTTGTAGTTCGGGGCACCGAGAGACCAGAGAGCTTCGGGAAAGGGTGCCGCCACCGGGTCCGCTGTGGGCAGAAAACCCCAGAAGGCCTGCATACGGAAACGAGAAAGCGCATCAGCCGCTTGGTTCATCACCCCCGGCACATGTCGTGCCCTAAATAGTACATTCAGTTGCATGCATAACAACACAATTTCCTTGAGCAGTCTCAGAATCAATATGCATCGTGCTGCCTGACTATTGATACACTCAACCACGGTCATGTTATCAGACCAGAACACCACAGAGTGATTACGGAAACCCCCGGGCCATGTTTTCAGGGCCACCAAAATAGGAAAAAGTTCGAGAAAAGCAATGTTACTCGTCAACCCGCACTCATGCCACCATGACGGCCATTTTTGAGCCGACCATTGTGTACCAAATATGGCACCAAAACCTATACTCCCCGCCGAATCTGTCCAAAGCCCCAGCTCCTCGGAGGACACCGCTGGTTTGTTCCAGACAATTCGACCATTGAAATCCGCCAGAAATGCCAACCAAATGCGCATGTCCTGGCGAACCTCTGCCGAGAGTCTCGTGCGGTGATGTCCTTCCTTCAGGCCGACCATGGCTTGTGCAATCGAGCGGGAAAAGGGGCGCGCCATTGGTATCACTCTTAGGGCAAAATTCAACTGACCCACCACCTGTTGCAATTGATGCAGGTTTACTTTTGTTGCACGAATACATGTCTCAAGGGATAACCTGAATTTCAACACTTTTTCCTTGGGTAATCGAAAACAACCTTCTACCGAGTCGAGCTCGATCCCCAGAAACTCGATCAAGATCGAGGGCCCCACAGTCTTACCTGGCGCCAATGGCACACCAAATCGATTCATTAAGACACAAAATTCATGTAAAGCCTGTCCACACTCAGGATCCCCGGCTGCCCCCAAAAACAGAAAGTCATCGAGATAGTGCATAACATGTTGAAAACCTGTCTTCCTTGTGAATACCCACTGCAGAAAACAACTGAACTTCTCGAAATAGGCACATGAAATCGAGCACCCCATTGGCATACATCTATCCATGTAATAGCGACCCTGAAACACGAAACCAAGAAGACGCTGATCGTCTGGGTGTACCGGGAGCAACCGGAACGCTGACTCGATGTCTGATTTCGCCATCAGCGCCCCGGGCCCCAGGCGATTCAACATGGCTACGGCCTCATCGAAAGATGCGTACCGCACTGAACACACTTCCGGGTCTACCGCGTCATTCACGGAAAGACCACGTGGGGCTGACAAGTTATGAATCAGCCGAAACTCACCCGGGTCCTTCTTGGGGACCACCCCTAGAGGGGAACAAACAAAGTTAACAACTGGTGGCAAATCGAATGGACCGGCGACACGACCTCGAGTCACCTCCTTCCCAATCTTTACCTGTACCACCGCCGCGTGCTGCAAGACTGATAGTTGATTCTTACAGTTTGCTACACCCTGAAAATCCCCCACTGGGATGCGGAAACCATATGTGAACCCGTTTCGCAACACCCCAGCGGAAGTATGATCCGGGTATTCGTTGAGCCAAGGAATCATCGCCATGGTATCAATCGGGGTAGGTAAAGGCGCCCCTCGGACTATATTAGACCTGTTTGGTGCCTCCCCTACCACCGTTATCACCCGTTTTGGCTCTGCACAAGGACTCAGGATGGGATGGCTGCCCACACCCCCCACACTCATGTCTGAATTTGCATGACCCCTGGGGCCTCGTACATTTCCCTCTGTTAAAATTCCAACAGATCCCCCTTTTCCCTGTGTTGCCATTCGGCTTCGAGTGGTACTCGTTACCTGCACCCGTCCGAAAGGGTGTCCCAGAGTTTTGGCGGGAAGATTCCCCTCCGCTACTCCCTACCAATGGTACCTTCAACATTCCTGTACTCCCCATTTTTTGCCATGACACGGAGTCGTAACAATCCCAAGTCAACAATGGGTCGTGTTCCTTAGCTTTTCTAAAAAGATTGTCATAGCAGAACCACTGATTGCCCCCATACGCCCCAGAATACTCCATAATACGTGACTGGTAAATAGGTAACTCGGTCAGCAACTCGGGCCTGCACTCGCCCATGATGGAGGTAAATATGCCCCACGCTCTGCCCCAAGTACTGATGTTCTCGTCTACCTTAAAGGCGGCCATTTTTGCGCGCCAAACACTCGGATGCATGAGCTCCTTTTGGCTCTTCACATGCTCTATCTCGTAATGGTCGGTAAGCAATGAAAACATGTTTACATACTTATTCGCCCAAATCAATTCCTTAATTTCTAGTGGGACATGCTGGGCAATCTTCTCCCTTCGAGAAGGTACAGACCCCTCCCCCGCAATCGGCAATGGCCGCTTACCTGAAGTAGACCCTGCGCTTGTCGCCGAACTTGGGCCTGCTGTACTTTCAGCCGCCGGAACCTGTGGGGGAACAGAAGATGTTGCCTTCGCAGCCTCCCTAGATTCCCGCAGTTGCCTCATTACTGCCCGGGCGTCGTCAGCCGTGGCGCCCTCGCTATCTTTTCCCAACCACGCTGCCAATTGCGCCACCAACTCGGGGGGCATATCCTCCCTGTTCACAGGGGTGACCACCACAGGGATTGGATTCCCCTCTTTCGGCACCGGGATTGGCTCCTCACGTGGGGTATCGGGAACCGGGGTGTCCCCCCCCAAGTGCCCCCCTTCGGGGCCTCTTGCTTCTTCCACTGGGGACTGCTCCCTGCAACGGCCGTTTCGTTCCTCCTTCCCCGTCCTTAGAGTCTACCTTTTTCTTTAACTCGGCTATCTCCTTCATGAGCATGCGGAGCATCTGCTCGGTACCGACCCGCTTTCCGACTTTCTTGGGCATCCTCAAACGGGAAATCTGTAAGACAAAAGAAAGATTACAACGCTCAAAACTGGCTCTTCGTTCCGTCTCGAGCTCACGTGCAGCGGGGAGGTGCAGCTTCAGAGCACAGGAACAAGAGGATGCTTTCTTGGCTTCCGCTCCTTTTATCCGTCTTCAGGGCGGGCGTAAACCCGTCCCCGCCTGCCTCCGAGGGCGTGGCCGGCCGCGTCGGTGTCTAGGTCAGCCCATTCGAGGGCGGGAAAAAGGCGCGCCCCGGCTACGCCGCTTCGGGCATACCAGCCGAGACTCGCCTCCCGCCCAAGATGGCTTCCCGGGGGGATCGTGGTACTCCACCATACGTTCGGGGGGACCGAATGGTCGCCCCTTTCCATTTTCATTCTAGTCTATTTTCGAGCATTTAACACTTTGATGAATTGATAGTGCATTATAACTTGATTATTGTTTCTGGGATTCTTCAAAAAAGTGTTGAGAATTTATTTTGTAGAAACTCCGCACACTACAAAAGTGCCTACATAGTTTTTAAATTAACTTTTTTTTCTACATAATTGACTTTCATAGTGGGAGGTCAAGCTTAAATTGTAAACGACTCGGAATACCATGACCTTGGGTAGATGAAGTGACATTGTCCCTTTGAACCAAACACCTCATAATATTCCAATTACTAAACCAGGTGCCTGCATTAGCAAAGGTACTTTTTGGCATATTTACCAGTGTTGGATTTCCTAAAGGACATCCAATGCACATGGGTGTTTTTCAATCCCCTTAAATCAACAGCATATCAGATTATAATACACTATATAAAAAAATCTAAAACTATGTCCATTATCAATGCACATTCACAATTCCAAAATGGTGACATTAATAGTATGTTTTATGATAATGTAATCTGCGAACTCTCTGCACTTAGGTCTTTTGCTAAGAATATAGAGTTTACAGCAGAAAACATTAACCCTGGACATTGCTTATTGATTTTGGAAAAACTAAAGGAAGACTTCCACAAATCTATAGAAAGACTAGCCAACAAGCAGGGCTTAGCAGTGCAAGATATAATGCCTGTATTGTAACATTTAAAATCATGATTCATCCTAAAGCATTTTGAAAGGCCTAGAGTTGTTAAACATTTTAGGTACATAAATGCAAAAATAGGAATTAAACATTGTACCAGAATCAAATCCTTCCTCTTTCCTCTACATGACCATGTGCAATAGTTGTTTCTTCGTATTAAAGGGATCACTTAAATAATTAAAAACAATGCCTAATTACACATCATCCTAATATTGAAGACTAAAGAATGGATTAAGCGAAGACCATACTATGATGAGAAAGGGGCCTACTGTGCCATTTTTGTTGTGGAAGAGCACGAAACAGCAGCCAGGCAGATGGCATCCTTTCGCTCAGATCGCAAAGAAGAACAGACATTGAATGAAGAGAACTGTTTTTGCCATAGGCATATAAACTGAATATTTATGCACCAGCCACTGTAAAGTCAGATGCAGACTTCACATCCCTACCACTGCTTTAAATCTATCTATGCGTTGCATTTAAGTGTATAAACAATTTTTTGCTCACCCTTTAAATGCTACAGAATGTGACCTCTTCAGTCACAGATGCATCCTCCCGCCGTCTGAATTCCTATTCGTTTTTCCCTTTTCCTGCAGTTAATTGAGCAATACTTCCTGACTGTGGGGCTTGAGATATTAGTGAAAAAGACAAAGGGCGATTCCATTTATAATCCTTCAAATGATCCCAAACCATTTCATGAAAGGTGCTTGTTGTGCCTTTTTACGTTCAAAATTTCATAATGGTTGAAGTGTGTCTACCAGTTTAGAATGTATGAGCGTTATTTGACATCCAAAGAGATGGCTATAGTGTTACTTTGGTTGCCAATGGTATCAGCACATGATCCATATGATACCTTTACAAAATACTTGAATATTCACATCATGTCCTGAAGGATTCAAATGTCAATTCTTACAGTAAAATATCCTTCAGTCACCTATATAATGCGTGTAATATTCAAGGTTCATACCCAAAATTAGTATAGTCGTACACAGCAATCTAGAATTAAGAGTACCAGATGTCAGGTTATGATAAACTATATAAAGACGCGCTGTCATAGTCCAATGTTCCCATATGAGGGACCCAAGGGAACACAAAGTCTAGACCAAAAGTCAACATTCGGCATGCACAAAATGTTCTCAACTATATCACGGGTGTGAGCCACTGATTAAAAAGGTTCATCTCAGCACATGTATTTCAAAAAGATTGTGATTAAAATCTCCTCAAAGGCTAAAACTGCACACTGGTAAGCGCATACAGAATAAGAAAATTGTAAAAGAATGAGAGCATGATCCGCATTGAAAAGTAATCAGTTGTTCCTACCTTGGTATACTCAGACATCTAGAATCACTTCAAGATGAAAACACGATATGTTGCAGAATTGATGCCAGGCCAAACCACAAACGTCAGATCGTATTATAGCATCAAGTCCAAGGCAAAAGTTGTGGCGCCACCATCTGCAGACACTATTGCACGGAGTTAGTAGTGAGAAATGTGCAGGGCTCGCATATTATACAAAGCAATGGACCAAATGTTGCAAAAGTGGCAGCACCATCTGCCCATATCATATGGGAAGATAATGATAAGTATCATGATGGACCCAAAGTTTTTCCAAATGAGACCCCGATATGTAGAGAAAACTTATATACGCAAAAAGGGTTGAAAGGGGGGGAATTGGCAGTCCCCTAGTGGATGGTACGTTATAAAATAGGCAATATACAGTTCCTTAGGTGATTACCTTGGGATAGATACGAATTCCAGCAGTACAAGAAGAGATGATCAGATGTCACCTTATTGATGGCCTGTGCGAGGGCCGTAATAGAGTAATGCAACCCTAACTGGCATAGGTAACTAAAAACGCTATGTGCCAACAGTTTGTGATGGACCAATGTAAACAAACCGTGCGTTAGCAAGGACTCCATTGTAAAATAGCCAAGAAATAGACAAAAGAAAATGGTAAAGGATAGAAACTGAAAGAACACTCAATTTCGCACATTAAGAGTACAGCAATTATACATCAAAGTGTTAACATCCGACACCCACGGTTCTATCCAGTCAGGATACAAAAGTATGTTCCATCCCTCTTTAAATAAATTCATCAATGGATTTTATAGGAAGTAGTGCATTTCCCCATCTGTATTGTGTTTCAGTGTCATAGTTCGCAAATGAAAAATCCATTTGGATTCCATCTGTCTGAGCACCAGTTCCCTATTGCATCCTCTTATACTGATCGGGACATGGTCAATGCCATGGAACCAAAAAGTTGCACTGCCCTTGTGTTTGGTGTTATAATGATCTTTTATTGGATATCTGTTGTCTCTATTTAGTAGAGCTCTCCTGTGTTCCTGGATGTGAATTTTCAGACAGTGAATGGTGCTTCCCATGTAAATTATACCACAGTCACATCCCAGGACATATACTACATGGAAGATATTACAGTTAATAAACTGGTTGATAGTGTATGTACGAGGACTGTTCTAGGAAAAGTTCTTAGTTCTGTTCTTCCCCATGGGACAAATGTTGCAACTACCACAAGTAAAGAATCCATTAGGTGTACCTGATAACCAGTTTCCAATTGTTTGTGGTGTTGTGACATAGCTAGGACACAGATGTCCTCAATGGTACACACCTCCTGTATGTGATAGCGGGCATATTGGGGATACAGCCCTTAAGACCCGGAATGGAAGGTAAAAGATGCCAGTTCTTTAGGAATGCCTTAAAGATTCTGTTACTATAAGTGGTGTATTGTGTAATAAATCTGGCCTTGTCTCTGTTCTTAGACTTCCCTTAAGATGTGACCCTGTCATAAAGTGTGAGTTCCCTGTCCGTGGATAGTATCCTTTTTCTGCTTTGTCCAAAATCTTATTACTGTATCCTCTTTTTTAGGATCTCTTACATTAGACGGGAAGGTTTTGTCTTCACTACAATTTCTCCTAATCCATATGAACTCACCAAAAGGAATATTGTTGATAATGGAGCAAGCAAGGGAAAAAAAAATGAGGCCGACTACAATGCGAAAGAAATTGAATGAAGCAGGACTTTATAGGAAACATTCCCTGGACTTTAGACGGTATGTTGATTTCAGAAACTATCTGAAAATGCTATCTCTCGGTCTCCAACTGCAAGCAAGCGGTAAAGCAATAAAGCTTTTACTGCTATTACTACTCTTATTACTACTAATACCTATTTCAGTCAATAAAGTATATAATAATGGTTATCTGTATGTATTTATTTTAAGCTAGAATATGTAGCAAGATTCTTCTTCCACAATCTTGACATCGGTAAGTTTCATAAAAGGATGTCCTACACACCTCCTGAAATCAACTGGGTTAGCACAGCAGACCATCATAAATTACATGAAGAATACCAAGCGCTTTGTTCACTATCAATCATATTGTGGTTACAAATCCGAGAGAACTTAGCGATCTCTATACATCAGCTCAACAATTCCAATGTGTAATGAAGGATATGCAGAAAAACATAAGTCGAGGCATTTCAAAGGAAGTCACTCGCAGAAGTTAACATTTTATTAATTGCAAAGTATAATAGCCATTAGATGATGGTAAACAATAACATTTCTTCTCATTGCACATTCCTCATTCAAATATCGTGAAATTATTATTATTAGGTTTCCTTACTATTGAATAGGCAAATCTTATGTCTTTCCTAATATTGCTTAGCTATAAGGAATTTACAGCAGAAAAGGGAGCCCCCGGGCACTGTTTAATGATTTCAGATAAGACAAAAGACTTCCTCAAAGGGATTGGAAAGCTGAATGCCAATCAGGAATCCTCCATTCAGGATACACTGGTGGTATTCTATTGTTTAGAGTCATTATTTCTCTTAAAACATGTGCAGAGACAGTTGTGGAGAATCTTCAGGTATTCAAACAAAGACACTAAGAAGAATCAAGCAATGCATCTACATTGAAGCCTTCATGCTCACTCTGCATAAACGATGTAGAATATTAGGGGCATGATTACAACATTGGTAGTCTTCCAGAGTGCCTCCATTTTAGCGCCTTGCAGGACAACTGCCAAAGCAGTTCTCACTGCCCGCCAGATTACAATTGTAATTCTTGGTGGGCAGGTGGCGCTGGAGCAGTGTCATGGCCGTGCACTGCTTGGCACCATGCAGGAACCGGGCTCCCAGAGCCACAAGGGGTCCATGTTAGGGCCTCGCTTTGTTGCCTCAACTCCAGCCTTACCATCTCTGTCTCACTGCCATGGTAAGGCAACTCTTAAAATGCTTGACGGGGCAGCAGTGGCAACACCAGTATATTGCTGCCTATGACCGCTGTGCCACCACCTTGGGATCATGGATCCCCCAGCCAGTCGGAGCGGTCCAGTGGGGGTGTAAACTCCTAATTTGCTTTACGGTGGGTGGACCACCTATCCGCTTGTTCTTGGACTGTCACCATGGATTCGGAGGTCTCATGGACCTTTGAACTAATAATCATCACCTTAATGTTTCATTCCTAAAATAAGTAAATTTAAATAAATGTAAACTATATCCAAGTATTATACATTCCTTACAATGTTGCAGTCTGAATGGAGTGAACAGAAACATACCACAATGAGGAGGGAACCTACTTTGTGGTTGTTGCAGTGAAGGAGCACAAAACTGCAGCCCGCCAGATGGCATCCTTTTGTTTTAGTTATTAACAGGAATGCCATTAAGACTCCATATATATTTTTTGTACATCAACGAAAATGTTTTGAATACTTACCCACCCAGTACTACCAATGTAGATAATGCCATCACATCCCAATGTTGCCATGTGGTAATACTACAGATTGTGATCACTGATGCATCTTCATGCCTGCTCTGTGACCTCATGAATGTTCCTTTTTCTTGCAGTGGTTTGTTCAATATTTTACAAAGGTGAGGCCTGTGATATTAATGAAAAAGAGGACAGCATCAATAATGGATACTTTTTTTGTATCTAGGTGGATTCAATATACAACCCATCAAACGACCTTAAATCGATTTCATGAAAGTTATTACTGCAATGCTGGCTGTGCCTTTTTGAATTCCCAGATTACTATTGGTCAGTGGTTCATGAGTTTACAATGGGGGTATTTGGCATCCAAAGAGATGGCTTTAACATGGTTTATAAGTAGAATTATTTTGTTAGAAATGGCATAAGCTCATGACCCATATAATACCTTTATAAAAAAACTTGATTTATAGCATAGCAGGTTTCACATAATAATTCTTGCAGGTACAGTGTTCCTGCAGTAACAATTCAGCAAGCTAGACAAGTGTACGAGACAGCAACTAAAAGACTGTACGGATGCCGAAAAGAGCCATGTTGCGGATTACTTTGCTTATTCAAATCACCCTGCAGAAAAGCATTATCGCATGATAAGAGTAGAAAATATTGGCGCTGCATCAAAACTGCTGGTTAAACTTGCGCCAAAAAAACACGGTGAGGCAATAATCATTGTTTTTCATCTCTCTGACTTGATGAAAACAGTTACTATACCCATAATCTTTATGCTTTTAAATGCAACTATTTATTTACTTAGACATTTATTTTGAACAGTCATTAACCATTCTTATCATCTGTGTTTGCAGATTCTTGAAACAAGATCATAACTTTATTTTGCATTTAAAAGAATGCATAAATGTACATTGCATTCAGTTGATACAACACAAAAAACACATATTGACACAAGATACTATACATTGCAGACAAACACTTAATGAGCAACAACAAAAAGGTATGCCAAGTAAAACGTGGTCCTTTGTCTTCCGTATACAAATCATGTCATAAATATTACCACCTTGTAGATCTTGTGTTTTGCATGCTCTAATCTATTTTGTGTGTGCATAAAGGGTACAACATAATGGGCCTTCTTATACAAAGTACCTGGCAAAAATATTCATGACTTATTCATACATTTTGATAAAGAATTTCTTGTGACTCTGAATGTTGATACCCCAACAGGTTATTGGTTTTACGTTCTTGTAATAAATTTGTATATTTCCTGTATCATAATTTGCATATCTACTTTGAAAAATAACTTTCTTTGAATGAGTGTTGATCAATTTTCTTTGAAAGATCACAATACTGTAACCAGAGCTAGTATCCAAAAGAGGATTCCTAATTTTAGTGTGAGCATTCCTCTGTACCCAAGTGAGTTGCTGATTGAAGCCACAGCTTCTCAGGGTTGCGTAAAGGTGATACAAATGAACCTGACTGGAATCAAAACTGTTTTTGAGAGGGTATTCCACGATATTGCCCCCAGCCATGTCATAAAATGAAAGCAGTTCCTCACACTGTACAAACATGTGTTCAAAGATTTGAGATTTATTTTAGTTCAAAACCCCTCATCTGCCTTCTTTATAAGAAATAGGTTGCTGAGAAAACTGTAGTATTGGATTGTGACCTTCTGCATTGCCCCTTTGGATAAAAAGTTTTGAACCTCTTGCAAGATTAATTTAGATTCTAGTGCACTGACTATTATTGGATGAAGGTAAAGAAACTAATGGAACAGAATAACATGTTGTCTGATAACCCTCACTAGTCTGTACAACCCACTGGTCTGTAGTGATTAGTGTAAACTGTTTTGAGAAAGAATGTACTTCTTGCACGCATCACCAATGATTCGAATTCATCACTATTGATGCTTCACATTTGACCCGTCTCACTGGTGAAGCATGAAAAAGTAACTTTTATTAAAGGATGTAGAAATATTTGGAGATATACATTTTAACATGTTATTAGATCACTTTTGCATACTTTTTTCCTCATTTTAATATATTTCATGGAACTTCAAAGCACAGATGAACAGGGAATGTAATTATCATTTTCATCAGGAATACTGCAAACGTGTTGAAATTCATTTGGAGAGTATTCAGGACACTACAATTGCACCCGCAATATTTTTTTAATGGTTTGATAATTTTTAAAAAAACGTTTCCCTCCATAAGGGGGGCAAGCTGAAATTTGACCCTTGGCTTTGTAAATTATTTGTTTTTCATTCATTCTGTATTTAGCATGTCATTAAGCCACTGTAACACCCTTTTTGTTTTCATTTCATAATTATTGGCTCAGGGATACCGTAAAAGTGTTGAGAATTCATAAAGTGGGTCTTTGATCTGCCAGGATATTATGCTTCACAAGGCCTGTAAATGTTCAATTGCAAATGCATCCTGTCATTCATTTAAAGGGATCCCCCAGCTGCTGTGAATAATCCAGTGTTCAGGCTGCTCTTGAATGGGAGATACCTCATGCTGAATGATCAAGGTTGTTGTGGGATGCTTCCGGGCATTGCTTATCTAGGAAGTCACAGTAAGTTCCAGGGTTACTTGGTGTATGCAAGTATGGGTCCACAGAGACACGGTCAGGGAGGTGCCGTTATGGCCTTCAATTGTTTCTTTTATATGTTTCATACTTTAGGACAAATTAAATTATGCTTTTATAGAAGGATGTGCCCTTAACCTCAGACTGAGAGACTTTTGATCTTCAGGTTGCAAGGTCCTCAGATGAGATACAGGTACTGTTACCAACAAATTGGCATTTCCATTTTGGTGAAATGGTACAACGTAGCATTAAAATGTCTGATATGACGGGTATAGTATTATTTAAGTCCATAGGTTCAGGGCCATTAAGCACCTTTCAGACAGTCTTAGGCGTGATTCCACCTTTTATACACTCATGTTACTGGTAGTGGGTATCCGGATTTAAATATTTCTACTACGCAATGGATGTCCCATTCACCAAGGAGATGGAAAAATGCTCTTGGAGCGACCTTTCCGTGACCACATGGTACTTCATCTGGGCACACCTCAAAGAGATTTATAGTTCTTATTTAGACCAGTATGGATTGACTGGGTTCTGCCTGTTCTCCTTTGCTTGTTCTGCGGACATGAATGTGTGTTGGACCTCTGTCTAACACTTCCCCGGTTGTGCCTCCGGGGTGGGTGTATTGCTGGACCTGTTAAAGGCCTTCATAGAGCAGTGTTCTCAGCGTATTCCCATGTTGATGTCTGCATTCTTAGAGCCACCACAGGATGCGTTAACTCCTGTTGGATTGGATATCGGCTTTACTGCAGGCAAACAGGCTTTGGATATTTCAAAAGCTTCCCCAGCATCAGGTGTGGGAACTAAAGATCACTTTTGCACGATTGACCTGATCTGGGAGGTATTACAAGAACCGTTGTCTGTGAAGCTAGCAACAGTGATGTTGCATCTCCCACACAGGATACATCAACATTTGGCTCTCCGTGTGCTGGGAACAATTTGGCCTCTTTTCCAAATCAACCGAAATTGTAATTTTAAAGATTTCTTTTTTTTCACTTTTAATGAGCACCATGGCTTTCAGATGTATTCAGTTGCTCAAATGATATAACATATTTTAAAAGGACTTACAAGTCCTTTATGTATGTAAAATGCTGTAACGTTTAGACATTTTTTATAACGTTTAGAAATTAAAATTATGAAAATTTTTCTATGATAAGGACTAACCATTTTATTTTTGTGGTATATCGTCCACTTGGTAGAGGAGTGGGTGTTATGATTTTCAATGTACCCCAGCATAGGCCTGGGTAGTCGTCTAACCTTTCACCCTGCCATTGTATTACATAATGGTTTTGGTGCTGACCTTTTACCTAGTTAGGTGCTGTATAAATGTGTGGTTTTCCCCGGAAACTAGTCTAATTTATCATACATGAGGATTCACAAAATCACAGCAGGATTACCATCTTCTACATATTAACTATGTATAAGGTTCATCACTATCATCAACCTCGGCCGTCATGACAAAGGAAGATAGAACCCCTGAGGATACCTTTTGGGTATATAATCACTATATTTTCGCGGGGCAGGCGTAGGAGAAAGACTTCCATGCTGACACGAGACACCAAGGTTCCTGCATGCAGACACACCAGCATGCAGTGGTCTGTCATCCCTCACTGGATGTCCATTTTGAGACCAAGACAAGGTCATTCATTCTCTCACATCAGGTAATGGGGGTGGCTTTATCCTAGTGGGATTCTTGCCTATACAGCTACATACATTCTAGGTACACCTAGTTAGGGTTTGCGTCACAGGAGTACACATTATTACTGTCATATATGTATGTGCTTGCATATATTCATTGTTCTAGCACTATGGTAGAATTCTACAATCCATTTACTCCGTTGGTGCTTGTTCCAATATGCATCTGGTTTTGTTATACGGTTGTAGCAGCACATGTATTTTACATTAGAATGATGCTGGTTCAATAAACACTTATTAAAAACATGTCCATTGTTTATTCTGTGTATCTCCGAGGCAAAGTGAGCTTGAGCGACTGAGCAAAAAGTACTGTTTCCACGATTCTTAAGGAGTCAGGGTTGTCATGTTCGATAGTTGCCAGAAAATATTCTCTCCTTGATAAGAAGAGTTCATAGGGGCACTGTGAGCTAGCTGGTATACAAGTGAACATATCCAGTGGGGGTGTCTGGAATCAGTCTGGACACAACACTACTTTGTGGTGGTTACTGTGAAAAAGCACAAACACAGCAGCCCAGCAGATGGCATCCTTTAGCTTTAATTGCAGAGAACTGGTATTGAATGGAGAAAACTGTTTTTTGTCATTGCCATAAAAATAAAAGAATATGTACAGACCAGTCACTACAATGTCAAATGCAGTCTTCATATTCCTCCACCTGCTTTAAATCTGCCTAGGAGTTACATTTCTTCAGTGTAAAGACTATTTTTTTCCAACCCTTTAAATGCTACAGGAAGTTAACTCTTCAGTCAAGGATGCATCTTTAGGTCTTCTAAGTGAATTCACATTAGTTTTCCCCTTTTCCTGCAGTGGTTTGAGCAATATTTCCTGAGGGTGAGGCCTGAGATGTTACCAAAAAAGACAGCATCACAGGAAGATACATTTTTTGTATCAAACAGGGATCCAATATATATCCCTCAAATGGTCCCAAACCATTTCATGGAAGGTATTATTGCAGTTCTTGTTGTGTCTTTTCACAATTCACATATTCCTAATGGCTGATGTGTGTCTACTAGTTTACAATGGGTGAGGGTTATTGACATCCAAAGAGAACAGTTGTGTCACTTTTGACAATGATATCAACTTGAGCCATAAGATACCTTTATAAAATACTTGAATAATCATGGTATGTCTAGCAGGTTTCACATGTGAATTTTTAAAGGTATAATATTCCTTCAGTTACAAGTCTGCAAGCTAGAGAAGTTTATGAAACAGAAACCAAAACAGAGCGAACTGATGCTGAAAAGAGCCTTGGTATGAATATGATGCCACATTCAACTCCACTGATCAGCATTATTGAATGAGGAGTGGAATATATGGGTGATGCAGCCAAACTGCGATATAAAGGCAGGACAACATTCAGCGTTTTGCATTCTCTGACCTATTTATACTTCAAGGGTAAGTAATTGTATTCAGAGCGTAATTTAGAAAAATGATGAACCATTACTTTTTGTTTATTCGCAGAGGCTTGAAGCAGGAGTCATGCTACATTATTTCCTCCTGCATATTTGACTGTCCCTCTATCATTTCAGTACCCTGCTTATCACTGTTGTTTTACCCGCTACCCTGTTTTCACCTCTGTACAGCTGTAAAGCACTCCGATACCTGCTTGGGTCACATTTTCGCTATATAAAACTTTATAAATTAAATAAATGGATATTAAAGCATCAGCTAAAAAAAGAAAAACGCTAAAGGTATGGTAGGTAATATGTGTTCCCATCCTCTTTCAAATACAGTCATCTCAGTCTTAAATGTATGAAAACCTTATCGATCACAAATCTTGAATTCTTTATATTCTTGAATGGAATAGGTTTTTATATAGCGCGATAGCTACCTGCAGGCGTCCCAGCGCTTTAGCAGAATACATATACATGTTTAAGCTACTGCTTTAGAATTAGGCTACTGACACCAATAGATGAATCATTGTAGTGTGTTTTATAATTAAAAGGCACAGTGTCCAGCAAACATGTGCATTGTTTGCTCACAGGTTTGAAAAAGAATTTCTAGTATCACTCATTGGGAAACCACTGAGCACAGATGAATGACCTACACTGGTTGGGGTTCATGAACGTCAATCAAATGACAAGTGGCGAATGAAACAGCAACTTATGCGAAAGGAGGAAACCATGAGAAAGTGAAGATTAACTGGAATACCTTGTCATGTTCTCATTTCAATATTTAGCATTTTATTTTGTTTTTTTTAAATCATGGAACATTTTCCAAACAGTTTTGAGGATGGCCTGCTCCCGCACAAGGGTGGTGGATGTTCCATCCCTGTTATTGCTCATTCCATTTATCATGTTGGAAAGAATCAAACAGTAGCTTGACCACATGTTTTATTCTAAATAATTTCTACTGGTCTACTGAAAATGTATGACAATATTTTCACTTATAATTGTTGACCCATAACTGATAGATGCAAAGGGAAGTTTCAGTGAGTTGGGACAATCCACTTTCATACACCAATGTTCATTAATATGGCCTGTTGGGAAGTACCAAAAATGTTAGTTTAACTTCATCTTCAATCCCTGGGTGTCACTCAACAAAAAACTCAATCTAACCACCCACATCGGTTCCATTGCTAAGTCGGCTCGATACCATCTGCGCCTTCTTTGGGGAATCTGACGCTTCTTCCCGGAGCAGGACCTTAGAACCCTAGTGCAATCGCTGGTCCTCTCCAGACTTGACTACTGCAATTCTCTTCTTACTGGCCTCCCCAAATCCCACCTTTCCCCCCTTAAATCTGTTCACCATTCAGCAGCTCGTTTCATTTATGGGGCCAAAAGAAGCGACCACATCACACCGTTGTTATCCACCCTCCGCTGGCTTCCAATTGAGGCTAGAGCTATCTACAAGACTGCTTGTATCACCCACAAAGCCTTGCACTCCTCCTCTCCTCGCTACCTGGTGAATAAACTGAAACTCTCTGGAGGCTCTAGACGATCACGAAATGCGGAAAATCTTCTGCTTTTTACCCTCTCACTTTCAAGAAGGAAAGAACGATGGCTCAATCCTTTTCAGGCAACGCAGTGAGAATCTGGAACTCCCTTCCGCCGCAGCTCCGGACCACCACCTCCTCCCAGGCCTCCAAAACTAACCTCAAAGTTCTCCTCCTTCAAAGACACTTCCAAATGTAATCCTTGCCCTCTCTATTAGCTGAAGGAAGCCCTCCCATTATAGAAAAATCTACTGTACATGACTATGGAAGTGTCTTCCCAGTGTGTTCTTGTGGTCTGAGAGTCTGCCATTTAGTGCAGTATTATCTTTCTACCTGTGTTTGGTACTCGTGTGTAACATGCACCTGTCACTTTCTCTAGTATCACACTGTTTTCTACCTCTTACATTTGTTTATTTTCGATATTCTGCACAAGTGCCACCAGTGCCTTCGTAACGTTTGTTCTTGTGCTTGAGTATCCTCCATATATTGCAGTATTATACTTCTATGTTTACCTTGTACGCTTTTGTAACCTGCACACGTCACTTTTTCCTACTGTAATGCACCGTTTGCTACCTCTTGTATTTTGTTGGCTCACAATTGTCATTTTTGCTTCATTTATTGTAATGTTTGCTTTTGTTTTTTGTTCACTTGTAATGTTCTCATGTATCAGTTCTGTTCCTTTTGTGAAGCGCTCTGACACCTTCGGGTAAAGTCCCCGCTATATAAAAATGCATAAATAAATAAATATAGTTTTTCACCATAATAGATAGAAGCATAAATTAATGCACATTGCTGGTAATTTCAATCCACTTTCATATGTGCACTCCCAGCTATGTAGTATGTTGGTAAGTACCATAAAATGTAGCATGACCATAGGTTTGCCTCCCAATTTCGATTGGAGCTCAAAAAAGTATATCAAATACTTTAACTTCTTGATAGAAAGAAACGCATTTTTTAAGGTGCAGCATATTGGAAATATTCCTTTGCATCCATATTCCAAGTTTCATGGATGTTGCATGTTGGAACTACCTTGCAATGTATGTTTTAGTATGGAATATTACATATATATATATAAAATATATTTTGTGTCATGAACCATCAAAGACGTAAACTTAATTTGAATTGCAAACTAGTGTACACGTCATCCCACTCCCCTGTGCCAACTGACATTGTAACGGAACATGCAGAAAGTATGGACAATTCAACTTAACTGCACGTGTTGCAGAATTCCATTTCTGGGCCCCCTATTGAGATGAAGAGTCCATTATGAGATCAGGGATATTGCATCATGGGAAGGCCTGTCCAGGTCAGCACCCATGATGCATCTGTGATAGTCTATTCTGCTGTTTCATTGGATAGGAGGTGTAAATACGTCACCCATGCAGTGCTCTTTGGACGTCATTACTCCACTAATGTCCACATTCGATAACTTAAGGCCATTTATTATGTGTGCTATAGAAAGCCTGCCCACATGTGTGTGCAGGGGGTGGATTTAGGGAGGGGTCAAGTATTCTGTAGTAGTGTACAGGCGCGGTCGGATAGGTTCAGTGAGGTGTCGGTGGGATTGAACCTTGGATTTTGACATGGACAGACGGACAGACACAACCCACACAGGCTGACTCAATCATTCCCAGAGCAGGGCCAAGGATAGATTCACATGTCAGATGAAGACACTCGTGTTTTTGTGCTGTTTGCGCATGAACGGGCTCCATCCATTTCCAAACAAAATCTACCCCTTGAGGACACGGGGCCCCCTCTGACCGGACACGGGGCCCCCTCTGACCGGACACGGGGTCCGCTCAGCACAGACCGCACAAGTGTTAAAGAAGCTTTTTCAAAGCAGGCGCTTTAAACTCCCCCCCCCTGACTCTCGCAGCCCCATCAGCAGGCACACACGGCGCAGGCTTTTACTTTTCAAAGAGCGAAACAGTCATGTATTTATTATTTAGCCATACAAATCCTCCGGGTGGATGCTGGTCCCACGGGCCAGGAATCTTTTAAGGTTTATTTACATGACATGTGTCCACTAAGCACTTATTAGTCAAACCTCCCTGCAGTCAGTCTGTGGTGAGCGAGGCCGCACTTCATTCACCCCGGACAGGCCTCCTTCAATGAAGGGGTGGGTCAGTCCGGGCTTGCTCCCTACACCGGAAGTGACGCTTCAGCGGGGCAGGGGTCTGCAACAACTAGAGCTAAAACCCATCCTGAATACCCCAATGTCCCCGAACTCGCGCCATAAACGAGCGGATAGAAGTCATTCCAGAGCGCTTACAACTCATTTTACGAGACACCCTAGTGCATTATGGGGGTTGTAGTTCTGGCTGGCTTGAACTAACCCATTATGAAAAACGGAATAGCAATGGTCTGCATTTTACAAACCCCAAGGGGTGATGCGGGTGTAAAGATTTCCCTCAACCACTCTCTCGCGTTTGTTTGCCCCGTTTTAACTTTGAATTTGCCCTTAACACCCTCAAAATGAAACAGTCAGAGCGTGGCAGCGGGGGGTCGATAGAAATGGATGCAGATTGGAAAAACGTTCAAAAAGGCAATTTTCATTGAGAAAAAAGAATACGAAATAAATACACAGCAAACAACGAACACGATTTTAGGCGAGGACAAATTTAAGTAACTTATAGTGTGCCTGCTTCAACAAGCATTGAACGCGCTAACAACGCTCTGGGAAATGCTCTTAAACAACCTGAGGCGCAGAGGTGGACATGCCAGGGTCCGAGGGGGTCATGGGTCCGAGGGGTGGGGGGGGGGGGGGGATCATGTGTCCGAGGGGGGTGGGGTCATGTCCCCCTCCCCCCACTCTTAAAAGCAAACACAAGTGCCTGGTTCAAGCATTGAATGGGGGGTTCGAGGGAGAGGCTGGCTGGCTCAGGGCAGCGAGGTTTGTAGGAAGGTACAGTTTGGGGCCACTTCTAGCCCCGCACCCGCACATTTATTCAAGACCCCCCCACCCCGTTCACCCCCACGGACCCCTTTCAGATGCCCCCGCCCTCTGTTGTTTTTCTCAAAGCTCTCAAGCCAAAACGCAGAACTTGGAGCAGATTAGACATTTAAAAAATAAAATTAAAATCAAAGTATAAAACACAAGATTTTTTGGGGGTAAAACCGAACATATATAAATCACTAAGCAGAACACAAACCATTTCCACCCACTCCTTTTTTTTTCGTTCCATTTACACCCATTTACACCCCTCTCTCCCTCGCTCCCTCGCTCCCTCGCTCCCTCGCTCTAGCCCCCCTCGAACAGAAACAGCATCAAAGTGAGACCAGGCCGCGCCTGAGATTTAAGGAGCTCTGTGGGGGGGCGGGGACAGAAGCTGCCGCCTGATTGGTCAGCCCCTGCGGCAGGGGGCGGGGCTTCCGCAGGCAGGTGAAGGTGGGTCTCACCTGGCTCTGTCGCTGCTGCTGAGAAGGATGCGGGGGGGCCGGGGGCCCTGTGCGCCCCCATCAGTCACCAGCATCCATGGGCACTTTTGTTTTATCTTTAACAGACAATAAGTAACTTCAGGAGCGCTGAGAGGTCACGACCCCACTGTTTGATTCATAAAACATGCATGGAACCGCGAAGCCTGAGATCTCTGCCAACAGCATACCAAACAAGCATTTACCAATGCAATAGATCTGGCTCCTCGTAGGGTGACCACCTCATGCCAGGTTATGGGGGATGGTGTTTTCTCGTACAAACCAAGGTGTATTCGCCTGATTAGTTCAAGGCAGCAATGCAAGACTACAACAACCAGAATGCACTGTGCTGATACACGTAAGCGCAGGACTGGAAAACGTGCCTTAATAACCTGGATGGAGACGATCCCCATAGCCCTGGAAAGGGAAACGTGCTCTATTCATCGCCCCCTTCCCACATCTCTTGCAAGCACTAATCGAGGACAGACACCAGGGCCTTGCCAGGTATGGCACAGAGAGAGAGGGGGCCAGGATCAAAGAAGGGGAGACGAGATCCCGCTGGGCAGCGCTTTAAGTGGGATGAAAAAACTAGGGGGTCTCGCCTAGGGACGCGGCCATGTAATAAAGGGCGTGGCTTAAAACGCTTCAGTTAAAAATCTGTACTTAGCATAGTGTGCCCCCGACTGGGATTTTGCTGCTTCTGTCCATTCAACCAGCTATACAACACAACAAGTAATATTACACCTACAACAAGCCAGGCCTACTGGCGTTGTCACTGGTTGTACGTTGGATAAGATAAATAAGCAACAGCTATGACTTCATTGTATGAAATATTGAAAATGCGACTCGGTCTTGTGGGCGAGGGTGTGGCTAAGGCTAGAGCTGCCGACTTTCGAGTTGAAAAAGCAGGTTCGAGCCTGACGTCCTGTGATTCAAACCATGAATATGTGACGCGGGTAGACAGCGTCCCACCACTTATTTTACAGGGAGCTCGATAACTGGAGCAAATGTAGCGACACATTCAATCTTTGGCCTCCCTGGGACGAGATTGGAGCCCATTCAGAACGCTGCTCACGCGCTGGCTTCTCTGATACAATCGCATCTAAGGGGCGAGCGAGGGGAGGCAATGAATCTGATGGTGCAAGCCACCTTTCGTGACGTCACTTCCCGTCTTGACGTCAGCGTCCTCCCACTTCTTTTTTTAGGACTTGTGCCCTGTGTACGAGGGTGGAAAAGAAGGAGAACATAAGGGTCATGTTGGGGAGGACTGCTCTGTTAGGACAAGAACCCTCACTCCCCCAAAGGTGACCTGCTTCCTCATAGGCCTCCCTCCTCACACTGGGACCGCAAGGCACGCAGCGAAGCTACGACTCCCTCAAGGGGGAGGAGCAGAGGGTTTTTTTAGGAGACGAAGAGCCCTAGAGATGTAGAGCGAGAGGGGCAGAGTGCAAGTGTGAAGATGATGTGAACAAAACTATCTCCTGGTGGGCAAAAGTGCTCCTTTCTTCTGGTGCCTCCAGTGGATAGGATTAAAAAGCTAAGCAAATAGGGATCATGGATATTACCCTCTATGATAGAGTCAACATGTTTCTGTCGAATAGGACTAAAAGTTCTAGGCGTTCCTCAGGACCAAAAAGTATATATGTCACTCTGCTATCGTGAAAATATATAGAAAAACATTATGTCGAAAAAACATACACGCCATGCACTAAACTCAATGGCTATTCTGGCGGCCCTATAATCGTAGTAAGGTCCACAAGGTGCTGCAAAATAGATAAACAGAAGCAGTCACTCGTGCTTAACATGTAGATAAACACCACCAGTGTCCAGCACCAACACGTCGAAGGTTAGCGTGAGGTGAACCTATATTCCCAGTGAACATTCAGAAAACCTTACCCTGGTCATGTATGCCGGGATTAGCTCAACCGGCATAGGTCTCCTCACAAAGTGCAGAGGTAAATGTGTCGATACAGAACAAGCATGAAGTAAAGTCAACGAATCAACACAACCACAATTCTACAGGGCCCCTGTACTGTAGAGTATATTATATCACTCTCTATTAATATCGTAGCATCAAGGGTACCACCCGTGTAGTTGAACTATCACTGTTTATGTTAAGTAATCATGGGAAGTCTCCAATTAGGTCTAGCTCCATTCCAGCACCGCGAGATACTCACACTATCAGCCCTCATTATGTGTGGCTAATACTGTGGAAACAGCCTTTACTACACAACCGTTACAACGCATGCCATTACACTGCATGCCGTTGCAAAGAAAAAGGTGGGTAGCATTGGTTAGAAGGTGTTGGATTTAACTCCAACACCTTCCCTACTGTTGCACACACTGGAGTTGGAAAAGAAAATGAATCTATTCCGACTTCCAGCGCTCTCCTGTCCGAAAGTCGGGGTAAAGGTTGGCATTGCAACGGCATGCGATGTAACAGCACACATTCCTAATGCACTAGTGCAAAAGGTCACTCTCTATGATCTGGGTCACAATGAGACAACATTAGAGTACTGTAGTGTAAAACATCACAGCGTGGTGGCATGGCTGCTCTCTATAACAGGGTCGCACTGAAAATCACAAAGTGTAATCACAGTCGCAGCCGTATATAGTATCGAGAAAATGAACCACCCCTGTGCACAAAAGTTGACGTATCTTTGTAGCGTGGGGGTGGGGGTGTATTCAATACTACTAGCAGCTTCCGCAAGAACAGGCTGGACACTATGTCTACGCAGGGAAGGTTTTATTTTTATAAATGTCTTTCTGGTGCGTAGGGTTAACCGTTCACGGGCAAACTCTGCTCGGTCCGTCTTGGCTTTTGTGGGGGGGGTTGTTTGGTTCAGCTAATCCTCTTCAGGCGGCGCCGTCCAGAGACACTTTGGGAACAGCCAGCTCGGAAAAGAAAAGGCAAGAGGGAAGCCGTCAGAACAGGGCTCTGATACTTTTACAATCACCGGGGAACCCAGGGGTTGTGAAGGGTCACCTGTGTAGACGATACACTAGTGCTCAGTGTTTCACTCGATAGTGAGGAACAGAAGGTAGGGTAAACAGGGGGGGGAAGGGTCGGAGAAGTGGTAGGGTAGAACGGAAGGAGAGCTACACACCCTGTCACTCGCTGTGCCCCTTACACCCAACCCAAGCCGCCCAACGCCGCCGTTCCTTGTCCAGCCACACTCCTCCCTCGGGAGTGTGGCACGGCGATTCACCGGGTCGTTGGCCTCCTGGCGCTCCCGCTCCGTCTTCGGTAGGTCCGCTTCCGTCTCCGTCCACGCTGTCCGTCTCGCGTCCCTCCTCCGCGTCCTTGCTTCCTCCTTCCTGGGTGTCGACACACCCATAATACAGGGCTCCCGCTCCTTTGTCCATACGGACACCGCTGACGTCATGCGGGGGTGTGGCCTCGTTCTCAAGGGAATCCCAGTTAAAGGCGCCGTGTCTTTCATGTCCCTCGTCGATTGCACGCAGGGGACGGCTGTCCCAGTCCGACTGGAGGGAAGGAGGGGAAACAAAGTCAGGTGTCCACCAGTCCAACGGGGTTTCCGCACCCACCCCGTTACACTCCTCCCCCCTTGGATTCTCCCGATCGGGGAGAATAGGAGTTCGGGACAAGTAGTCCGCATTACAGTTCTCAGACCCTTTTCGATGTACTACAGTGAAAGCATATGGTTGTAGGAAAAGAAACCATCGCAACACTCTCGCATTCTGGGACTTGTTTCTTTGCATCCACTGGAGGGGAGCATGGTCTGTATACAATACAAAGGGTTTCCCTTCCAAGTAATACCTCAGTTTGTCGATAGACCAGCGAATAACAAGGCACTCTTTTTCTACTGTAGGATACTTGCGTTCTCTGGGATGTAACTTCCTACTGATGAACAGAACGGGATGTTCCAATCCGTCCACCCCCTCTTGTGACATCACCGCCCCTATCCCTGTGTCCGAGGCGTCAGTAGCTAGGGAGAAGGGTTTCGTAAAGTCAGGTGGAATCAGTACCGGGCTAGAGGTGATTGCTTTCTTTAGGGTCTCAAATGATCTCACAGCTTCATCTGACGGTGTTTTGCTAAGGGTGTTTTTGACACTTTTCTTAAGGAGATCCGTCAAGGGAGTGGCTATGATTGCAAAGTTTTCTATGAACCTCCTATAATAGCCAATCAGGCCCAGGAAGGCTCTAAGATCTCTTTTTGTAGAGGGGAACAATGTATTGGTTATAGCCCTGATTTTCTCCTCTTGGGGCGCTATAACTCCCTCACCTATTTGACTTTGGGAAAGGCGGCTAAGATTTCTTTGCATTTACATGCAGTCCTGCCTGTTGTAGGGCCCGAAGAATCTTGGAAACATGTTCCAAATGGTC
Organism: Lissotriton vulgaris; assembly: GCF_964263255.1. Classification (NCBI taxonomy): domain Eukaryota; kingdom Metazoa; phylum Chordata; class Amphibia; order Caudata; family Salamandridae; genus Lissotriton; species Lissotriton vulgaris. Next base: position 1,860,496,874 of record NC_141694.1, read on the forward strand.
ATCCCATGTGGTACTAAAGATGACAATGTCATCCAAGTAGACTGAGCTATATTGAGTGTGCGAGGCTAACACTTCTGTCATCAACCTTTGAAAAGTCGCTGGGACACCATGAAGACCAAAGGGCAAGACATTAAATTCAAACAGGCCCTCATCAGTGGCAAAAGCGGTTTTGTGTTTGTCTCCCTCTCTCAATGGCACCTGCCAATAGCCTTTGGTCAGGTCCAAGGTTGTTATGTATCTTGCCCCCCCTATCCTCTCTATAAGCTCGTCTACTCTCGGAATGGGAAAAGCGCCAAAAGAAGAGATCGCATTGAGGGCTCTAAAGTCCATGCAGAACCTGGTGGACCCATCTGGCTTAGGAACCATCACTATAGGAGAGGACCAGTTGCTCCGAGAAGGTCTTATAACCCCTAGATCGAGCATGTCCCTTACTTCTTTTTTCACGTCCGCCCTTCTAGCTGCTGGTATTCTGTACGCCCTCTGTTTTACGACCTTTCCTTCCTCAGTCTCAATGCAATGTTCTGCCATATGTGTGCGACCTGGTTTGTCTGAAAAGAAACCAGAAAAAGGTCTTAAGGTCTGTAACAGATCTCTGGTTTCGTCTCTGTTAACTCGGGGTTGATGGGTAGTTGCTCTAGAGTGGACTGTGCTCCCTGTGTGGGTATTACTAAGTGTGTGGGCCTAGGGAGGGGTCCCAACCATTTTTTAAACATATTTATATGAAACGTTTGCTGTCTTGATGGTGACATTTGTACTATATAGGTTGTTCTGCCTATGGTTTCTGTGATTTTGTATGGCCCCATCCATTCACTTCTAAATTTCTGTGTGGATGACGGTAGGAGTACTAAGGCCCAATCACCCTTTTCTAACTTTCTCCATTTTTTTCCTTTGTCGTAGTAGACTTTCTGTTTTTGCTGAGCTTTCTCTAGATTTGAATAAGCCAGGTCTCTGAGTTTACCGAGTCTTGATTGCAATTGTTGTGTATACTCAAGGAGCGATCTCTGTTCATTGGCCTCTTCCCTCTCCCAGGCTTCCTTTGTGATTTCCAGGAGGGTTCTTGGCTGTCTTCCATAGAGTAACTCAAAAGGGGAGTACCCTAAACTGCTTTGTACTTGGGAACAAAGGACATACAGGGCTAGGGGTAGCAATTTGTCCCAATCCTGCTTTTCAGCGGAGAGCATTTTTTTTAAGGTGGTTTTTAAAGTCCTGTTATAACGTTCCACAAGGCCATCTGTCTGTGGGTGGTAGACAGATGTTTTGATGTGTTTTAGGTCTAAGGTCTTACACACCTCTTTCATAAGTTTAGAAACAAAAGGCGTTCCCTGATCCGTTAAGATTTCTCTGGGGAACCCAACCCTCGAAAATACCTCCACCAGCTTGTCAGCTACGTTCTTTGTGGTGGGAGCGCCAAGAGCAAAGGCCTCAGGAAACCGGTTGTTGTAATCTACAAGTACTAGAGCATAGGTGTGACCTCTCGTGGTACGTGGAAGGGGCCCTATTAAATCCATGCCTACCCTTTCAAAAGGGTTCCCTATCACCGGTAAGGGTTGCAGAGGAACGGCTGCTGGTCTGCTCATGTTTCTCTTTTGACAGACTTCACACTGCTTACAATAAGTCTCGGCTTCTTTGTATATACCAGGCCAAAAGAACAGTTTTACTATGGTCTGGGTTGTTTTCTCTGGTCCTGAATGACCTGCGGTTAAATGGGTATGGGCATAGAACAGGATCTGTTCCCTAAAGTCCTGCGGCACTACCAGTTGTGGGGCATCCCCCACCTTCCCTTCTCTGTACAACAAATCATTCTTTATCCTAAACCGTGGATAGGGCGTGTCTGGTTGGTCTTGTGAGCTGTGTGCTGTTTCCCAAGCGTTCAAGAGGGTAGGGTCATTAGCTTGGGCAAACTTAAAACTTCTGTCTATCACCCAGGGCTCGGTGGTTAGATAGTCATCATGGAGTTGCTTTTCCTGGCGTTCGTTTAGTTCCCTTCTAAATAGCGATAGGAAGTCTGGGTTATCTACGCCTAAGATCAGATCCTCTGGAAGGGAATCTACCACCCCTACTTTTACTGTGCAAGGGGGTTGGTTTTCAGGATGCAATGTTACTTGGGCGACCTGATATGGTTTTACGTCCCCATGTACACACCTAATGTGGACTAAGTGTCAAGAGGACTAACCTGCACTCCTATGGTCTGTGGGGGCGATCAAGCGAGGGTCTTCAGAAGATAAGTTCCCAACTCCCAATAGCCCCTGCACCCAGATTCCTCTGAGCCCAGGAACGAAAGGGAAAGGGGAAGTGGATAACAAACAAGAGAGGCTGCCACACCCTGGTGTCGTCTAGGTTTGGTTGAGTTGAGGACACCTGCAAAAGTAACCACAAATTAATACGTCCCTTCAAGGAGTGGAATTCACCATTCACAATACACAGTTCCAGCAACTTTACTCTTCTACGATATCATTGTTTCAAGCTGTACCTGATAAGAGTGTGGATTGAGCTGCTCTCCTTGGTTGACTCAGATGACAATGGAGAATGACGTCTTACTCTGCAAATGCCAGGACATTACTTGGTGTGTGTGTGGATAAGGGTATAACCTATATGCGCATATATTATAACTCCTAAACACTTCTCCGACTGGATACAGTTCTAGGATGAAGTGGATACACCTGATGGATACGAGGAATCCCAACTGGAGGTCCGCAAGACAAATTCTCAAAGTCTCTGAGGTGATTAGTTGAACGCTCTAGTGAATCGAACAAACAAAGTCTCATGTGACTCTAGCACCAGAGTTCAAAGGTACGCTCACAGAAAGAGTTCAAGTGCTGGTCGCTGACGGAATACCTGAAGGAACTGAACTGGTATGACTACTGGCGAGAACTGACTCAGCAACCAGTTCCACAAAGTCTTTATTCCAATGAGCAATATATGTTTGACGTACTTGGTCGAGGAAACCAAAACTGAAGGATCATCCGCTAGGAGCTGTCCGTAGCGGCTTACCTCACAACTGCTGAGGAGGAGGGTCAAAGCAGAACAAAAGCTGCGACTCCGGAATGACCCGAAACAGGCTGTGAGGAGATGACAAAATCGAATCTTCTTCGGAATGACAAAGTCCAAAAGAACGGCAGCCAGAATGAGAATCTGGGGAGACTCTCCGGAATGCTGCCGCTCGCTTCAGTATGACGGTTGAAGTGCGCAGTACTCTGGAATGGAGCGCACAAAATGGCCGCTCGAATTGTGAAAGGCTAGAACGCTAACCTTGCGCTAAAGCGGCACAGCGCTGCCTTGACCTGCCGAGTATACCGTTCTTGCCTCAATGAATTTCTGCAACCACAGGAACGGTAATACCACGGAAATTCTTTGAGTCTTATTCCTGGCAGTGGGGCACAACGAGTTGACACCAGGGCGGGCTTGACAGTACCCCCCACCAAAACCCCCCTTCCAGGTTTCAAAGGGAACATCTTGTGGAAAGCTGTCACTAATCTGGGAGCATGAACGTTATCACTAGGCTCCCAAGATCTCTCCTCAGGACCATAACCTTTCCAATCTACTAAGTAGAACAATTTTCCCCTCTTAATCTTAGAATCAAGGATTCTTTTGACCTCAAACTCTTCTGAAGACTGGATCGAAATTGGTGCTGGAGGAGTTTCCTGCCTTAATTGGGGTGGACTTTTCTTGACCAACGAAACATGAAAAGTGGGATGGATTTTCATAGAGCTGGGGAGTGAGACTCTAACACTGACAGGGTTTATCATCTTGACCACCGGGAAAGGGCCAACAAACCTCGGTTGGAACTTCTTAGTCCCCTCAAGCCTCATGTGTTTAGTAGAGATCCAGACCAACTCTCCTGCTTTAAACTGAGGACTGTCCCTTCTTTTACGATCTGCTGACCTTTTGTAATTATCTTTGGCTTTAGAAAGATTAGCAAAGGCCATCTGATAAGCTTGTTGCAAGTTTGATAGTACCTCTTGGGCCGCTGGGACCTCAACCTCAGCTTTTCCTACTCTCATGTTTGGATGCCTACCGGAGTTCAAAAAGAACGGGGAGAAACCTGTGGCCGAATGGACGGAATTATTGTACGCAAATTCCGCAGTACTGAGTAAGGAGGGCCAGTCGCCTTCCCGATCCATAAGGTACAAACGGAGGTATTGCTCCAAATCTTGGTTCACCCGCTCAGTCTGTCCATCCGTTTCCGGATGAAAACTGGTGGACAGGCGAGAATCCACCCCCATTCCTTTTAGAAAAGATCTCCAAAAACGGGACACAAATTGAGGTCCACGGTCCGAGATCACAACCTTGGGAATCCCATGTAACCTGACTACATGTTGGACGAACAACTCAGCTAGTTGAGGAGCTGTTGGTAGGGATTTTAACGGAATGAAGTGACTCATCTTGGAAAACTGATCTACCACCACCCAAATAGTTGTGCTACCCTGACTGGAGGGGAGATCGACAATGAAATCCATGGAGATGGTATGCCAGGGGGAAGGGGCCACAGGGATGGGTTGGAGCAGGCCTTGTGGGAGTTGTCTCATGACTTTGCCTTTGACACATTGCTCACAAGTGGCTATGAACTGTCTTACCTGAGCTTCCATGCCAGGCCAAGTGAATTCTCTCTTGATCAACTCCGAGGTCTTAGCAACTCCCTTGTGGCCGGCTAACAGATGGTCATGAAATTGCTGAATTATCCGGACTCGAAGATCTTCACTGGGAACAAACATCTTCCCTGACTGGTAAGGCTTCCCTTCTTTGACTTCTCGATCAGGACCTTCATTCACCCAATCTTCAAACTTCTGCTGTGAAAATTCCTCCCGAATCTTGTTTTCTAAATCGTCTTCTACGGAGGTGGCCACAATCTTCTCGGTGGGAATAACAAAACCTTTTTCCTGATGCTCGGCTTCACTTCCAAATTCCAACCGGGACAAGGCGTCTGCTTTAGCATTTGCGGCTCCAGGCTTATAGGTTAGGACAAAGTCATAGTCTGCAAAGAATAGAGACCACCTTAGTTGTCGAGGGGTCAAGGTTCGAGCTGACTTCAAAAACTGGAGATTTCGGTGGTCTGTGAATACAGTAATGGGATGTTTGGCTCCCAGAAGATAATGTCGCCAGACCTGAAAGGTATCCTTCACTGCTAATAACTCTTTATCAGCAATTGAATAGTTAGTCTCTGCAGGGGTGAGTTTTCGTGAATGATAAGCAACTGGATGGAGCTGACCCGTGTTCTTGTGTCGCTGTGATAAAATTCCTCCTATAGCCAGATTCGAGGCATCTGCCTCCACGAAGAATGGAACATTTAAATCAGGATGCTGAAGGATCGGTGCGGTGGTGAATGCCTCCTTCAAAGATTGAAAGGCCTCTTCCGTCGCTGAATTCCACACAAATTTTTCGGTCTTCCGTAACAATTTAGTGATTGGGCTCACCTTGCTGGAAAAATCATGGATGAACCGTCTGTAGAAATTTGCAAATCCAAGGAAACTTTGTATCTCTTTGACGGATCGAGGAGCTGGCCAACCCTTGATGGCTTGCAATTTGGTGTCATCCATGAACACTCCTTCAGGGGACAGAATGAATCCCAGAAACTCTACCTTGGATGAGTGGAAGACACACTTCTCAAGCTTCACAAACAACTGATTTTCGAGTAATCTGTTCAGAATGGCTCGCACATGGTTTACATGTTCTTCTCGACTGTTTGAAAAAATCAAAATGTCGTCAATGTACACGACTGCGAAACGATCCAAATATTCCCGAAGGATGTCATTTACAAAATGCTGGAACGCAGCTGGGGCATTACAGAGCCCAAACGGCATCACTTGGTATTCAAATAGTCCCAGTCGAGTGCGGAAAGCCGTCTTCCATTCTTCTCCTTCTGCCATGCGAACCAAGTGGTAAGCTCCTCTGAGATCGAGCTTTGTATAAATACATGCTTCTTTGACCTGGTCCAAGAGCTCCGAAATGAGGGGCAAAGGATAGCGATTCTTTTTTGTGACCAAATTGAGTGCTCTATAGTCAATGCAGGTCCGCAGAGATCCATCCTTCTTAGGAATAAAAAAGAGCGGAGACGACACTGGGGACTGGGATGGCCGTATAAATCCATTGGCTAAATGTTGCTCTATGTATTCCTTGAGGTGTTCGTTCTCTGGTTCTGAAAGGGCATAAATGCGACTGCACGGAAGTGCTGCTCCCGGCTCCAATTCTATGCGACAGTCGTAAACACGATGAGGAGGTAACTTCTGCGCCTCCTGTTCATTGAACACCTCCTTCAAGTCTAGATATTCTTCCGGAATCTCAGGTATCTCCAAAGAGCAAATTGTTTGAACTTGACCCGCCAGACTAGAGGACAGGGACTGCTGAAGTTCCCCCGGAGAGGATGCCTTACAGTGTTCTTGACAATATTCCGATGACATCTCCAGTGTGCGCTTGGCCCAATCGATCTTGGGATTATGTTCAGTGAGCCAAGGCAGACCAAGAATTAGCTGAAACTGCGGAGCGTCAATTAAATTAAATCGCACCAAACTCCGATGGCTCCCAGGACCAAATATGGTAATGGTCTCTGTATCTGCTACGATGGGCCCCGAAGACAGGTTTGTTCCGTCAACTGCTCGCACCAACTCCGGCTTTAATTTCTTCTCAAATCGAATTCCCAAGGCTTTAGCAAATTGAATATCGCAAAAATTCCCAGTGGCTCCGGAATCAATCATGATTGAGACGTGATGGTGAACATCTTCTCCAAACTGGATCCTACTGGACAGAATGAGATGAGGTGCTGCACATTGTAAAGTGTTTGCCAAGGACTGCGATTTTGGGGCTGACTCTTGTGTCGCTTCCACCAGGGCAACCCTGTCTACTGGTGAAGCCGATCTTTTACCATCGTAGACTTCTTCAGTCTCTTAGGGCAATCACGAACCAAATGGCCCGGCAGACCACAATACATACACAGTTTTCCTGCTCGACGCTTCTCTCGTTCTTCCACACTGAGAGGACCCCGTACTGAGCCGATTTGCATTGGTTCCTCAACCTGGGTGACTTCATGACTCTTACTGACCTCGGTTCGAGCTCGATCCAACCTTGGCGGGACTGACCTGAAATCCTTGCGTCTCTCACTCCGCCTCTCAGACTGGCGCTGATCGATGTGTAAGACTAAGTCGATCAACTCCGACAAATCCGTTGGTCTCTTAGGAATTTGAGCTAGACCATCCTTGAGCTCATCTTTAAGTCCTCTGTAAAAGATGGCAGCTCTCTTGGCCGCGGGCCAGCTGGTCTCGACAATGAGTTGATTAAATTGTGCTATGTAAGCAACCAACTCCTTATTGCCCTGCCTAAGATCTAACAATTTGTTATCGGTGGCCTGTGAAATGGTCCTCCTATCGAAAATGCGTAAAAATTCTGCTTTGAAATCTTCAAACTTGTAGAGTACCGGATCGTTTGCTGATACCAAGGGTAGAGACCATGCTGCTGCATCTCCACTCAAATAAGACAGAACAAAAGCCACTTTGGACTGATCCTCCTTAAACAAAATGGGTTTGCACAAAAAATGCAACGAGCATTGTGTCAGAAAAATTTGGGCCTTATGTGGATCCCCTTGAAACCTCTCTGGAGGAGCTAATGGAATAGTGGGTGACATGGCATGTACCACTTGGGTTGTTAACTCTGAGGAAGATGAGGAAGAAGCAAAACTCTGAAACTTCGATCTTTCAAAACTGGGATTGGGACTAGTAGCTAACTCGTCTAATCTTTGCCGTAAATAACTAGTCTCCTGATTGGATTTCTTAATCTCCTCCTGAGTGTCGCTCAACTGTTTTTGCATTCCCTCTAGCACTGAGGTCAAAGCCTTCATATCCAAACCCTCAGTCATCTCGCCCAGACAGAAGGCACAATGTGTCTATTGGCACTTCAATCTGTCAAGAGGACTAACCTGCACTCCTATGGTCTGTGGGGGCGATCAAGCGAGGGTCTTCAGAAGATAAGTTCCCAACTCCCAATAGCCCCTGCACCCAGATTCCTCTGAGCCCAGGAACGAAAGGGAAAGGGGAAGTGGATAACAAACAAGAGAGGCTGCCACACCCTGGTGTCGTCTAGGTTTGGTTGAGTTGAGGACACCTGCAAAAGTAACCACAAATTAATACGTCCCTTCAAGGAGTGGAATTCACCATTCACAATACACAATCCCAGCAACTTTACTCTTCTACGATATCATTGTTTCAAGCTGTACCTGATAAGAGTGTGGATTGAGCTGCTCTCCTTGGTTGACTCAGATGACAATGGAGAATGACGTCTTACTCTGCAAATGCCAGGACATTACTTGGTGTGTGTGTGGATAAGGGTATAACCTATATGCGCATATATTATAACTCCTAAACACTTCTCCGACTGGATACAGTTCTAGGATGAAGTGGATACACCTGATGGATACGAGGAATCCCAACTGGAGGTCCGCAAGACAAATTCTCAAAGTCTCTGAGGTGATTAGTTGAACGCTCTAGTGAATCGAACAAACAAAGTCTCATGTGACTCTAGCACCAGAGTTCAAAGGTACGCTCACAGAAAGAGTTCAAGTGCTGGTCGCTGACGGAATACCTGAAGGAACTGAACTGGTATGACTACTGGCGAGAACTGACTCAGCAACCAGTTCCACAAAGTCTTTATTCCAATGAGCAATATATGTTTGACGTACTTGGTCGAGGAAACCAAAACTGAAGGATCATCCGCTAGGAGCTGTCCGTAGCGGCTTACCTCACAACTGCTGAGGAGGAGGGTCAAAGCAGAACAAAAGCTGCGACTCCGGAATGACCCGAAACAGGCTGTGAGGAGATGACAAAATCGAATCTTCTTCGGAATGACAAAGTCCAAAAGAACGGCAGCCAGAATGAGAATCTGGGGAGACTCTCCGGAATGCTGCCGCTCGCTTCAGTATGACGGTTGAAGTGCGCAGTACTCTGGAATGGAGCGCACAAAATGGCCGCTCGAATTGTGAAAGGCTAGAACGCTAACCTTGCGCTAAAGCGGCACAGCGCTGCCTTGACCTGCCGAGTATACCGTTCTTGCCTCAATGAATTTCTGCAACCACAGGAACGGTAATACCACGGAAATTCTTTGAGTCTTATTCCTGGCAGTGGGGCACAACGAGTTGACACCAGGGCGGGCTTGACACTAAGGTATTGGACACTATCTGAGATTCATATACATGCTTTTTCTGTATTACTGACTGCCTACAGCCTGAGTCCAACAATGCTTTTACCCAGTTTTTATTGACTACTACTCTTACGTAAAATGATGGTCCCATCTCGGCAGAGTACAACACAGCTTTGGGGAGGTATCCAACCTCCATGGGTTCTTCGTTATTCCTTTTTCTTGGGCAGTGTCTTGCGATATGTCCCCATTCCCCACACTCGAAGCACTGTGGTCCTTTCATGGGGGGTATCACATCCATTTTCATAGGTCGTTGTTTCAGGGGTTCTACAAACGGCTTGTTTTTCTTTTCTTGTCTAACTACAGTCCCCATTTTCAATCCTTTCTCGGTTTTCCAGGGTAAGTTCCGAGGCTGGGCTCTTGCAAAATTAGATGCCATCTCGATGGCCTGAGCAGGTGTGAGGCCCGAGTGTTGCCTTAACCACCTTTGTGTGCCATACGGTAGGGCTTCCATGAACTGCTCTAGGTATATACTAGACATTATCTCTTCCTTAGTACGACTCTCAGGTCTTAACCACTTATCCGCAGCCATTTTTAGACGCAAGAACAATGTCTTCGGGTTTTCTCCCGCTACTCCTCTCTCTTTCCTAAACCTTAGTCGGTATGCTTCAGCATCCAATCCTAAGTGGTCCAGGATAACCGCCTTTATGTCAGTATACGATGTGGTACCTGCATGGTTTGCGACCTGATATGCCGCTTGTGCTTCCCCTGATAGCAGTGGGGCTAGAAAGAAAGGCCATTTTTCCTCCGGCCACCCACAAGCACGGGCTGCCCTTTCAAAGTTGGTGAGGAAGGCATCTGGGTCTTCTCCTGAGACATATTTTTGCAGAGAGACTCCTGCTGGATGTTGCGAATACGCCCTCCTTTCTAGAGGTACCGGTGTGCCGGGGCTTTGTACAGCCTTTTGGAGTCCTTCCATTTGTGCCGACATCGAATTTCGAAACATTGTTCTGTCCGCATCGGCGGTTGATATTTGTTGAGTGATAGCCCATTCTAGCTTTTGTTGCCCCTCTATCAGGTGTTGGATTACCTGATCCATCTCGGATTCCTGGATGGTAGGGGCAGATCCCACTTCTGACACCAGTTGTAGCGTGGGGGTGGGGGTGTATTCAATACTACTAGCAGCTTCCGCAAGAACAGGCTGGACACTATGTCTACGCAGGGAAGGTTTTATTTTTATAAATGTCTTTTTGGTGCGTACGGTTAACCGTTCACGGGCAAACTCTGCTCGGTCCGTCTTGGCTTTTGTGGGGGGGGGTTGTTTGGTTCAGCTAATCCTCTTCAGGCGGCGCCGTCCAGAGACACTTTGGGAACAGCCAGCTCGGAAAAGAAAAGGCAAGAGGGAAGCCGTCAGAACAGGGCTCTGATACTTTTATAATCACCGAGGAACCCAGGGGTTGTGAAGGGTCACCTGTGTAGACGATACACTAGTGCTCAGTGTTTCACTCGATAGTGAGGAACAGAAGGTAGGGTAAACAGGGGGGGGAAGGGTCGGAGAAGTGGTAGGGTAGAACGGAAGGAGAGCTACACACCCTGTCACTCGCTGTGCCCCTTACGCCCAACCCAAGCCGCCCAACGCCGCCGTACCTTGTCCAGCCACACTCCTCCCTCGGGAGTGTGGCACGTCGATTCACCGGGTCGTTGGCCTCCTGGCACTTCCGCTCCGTCTTCGGTAGGTCCGCTTCCATCTCCGTCCACGCTGTCCGTCTCGCGTCCCTCCTCCGCGTCCTCGCTTCCTCCTTCCTGGGTGTCGACACACCCATAATACAGGGCTTCCGCTCCTTTGTCCATACGGACACCGCTGACGTCATGCGGGGGTGTGGCCTCATTCTCAAGGGAATCCCAGTTAAAGGCGCCGTGTCTTTCATGTCCCTCGTCGATTGCACGCAGGGGACGGCTGTCCCAGTCCGACTGGAGGGAAGGAGGGGAAACAAAGTCAGGTGTCCACCAGTCCAACGGGGTTTCCGCACCCACCCCGTTACAATCTTATATGCTTCTATGCACCTCCACATCTGAGAGAGTTACGGGAGGGAGAGCTGGACGAACTCTAGTCTATTTACTTTCCATACAAGCCCAAAAGCCGAAGTTAGTACCCGGCGCTCACAAGAACAGTAGTTCTCGATAATGAAAGGCACTTCTATATATATACTCAAACATATATCTTAAGTAAAATAAGATGAGCCGTTCAAACACCAGGCTCATTGTATATGAGATGAAAGGAGCAGTTATCTCCCCATACTCAAGGTTTATGCATAGAAAGTCTGTTGTATTGTATATACGGAAGAGTCCCTTACTAACGACAGTAAACAAGCATTTGCAATGCAATAGGTCTCGCATTTGCAAGAGTTTGAGTTATTGGCATTGTAAATGACAATGCCTTTCATTCATGTCTTTTGAAAACCTGCAAGTGGTGTGTAAACATGCACTTTGTCTTTACAGTTGCTTAGGAGAAGCAAGGATAGCAGTAACTGTGCCTTTGTTACTGCCAGCCTTGTTTCTCGTAAGCAAGGACGATAAGTACAAATTGCTTGTTTACATACCACATGTAGGTTTTCAAAACACATAAATAAAAGGCATTGTCATTTTCAATGCCACTAGCTCAAACTCTCACTAATGCAAGACTTATTGCATTGCAAGTGCTTTTTTTATTGCACAGAAACATTTAACTTGTGCTCACCCATTTGACTCAAAATCTGTTTTGTATGGTATTGGTAGTTCTGCTTTACCCACTCTTATGCAGATCAGCATGCACCAAAAAGCAAACAGAAAGAATGAAGGGAATGTGTGCCTTTGACACAGGGCAATCTTGAGGTCCGTACTTGAACCTATCAGTTGGATTTTTAACCAAGCACACTTTGCATGCAGGAGCAACTATTTGCTAATTACAAGGTAACCAACCAAAAAAATCTAATGTTATAATGGAAGTCGTCTTACTAAAAAACAATATTGACTGGCGTGTCACATATGACATGGCCTATGAGCCATTGTGTTTGCTCGGTTTTGCAATGCTGATGGAAATCGTATGTAGTAGATTCGGGGCAAGATGGCTGCCGACTGACCTCAGTGAGAGCCGCAGCAGCTTTCACTCCCCCTGAAGCACCAAAGGATGCTTAAGCGGACGACATAACATGGTTCTGCGCACAGGGGTGTCCCCTCTCACCTCTGCTTTTTAACCTATATATAGAACCCTTAGCAAATGAACTTAGAAATTGTAAAGAAATATTTCCCTTTAAATATCAAGGATGGGAGAAAAAGCTGGCACTCTACGCAGACGATTTGATGCTATTTACAGATGAATATCTAAAATCTAAACCAGCGATAGAAAAAATCATCAATAAATTCGGTGAAGTTTCAGGATACTTGGTTAATCACGCAAAAACAGAAATAATGACATGGAATACACATTTCAACAGCCCCAACATAAAGGAAGAGATAAAATACCTGGGCATTTTGGTTAATCAGAATCTTAATAAAATATCACAAAACAATCTAAATAAAGTAGCTCGAGAGGTGCGAAAATTGCTTAAAGTATGGTCTAGCCTTCCCCTAAGCTTCATAGGGAGGTCTAATATTATAAAAATGACTATACTCCCAAAATACACCTTCCTATTTAACACTATTCCTTTGGATTTTAAAAAAGCTGAACTAAAAAAGCTGCAAGGAGAGATAGCAAGTTTTATATGGGCCTCCAAGGGAACCAGAATTTCATGGAAAAAACTCAGGAGAAAAAAAGAGAAAGGAGGGATAGCAAGTCCAGACTTAACAGAATACTGCAGGGCCTTTCAATTTAAAAATATTCGGACTCTCTTAAGAATACATCAATATTACCCGGAATATCTGCAAGTAATGACAGAAGCTGAGGATCATTTTCTTTTTAAATTTGGTCACCAAAAATACTTTAAGAAAATTAAGGTAAAAGTTCTAAAGGAGGCAGTTAAACTTTGGATACAAATTAGAACGATCTTAAAAATCCCTTATTATAGTGCAATGGCACCGATATGGAACTCTCCTGGAACTCCGGACTGTTTAAAAGATGCTATGGCCACCCCTCTAAAACAATGCAATATCAAATATTGGGGTCAACTTCTAAGTGGGTCAACATTAATAACATGGGAAGAAATGTATAAGATCTCCAACGGAACAATATCAAAATTCAAGTTTTATCAACTAAACAGCTGGGCAAAGACACTATCAACGTATGATAAAGATAACAAGACTTTAGAAAAAGAAATGATAAAAATCCTACCCATAAATAAGGAGGTAGCAAAATGGTATTGGACCTTTATAACAGAAGAAGACGAAAGCTCCCAGATGGTAGAACAAATCTGGGGAAAAGATCTGGCTTCAGAAGACTTAGTAAATATATGGGAAGATTCAATAGAGAAATGTTGGTCAACGTTAAAATCCGCGGCATTAAAAAGAAATCATCTGTGTACCCTGCATAGAGCCTATTGGACACCAAAAAAGCTTTCAAAATTCAAAAATGCGGGAATCAAAAAATGCCCTAAATGTGGGGAAGAAAGGGCAGACGATGTCCACATGTTCTAGAGTTGTCCATCCCTGAGAATATTCTGGGAAGGAGTCGGTAAGACGCTGAACTCAATATTTCAAAAACATCTAAATGTAAGTACAACTCTTATTCTCTTTGGGATTGATAACATAACGGGGATAGCTAAATTAACAGTAATGGAAGCAAAGTTACTTTTTGTATTAATGGTGATAGCTAGAAGGGAGATCTGCATTAAGTGGATTGGTCCTCAACCCCCGACGCATGTAGAGTGGTTGAACTCAGCTATCAAGATAAATAAATTAGACAGAAGGGGAAAAATTAGCAAGAGGTTTGAATATTGGGAAATCATGGAAAGACATCTGACCTCTGAGGATAGGGCAGAACACACTGTCCTATGATTAAAGCGAAAGCGTATTCTGGATTATGAGTATGATACTCATAGAGTAGCCAAGGTGGCTAGCTCCCCCCCTCTCGACTACAGATATGTTTATATGTAAATGGAAAAGGTTCTCCTCTGATCAAGTAAGACAAGGGAATAACTCCCAAGACAAGAGAGACCATTGGGCAGTGACGGTACAAAAAGAAAGCTTCAGAGGCAGAAACCAAACTTTCCAAAATACATAAAATTTTCGCATTATGAGGATATAAAAAACAAACAAAAAAAAAAAAAAGATGGTTCTGCGCAATCACCTGCTTTGTTCGGTGGCTCGACTGCCGGGGACCCGCAGCAGCGCACACATGTTTTTGCCAAGGGGATTCGGCTTGACCATCTGGCTGCCTTCACTGTTTCTACAGAGGTGGTGCAGGTATCGCTGGCAAGGTATGGCTCCCAAAGCAAGCAAGACATTAAGGAATCTGTCAAGGATGCCATACTGGATGTGGGGCGAGGATCAAGCCAAGTCCGGCAAGGGGGCCAGGCAAAAAAAGGGGATGACAGCTTGACAAAAATGAAGGAAACTGGTGTGACAGGAGGCACTCATCTCTGGGCGGCGGCCGTGGAGGGCTCTCTACGGCAGCCGACCGTCGTGGAGGCTTTCATGTCGGCAACAGTCTCATACACCCCCTCCATCACTCAGAAAACCCCCAGCGTCATGGAGACTGCAGCACCTAACTTTGGGCACGCTCTGACAGCAGCTGTACTGTCCGCGGATGAGAGCTTGAGTCAGCTTACTCCACCACACCGGCATGCCACAGGACTGGCTGCACAACCAGGGCCGGAGTCCGATTTTCCTGCGGATCAAGTGACCGAAAATGCTGAGAATGCTGAGAATGCTGTGGTGTGTCTACAGCCACATTTGCTACTCAGGGAATTTGCTGAGATTGCAAGCGGAGAAGCAAGCCCTGGGGTATCTGGGGACTGCTCATCCCAGGTCAGTGTCAATGTACTGGTTAGCGGGACAGCTGGCGGGTCTGTCAACAGCGAGTTTGCACTTACAGTGGCTGGAAGTCTGAATGACAATGTCTGTCCTGCCATACTATTGGATGCTTTGCCTGTGGTTGTGTATATTCTTGGGGGAAATGCCATTTGTAATATTACCGGCCAGATTGCAACCCCACTGTGGTCTAATGCACCCTTAATGTCTCCAGAGGGGGATACGTTTTTTTCATTGAACGATGACTCCGAATCATCTGGGTCCAGCGATCTTAATTCGTCTGAAGAGTTGTCTGCTATTCAAAAAACACACTGCAACAGATCCTCTAACTCAAAGCGGCAGGCAAGATTCAGAGCTAGACCCTCTAAATCAGACTCAGCCACAGCTCCCAAGCTCGAATGGGATTATTCTGCAACAGCTATGACTACGGGTATGGCTTATTGGTCTGACTCAGTTAACATCGGGCAAGGCAGCTCTAATGATCCTGAATTAGTGGCAACCTCAACTTCACCCACACTCGAGCTATTGTATGCCACCCTTAAGCAGATGCAGGGGGAGGCCAGACCAGAGAGCTGATGGTCACTACATGCTACTAAAAACTACAGGGGTCCATCCGCAAAGTCAATACGTTGTGCACTGATATGGCTGAAAGGGTAACCCATGTGGAAGAGAGAGTCATTGCCTTGGAGTTGGAAGTCGATCAGCTTCAGGTATTCCAGGAGTCACAGGAAAATAAATCCTTGGACATGTGCTGGATTCTTGAAGACTTTGAAAATAGGCAATGCCGAAATAATGTACGGCTACTTGGTCTGGCAGTAAATGTGGAAGGGGATACTATTATGTTCTTTGATGTTTCTTTGCTGAAAGGTGCATTCCCCGACCTTGCCAACTGGAACTGGGAGATGGAGGTTCAGAAAGCACACCGCTTTTCGATGTCTCAGAGGACCAATGCAGCCAGCCAAGGGGAGCGACCCAGAGCAATCTTAATTTATGTCGGGAACTTTCTTCGAAGACAGGCCACTATCGAACGGGCAAGACCAAATTCGGAACGGACTTACTAGGGCCATACCTTCTTCGCTCGGCCTGAATTCTTCCATGCCATGGTCGAGCAGAGGTGGAGTCTTCAGCAGCTGATAACTCCCTTTCAGGGGTTGGGCTGTGAGGCATTTTTGTTATTTCCCACCCGGTTCAAGGTTATCCTGAATGGGAGGGTGCAAATGTTTTTTTCTGAAATTAAAGCTCAAGAAAATATTATTGAGCTTAAGAAAGCAAGGGGGAGGAGCAGTACAGGTCGCACACCCCCAGGGGGTCAGATTGATGAATGATTATGATTTTGAATTAGATTTTTGTGTTGTACTTGAAGTTTATATCCATGTAGGCCTTACATCCTATAATTTTCTATAGATTTAGTGGTTGTAGGCTTCAATGGCAAATGGGGGAGGGTTCTCATCGGGTTAGGGGCCTGGGGGGGAGAGGGGAGGATTGCTGAGACTCGAGATGTGAGATTGGCTGCCATACATAGGTCATGTCTGACCTATCTGCCTGTAAGGGTTGTAGGGGGGGGGGTGGGAGTGGGTGGTAGTTTCCTTGGGTGGGAGGGGGACAAGCCCGTGGGGTGAGAAAGGGCACAGCACAATATTGCACTGGATAACACATGAGTGAAATTTTGGCAAAGAGCCAAGGATTGGGAAGAAAATGTGCTCTGTAAATTCATTCTCTGACGTATTAAAAAGGAAAATATGTTGGAAATGTTGGTGCCTACGCGTAGGAACTGTCAAAACAAGCCTGCGGATTGCTTCAACTAAGGTTTGTTGGTTAAATGATCAAGGCAAAAGGCTGCAGTCCTGTTTAAAACATTACGGATCGATATACTATGTGTTCAAGAAACTCACATAGAGGGTATTAGAGGAAGTATCCTCAAACAGTTAGGGTATAAGCTTATGGGGAATACCAAGCAAGGTACCCGTACAAGTGGGGTTGCGATTCTTACTCGAAGAAGTGATATAAAGGTGAAAAGAAAATTTGCTGATAGATGGGGTCTCTGGGCCATCGCTGAATGCTCAGTGGGTGGTGATATATGTTCACTATATGCTCTGTGTATGGATCAACTAGTGATGATCCTGAGGCTCTTGAATTCTTGGATACTGAACTAACAACTTGGCCCATGCCTGTAATAGTTTGTGAGGATCTTAATAATAATGGGTTGAGTGTTCGTTGGGCTAATTTGGGAGGTGGATATTCTGGTAGGAAAAGAAGGGTCTCCACAGCTCTTGCGAACTTAGTTAGGAATAATGGCCTTACTGATGCATGGGCTTATCTAAAACCTGATGATCCCGGTAGTACGTTTTTTTTCGGCACCCCATAAGGTTATTTCACGACTTGAATATTTTTTTGTGTAGCATCATTTGATCTCAAATCTTAGGATCGAGAAATATCGAGAAATATCGAGAAATATCCCCGGATACTCTTGGATCATAATCCGTTTATCCTCACAGTCTCTTTCACTGGGGGGGTAAGGCAAGAACGGGGTTTGACATTCGAACTGGGGCTCCTAAAAGATCCAGAATATATAGCAAGGAACCCCTGTATGCTCCGAATCTAATTCAAGAGTATTTAAACAAGATACCCTACATGGGGTTGACCTAGCAGATAAGGAGACTCTAGAGGCCATCCTGACGCACAATGAGATAATGGGTGCACTGCAAAGCTTACCATCTAGTAAGGCTGCTGGTCCAGATCAGATCCCGCTGGCGTTCTATAAAACTTTTTCTGATATAATCGGACCTGACTTGTTTGAGGTTATCCGCCAAGCCCAGATGGGTGCTTCTGCTCCTGAGTCATGGGCTGGGGCAGACATTGTAATTTTCTTAAAATAAATAAACCACCCAGTGAGCCAGGCTCATATAGGCCATTAACTCTTTTAAATAGCGATGTAAATTTTTTTCTAAAGCTATGGCAACAAGATTAAACTGTATTATCAGGAAAATAATTCATCCCTGTCAACACAGGTTTATACCTGGGAGGGGAACAATGCAGCGTATTCGCCGAGTAATAACACTCTTGGATGTAACAGAGGTCTCAGGAGACCCTATGGCAGCTATGCTTTTGGACGCTGAAAAGGCATTTGACAAGGTCTCCTGGGACTTCTTGTGGGAGACATTGAAATGGTTTGGTTTCAGGGGAGGTTTTATCAAAGCCATTCAGGTTTTGTATAGAGTACCCACAGCTCATTTAAGATTAAATGTGGGTTACACAGCACCTTTTTTTATTGATGGTGGGACAAGACAGGGCTGCCCGTGTTCACCCCTCTTTTTTGCCAAATATATATAGATGCCCTAATATGGTTACTGGGGTTCAATAATGGAGTTAAGCCTATTGTGTGTCAGGGTCTCGAAAGTAAAGTATTGGCCTACGCAGACTATGTTGCTATCGTCACTGCGAATCCCTCAACTGCGCTAGCTGCGGTGGAGGCAGTAGCACAGGACATTTTCAGATTTTCTGGGTACAAATTAAACAAATTAAAAACTCGGATATTTAAGAATAGGCATTTTGTTATGATCGATCTACGAGTTACTGATACAGCTGTGTATCTTGGTATTGTTATCACATCTTATCTGGGGAACCTAGTCGCTAGGAACATCAAGCCTATAATTAGAAAGGCGAAAACTGATTTTGACAGATTTAATAATCTACACATGTCACTTGTGGGCCACTGCAATGTGGTTAAAATGTTGTTTTTACAGAAAATTCTATGTTTGTTTAGGGCAATATGTATAGAATTTGAAAAACATTGGTTTGCGGCATTGGAGAATACAGTTAACCAGTTTATCTGGGTGCAAGGAAAAACGAAGAGAGCTCTTAGGTTTATGTCACTCCCCAGGGAGAGAGGGGGCTTTGCTGTCCCTGATCTTAAAACTTACTATTGGGCTGCGGAATTCCAATATAGGAGTATCTTATTTGGTACGTGTTCTACCAACCACGGGGAGGAAGTAGGTCTCCCTGACGTCTACAAGTTATTGCTGGGGGAACAAGCAATGAATTGTTTTATGAAATTTAGCGATCCCGGTTACTATAAGAAGACAAGATATAAGACTCTATTGGCTGCCTTTAAAATATGGGCAGCACTTAAAAAGAAGACTGGTCTTGGTAGGATTAACTTTTATACTCAGCTGTATAAAAACCCTATTTCCTGGAATATTTTCTGATGTGGTCATGGCGGACTGGCCGGGGTGGGGGGGGGGGTCGGATTGTTGGGAATTTAATACAGATGGAGGGTTTTCGGCAGTTTCAGATATCCAGATGGAGGTTGGTCTAGAAAGGAGCAATTTTTTCAAATTTCTGCATCTGCGAAGCTTTTTAAGTAAGAAAGTGGGGGGCTCAATGGGTTTGGTAGAATTAAAGTTATTGATGGTATTAGAGATAGCAGGAAGTGCACTATAAAAGGAATACATGCTGATCTCATAGCGCTTAAACACGTCGATTTGGAAAAACATGAGGGTAAATGGGTGGAACGGGTGGGTGTTGCACCGGAGAAATTCTTTGGCACTTTAGAACTGGGTCAGATGGTAAGTGCTCAGCAGGGCTTCAAGCTCAGCACTACAAAACTATTTTTGCACTTTATTATACCCCTGCGAGGATCGCATAGTGGGGAGGGGGGGGGGGCGGCATGTGCTAGCTGCCTGCGGTGCTACTCGCCAGATGCTGACCTTGTACACATGTTTGTGACCAGCTTCCATCTTGAAACCCTGATAGAATCCATTGAGAAATTTCTTGATCTGACACTACGTTTGAAAATCAAGCTAACCCCAGCTCTGATACTTCTTGGAGTTAGCACCAACAAAGTACAAGATCCATCTTACCAATTCCTTTTCCTAGCTTTGGCCGTAGTATGGATATGTATTGCTTCTGCTTGGTTAGATCCGGTACCCCCAATATTTTAGCACTGGCTCGCGCAGCTGCTCTCAATGTTTACTCTGGAAAGAGCCATTTATGAGAAAAAAGGGCAAAAGAGGGAGATTGCTGGGTCGATGTATCTGGGCTCCTATAGGGAATTGGAAGGAGTCGCAGACTGCTAAAGACCCTTGAATTAGACGACTAGCGGGGCCGGGGAATATATGTGTTCCGACCGACTTATTAAATATCGCAACTGTTATACTGTGATGCATGAACTGACCGATGGTTGAGCTCTTCCTTAATTGTTATTTGAAGTATGATGAATTACTGTTTTAGTCTTTTTGGTTGTTAAAAAGACTGGATTTAACCTCACGGTTCAATAACGTCCTCTAAATATGTGCTGTTTATAATAAAAAATTCTAATAAACATGTTTAAAAAAAAAAAAAGGAAATCGTATCTAGAATATACATGAAAGTGGTTCATAAACTGAAGCTTTAAAAAGCATCCCATCTTTTACACATTCAGCACCTCTAAAAGTAATTGTAGTGTGTGTAAAAGTAGCAAATTACTGGTACCTAAGCACACACAGTGAAGTAAGTTATTCGCTACTGTGGCTCGATTTTATAGATGAGGGAACAAACACTTCCAGCATGTGGAAAAAAAAAAC
Organism: Lissotriton vulgaris; assembly: GCF_964263255.1. NCBI lineage: Eukaryota > Metazoa > Chordata > Amphibia > Caudata > Salamandridae > Lissotriton > Lissotriton vulgaris. Next base: position 1,860,517,495 of record NC_141694.1, read on the forward strand.
GTCAAAGAAATTATAGTGGCCGCGTGAGAGACGGCATGAAGTCCGAGGCTCGGAGCAGTGAGCAATAAGTGAGCAATAAGCAGGGCAGAGCGCAGGGCAGAGTTCACAGGTGCCCCCTCTTGCTGCCGGCTGCCGGCTCGAAACAACCCCAAAGACGGCTCCGGCGGAACACAGAGGCTCTCACCTCCACACACTTACACTCGTTGGTCTTGCTCCGCACAACTGACAGCTGCTCGTGGGTCGTGGCTCAGTGCTGACCTCTAGCGCTGTAAGTCGTGCTAGCCAGAGTACCCGAGCCGGAAAGGGGAATCGCAATATGAACTGAAAAATAAATGTATACATTGGTTAACCGAACATAGGCATTTGCCCTACAAAGACCTAAGTAAAATCATACTACACGCAGGGTAAGTTGGCTGGTGTTGTAGCGAAAGTGATCAACTTCAGGGACCCCTGGGTTGTCCAAACATTCTGGACTGGGGCTACCCTAGGGAGGCTGGGGATATAATTACCTTGCCCCTTGCATACTTCCACCCTCGCAGGATAATGTCACATAATGTGGGAAGTATGGCCAACGATTGGGCAATGTGTGACCAGGGCGGCCCCATGCCGCGAAAAGGCATGGACCGTCCCACATCACTGATATACAACCTCCCCGTCACCGTTAGCCCTCAATAGACTGACTAAGGCCCACTAGCACCTCTCATGAAAGGCCCAGTGATAATCTTTAGATCAAAATTTGATATTTGTACCAGAGAGGGCCAGTGCAAAAGGAGGGGCATGGAAGGCAGAACAGTGACAGGGAGCAGGTATCTGAGGCCAGCCCATTAGACTCCACCTCTACCCTACCAAGCAATTCTAATCTAGTCAATGAATGCTGTCTCAGGGAAGGGGAGGGGCCCATAGATACGCACCAGGCTCAACTAAGGGCAAGTGGCACCTCCCAGGTTCCTTTAGGTACTATAGCTTGATTGCCAAGCACGCAAATATTGCCTTGGAATATAGAAGGACTCAACTCGAAACTGGATCTCCCAGATTGGGGGGCCTTCATAGATCTACATGAACTTTGCATGTTCCAGGAAACATGGACAAGGGCAGATACACATAGAGTATGCTATGCGTCATTTAGGGTCCCAGCAGTCCAGGGGGTTAGAGGGAGACCCTCCGGGGGACCTGTTCACCTGGATTGGAGTGCACTTGGGTTGTAAGGCTAAACAGTTAGAGACTTCTTCTCTTGATATCTTGTGTGTCTTTCTTTTCCTTTCTAACTCTATTAGGATTGCTTTGAATAATGTTTACTCTCGGCCAGTTTGTTATGGGCAATCTTCGCAAACCCTTGACTGCCTGACTTCATTTCTCCCAGTTATTCCGGAGAATTTCTGGCTCATCCTAGGTGGGGATTTTAATTGTCAGTTTGAGCCTCTGAATGGCTTATCTACAAGCAACTCAGTTTGGGCAATTCCAGAGCCCAATATTGCACTGACAAATGAATGCACTCACAACTCATTGAGGGCCTGTAATGGTCGATTGCCATCCGATAGTCCTGGGAACTTCACCTTCAACAGACTTGGGCAGGCATCAGTTTTAGACTACCTTTCGGTGGATGTCAGACTTTGGCATCAGGCCCTCGATTTTAAGGTCACCCATCGTTATGAAAGCAACCACAATCCTTTGGTTTTAGAATTATCACCTCCGCTTGCTGAAAGTCATTATAGTGCAACCTCAAAATCTGACTCCAGCTTAGTACTGGCTGAAGGAGGGAGCAGAGTACGCTGGGGGGAACTATCACAATCACAGGACAAAGTGGCCGCCCTATATCAACAAATTCTCCCCTTTCTTGAAGTGACATTCCGACTTTCTGTGACCAGCGGCACTTCGCCCTCCCAAACGAGAATTACAAAATATCACAAGATATGCTTTCTGTCCGAGCACCTTTTTCCATAACAGCAAAAGGCCCAGGCCGAACTCCAAACTAAGGCACCCATGGTTCAATAAACACTGTAAGGTAGCAAAGCAAGCCCTTTTGACTTCCATTAGAACGAACGATAGGGAACGCAACAAGGAAACTTGAGCGCACTATAAAAATACTATAGACAAAGCCAAAAAGATCTGAGAAAATGAAAAATGTGAAGAAATAAAAATAGCACTGGTTAGACACGACATAAGAGCCTTTTTTATGACTTAGTTAAGACAGGGAAATCCAAAGGCAAATTGGCCATAGCGCCTAACCCAGGAAAAGAAGTCTGGAGAGCCAATTTTTAATCTTTATATCAAAGGTCAACAGAGGAAAAGGGGAGGGTGGAAACTAACACTATAGATTGTGAGTTGCTAAACCTAGACACACTACACTGCACAATGAAGGAGATTACAGAGGCACTGGGAAAGTAACAACCAGGATAAGCTGGATAAGATCCCTGGTGATCTATTTCGTTCTGAGCAGTCAATATGGGCACCAGACCTGTGGTCACAATTTAATGCTGTTTTGTAAGGTATGGTGCTGCCCTCCACATGGGCAGGGGCAGAAAGGGCACAACACTTAACCCAACGAACTACTGCCCAATAAGCCTCCTAGATGTCTGTCAAAAAATCTTTGCACACATACTCCTGGGGCGCCTTCAATTTTGGATAGAGGAGAACAGCGTATTAACATCCCTACAAGCAGGATTCAGGGCTAAGAACTCCACTAATGATCAGATTTTTAGATTGCAACTCATCCACTACAAAACTGTGGTCTTAGAGGGTGGCAGCCTCTATCTCACATTCGTGGATCTTACATCCGCTTTTGACTTAGTTCAGCGGGATCAACTGTGGAGTATACTTCTTGACCTGGGAGCTCCAGAGTATCTTTGCTACCAGCTGAAACGCCTTCACTAAGACAAGTATGCACGAATAAGATATGGAAAAAATTGTGAACCTTCCCCCCCTCCCCTGTGGAGAAAGGGGTGCGACAGCGATGCGCTCTGGTACCAACACTCTTCTCCCTTTTTATAAATGGCCTCCTCAAATCTCTCTAGGTGGGGAAAGATATTGGCGCACCTAGGTTAGCAAACCGCAAAATACCAGTTCTTATGTTTGCGGATGACACGCTTTTACTTTCTAAATCTCCCATGGGTATGCAGAGGGTGCTTGATACATTCAGCACCTTTGGCAATAATAAGGGATTGGAGATTAATCTTCAAAAAACGCAGGGGCGTATTTACAATAACTGGCACATTCCTGCCAATCAGCAGGGATGCGCCAGTTATTATGCGCCACAGCTCCGCCATCATGGATGCGCCGCATTTTCAATGCGGCGCACCATAGGGCAAAAACGGCACAGATGCGTCACGCATCTGTGCCGTAAAAGTGACGCATTGCTGGAGTTGCGTCGCAAACGCGATGCAGCTCCAACAATGCTCTGGGGGCCCTATCTAGTTAATGCTGCGTCAATCCTTACGCCTGCTTCGGGCAGGCGCAGGGTTTTGATGCAGCATGGGCCTAAAAGTGACTGAGTGAAATCATGTAGATTTCACTTAGCCACTTTTAGGAGGCGTTCCTGCGCCAGGACACCCCACCCTGCGCAGGAACGCCTACATGTGGCGTAGGGCTTCACAACGTGACGCATCTCCCAGACGCGTCACGTTGTAAGTGCCCCCCACAATGGCGCAAGATTTGCGCCGCCGCTGCGTCACAAAAGAGACGCAACGGCGGGGTAAATGAGGCGCAAGGGGCATTAAATATGCCCCTAAGTATATGGTTTTGAATGGCAACACTACGAACTGTCCAAATCCCCGATTAGATGGAAGGGCCCAGAGAGGGTGTCCACTTTTGACTATTTAGGAATCACTCTCACTGAAAAAATGGAATGGGGGACACAAATAAAGAAAGCTAGCCTAAAACTAATCCAATCCACGGGAGGCATTACATAAGTCTAAAAGAACTGCTTACATAAAGTAATGGGACCTGTAGTAGAAATGTATAAGACTCGGGCTAGGGGTTCGGCACTGTATGGTGCAGAACTATGGGGCCACCATCCAGTTGTTTTTCTCTCAACTGTAGAGAACCAATTTTTTAGGCAATTGCTGGATCCTCCTATTAGCTCCCCTCTAACACCGCTTAGGATTCACCTGGGGATTAGCCCTATAGCAGATGTAGTTTCTTCTAGACCCCTGCTTTATTGGCGACGCCTTTGGAGTGCACCAGTGTTAGTTGAATGTAAAGAGGAGTTGAAAGATCTTATGAGGCTCCATGGTGCAGGAAAACTCCCCTGGCTAGCTCATATTAGAAACACCTGTAAACGTGAACTTCCCAAGAAGAGATCTGTCCTATGACATCTAGGAAGACACTGCTCAAATCCTACAGAGAATTCAGACTGACTCAATTATGGCGGGGGACCAAGCAAGGTTGCCTAACTTCCAGGTTCTAGGAAATTAAGCAGCAAAATAGGCTTGAAACGGCCCTAGATTACATCCAACCGCTTCTAGCGATGAAACTCATTCTTCAATTTAGATACGGGGGTGCTCTCGCTTCGATCATTTACTAACAAGTGGCAAGGCTTTCACACAGTGTTCATGGTGTGACTGAGCTGGGGAAACTGAAAAGCATGTTCTCTTTTTCTGCCCTGCCAATGAAAGTCAAGGTTGTGATGGTTACAAGTGTGCGGGAACATGGGGAGCAGACACTGTACAGAGGCGCTTAGGCTTCTCAACACCATCGCTGCTAGAGATATTTAGCTCCGGTGCTGACTTGTTGGAAATCCCATTGTTCAGGACGAGCTCAGCTCGTCATCAGCACAGCTCCACTGTGCCTCATGACGAGCTCAGCTGGTCATGAGCATCGAAGGGGTTAAGGATGAAACCGGCACACTTATTGTGTTCACCATCTTGAGGTTTTTATACTCCATTTGGTGCATTCGTAGCGCTATTATCAAGAAAACTCTAAAAGGAAATTCTTAGTTTAGCAGTGAATATATCCTACGCTACATTATGCACGACAAGAGCAAAGTGGTATGTACATATTGCACTGTATGTTTACCCACACCGTAATTAATTTTCCATCGAGGTGTTTTTAATTCAACAATTTAACTGTTTTTACCTAGATCTTTTTAACAATCCTTTTTTTTATATCTACCAGATAAAGATAAAGGGCCAGATGTAGGTAAAAGCAGTTTTGCGATTCCTTAATAGCGTTTTTTAGGGAATCGCTATTAAGGACTCGCAAAATGCATTGTAGGTAGGAATTGCAATATTTTGTGCGATTCCTTAATATTCCTTAATCGCGAAGAGTCCCATAGGAATGAATGGGAATTGCGCACGCAATTTGGGAGTACCCAATAGGTACTCGCAAATAGCATGCGCAATTTCAAGGGTGCAAGGGTACTAGAGGAACACCCTGTGGCACCCTGACATGTGCATGTGTGCACATGTGGCGCACATACATGCCCTAAGGGCATGAATGTGTGCCACATGGCACTTTCAAAAAAGCAAAAAGTGTTTTTTTTAAAGGAAATCGCAAATTACCACCAACTTGGAGTTGGTGGTTATTTGTGATTCCTTAAGGATGAATCACTCTGCTAATTTGCGATTGCAAATTGGCTTGCTACATCCGGCCTATAGTTTTTTAGTAGCAAACATTTGTCTTAATTTTTAAATGTAATAGTCAACTGCTATAATATCTGCCATTGTTCCTCCTTTTTCTACCCAATGCAGAAGTTATATATATATATTTTTTGTATTGCACATTTCACTTTATCCAGAAATAATATCATATTACGCCAAATGTAGAAATTATATCTTCTTTTTAGCATTGCACTATACCCTGCTAAAGCACCTTGAGCAGGCACAGGGGAGCTAACTTGAGAAAGAGGTCAAAGCTTGCTTACTTGAAATGTTGCAATTATAAACTACAGAAACAATGTATATAGTTTTTATGATGAAATATTATACTATGCTGTATTTTGCTAAAATCTTTTGCACTGTCTTTTACGCTTTTATGGCTTACGGCCGAAATAAAGCTTTCTTTGACTGACTGACTATATTATTACTTATTGACACGTTTTGGGTGGCAGTTTGAAAAAGTAAACAATGGCCAGGTGTCCATCTACTCTTAATTGGGCAGGTAGACGCATGGTGAAACCCCTGATGGTCTTTCGGGCCTTTTGGATGCGTATGTAGGCATACTTAAGGTCTTTGCAACTGAGTACTCTCTCCATCAAACTCCAAATCAGCCCCTTAGTTTTACGGAAACTAAAAGGTATTTACTCCACTTAAAATTGCAAGTTTTATGAAAATAAATGTTGTGGCCATCACTTCCATCAAAACTTGTACATTCACTAAGGGGAATACGCAGAAGAAGAAGGGGAGAAAAAAACAAAGAGCAGAAGGGAGACATACAGGAGTCAACAGAGACTAACGCCCCGGCGGCACATACCATTTGTGTTTACCAACACAAATTACTACATGCTCTTTAAGCTCACTGTTCATCTAGATATGTGGCCCTTAGAGCCATGACATGTTATTTTTGAGTTCTTTAAAGCTGACTCTAACCTACTCAGTAGCTTATCAGAACACTCAGGAACTGTGCTGCTGACATCGCAATAACTCCAACGTAGCACTGTGTCAAAAACATTTGTAAACAATGCCAAACCCAATGACTAGACACAGAAAGATGTATTTAATAAGCTAATAATATAGACAACCTTGGTTGTAATGTATCTCTGTGAAAGGATTTTTATTGGCCTGCATTAGATCTGCGAAACAAAGCAAAGGAATTGTATTGTAATTATAGGAGGCCGGCTAAGTGTATGGAGCACACTTAAGTGATGCACTTTGCACTAATCCAGGCAACCCTTAAGGTGATGTTCGTGGTCTTTGATAACCATAGAAAGCTCTCAAAGTGCTAGCTGTGGAGAGCAGCCTTCAAGCTTATCTTGAATGAGTGTTAAGCCGCTTGTTTTGCCAGTTACTCTTATAGTGTAAGTTAAATGAAAAAGAACCACACAGTGTTTATATAAAAATACTTCTATTTATTACACAACACTCACTAACACATTGGTATATCTGCAACCCTGAGATATCAACACAATACACAAGAATGCTTCAACTGCAATCAGGTAAGTAGCACAAAATACAGTGGTCTCCAAGGGAAGACCAAACCATATACCCAAGAAAGTGGAATGTGAACTGCAAAGGAGGACGGGACTTGGACCAGTAGACCCAGAGGAGTTGGGGACACAAGGAACCTCCAACGATCAGTACCCAGGAATCCCACAGAGGCTGTGTGTAGAGAGGGAATACAGCTGTGTGACTAATGGAAGTCAATCGAGAAGTCGCTGCTCCAGTTTTGCAAAAGAAGGACCCTTCCCAGAGGACCCCAAACAAATCCCTTGCAGGATGGAAGGTACCCACCTGTGGATGCCCCAGGAGCCAGGTTACCTACACCAGGGAAGCTAGGTGCATAAGGGTGGAGAGACGTTGGAAACTGCTGTAGACAACAATGGAAGACTTGGGAGAAAATGCCTTTGGAGAAGACTGTGAAGAAGCCCAGTGGAATCCAAGGGTATATTCTGGAAGTGAAGAACCTGCAAGCATAGGTGGCAGAGTCTATGCCACTCGGAAGTGATCAGGGGGCATGAAGACACAAGGCCCACTGATATCGGGAGGTTCAGAAGAGTCAACTGTGACCTTGTTCCTGCAGCTGTGAGAACCAGGCAGTGCTAAGAAATACCAGGAGCCGTGCATGAGCTATCCCAGGTCAGATGTCAGTGACTAGTTAGTCGCTGTCTGGTGGTAGCAGCAGCAAGCTTTGGTAGACGCAACTGGCTTGGGGAACAAAGGAGGAGCAATGTTGGGCCAGCAAGGTCAAACACACTCACCAACGGCAAGATAGCCAGAGACAGAGCAGGCCACAAGCAAGCAGGTAAGCTCACTGAAGCAGTAGGACCCACAATGCCAAGGTAGAGGTGTCGCAAGAGAAATTTGAGCCACTCATCAAGAATGAAGGTCCAAGGTGCAGAGGATGTGGTGAGGATGTTGATCTTGGAAGTCATCGAGGCTGGAGGCAGGAGCTTCCTGTGGCCCAAATATCGCTGGGATGCAGAACTAACAAGCCTTGGCAAAGGCAAAGTGACAAGGTGCACACAAGTTCTGACTAATGAGGGATACTGGCCTCAAAATTGTAGAGAGGACATTTCAGGCCTTGAGGGAGTTTCAGAATCATCACCTGTGTTGCTGAGCCTCAGGAAGTCCATAGGACGACTGGAGGAGCAGACCAGTCAGCTTTGTTGCGGTGCCTACAGATGCAGGGGAATGACTCCTTCACTCCAAGGGAGATTACTTTGAGTGTCCTTGATTCTCACAGGTCTGTTGAAGAACCTGGAAGAAGCACAGACACAGACAATGAAGACTTTCAGAACAGCGAGACCAGGAGCAGCAGCAGTCTTTTTGGGTGTAGTCTCAGTTCCAGACAAAGTTCAAGTGTCCAGGCGGTCAAACCGTGACAAAGTTTCAGGCTTGAGTCTTGTCTCATGATGAATCTAAGGACCCACCCACTGGTAAGCCTTTTAGTGCCTAAAGGAAAAGATTGGAACAACTCATGGGTCCCTCTCAGAGGAGGGACTGGCCATAGGAGAGGATACTCCAATGTCGTTTGTCCAGTTTCCGACCAGAGCTGGAATCAAGGGCTCCCTGAACTGGCTCAAACTGGAGTACTCAAGGAGGGGACAATATGTGCACTTCAAAACAGTCTGGTGTCACTGGCAAAGCGCCCCACCCCAGCCCAGTACATTATTTCCTGCCTGGGAGGTGGTCACAGAAGAGAGAAAGAAGAGCGATTGTTCTACCTTCCCCTACTCGAGCTTGGCCAAGCAGTAGGAGGCCAGAATCATGTCTGCGGTCGGCAGTAAACACTAGCTTGTTGTCAGACCCTTAAAGGCTGTTACCATGAGTACATGTGATGCCAGAAGGGAGCCCCCAGTACATGGGATCATACTTCCAACACTGGAATTGGTATTGGGGTATGATTCCAATGGTTTTTTTTACCAATCATTATGGGTTTGTTACAGCCTCTATTTAGTTAGACATCTCCTAATTACTGATGTCCACTATATGTATGAAAATGGCTGACTGCATGTATACAAAGCCTGTAGAATCAACTCTGGGGTTTGTAGGGGTGTCCTACTCATGCAGGGGCACCCTCACACTAATAACCAAGCACATTGCCCTCAGAACTGAAGAGCCTGCCACAGGGTTGACTTACAGTTTTTAAGCGCAGTGACTTTAGTTATAAGGAAACTTATATCTGTTGTGAGAGGTGCAAGCACCAACTCACTCAGTTTAAATGGACTCTCATGGGTGGCACAAAACATGCTGCAGCCCATGGGAGACTCCTCATGTGCTTATGCCTTGGGTACATTAGAACCATATAGGGACTTACAAGGGTGCACCAGTAGCCAATTGTGGACGTACAAAAGTACTCACCATGGTCAATTTAGGGAGAAGCACAGTGACTGGGGTCCTGATCAGCAGGATCCCAGACACAGTAGCTCAAAAACCTACTGACGGGTGCAGGCTACAACAGGAGCACTTGGATGTCAATGATATATTAAGAAGTATATGCCAAAGGATTATGATTATGGACATTATAGTGTTCTAATTAGACATGAACATATTACGTAGTTCTCACTATATTATAATATTGTAATTTTTTCTTCGTTGCTTCTGTTGTTTGCATTTCAGATTTTTTGTATTTACATTGTGAATACTCAAAAGCATAGTATGAACAGTCGGAGTGATGAGAGTTGGGAATGCATGGTATGAGTGAGTTGACATGTGAGTAGGAATGACGGATGAGGTATGAATGCTGTGGTAGGAGGAAACAGAATCTGTTTTTGTCTTTCTTGTTCTTTCTTTATTGGTTAAATATTCGTTTTGGACAAAGTTGAGTTTATGAATAAATGAATGAATGAAAACAGGATTTCTAAAGCGCCTGGTTACCCATAGGCATCCCCACGCTAATGCCTGCTAACACACAGAGCAGTGACCCATTCAGTTAGGGAAGAGTAGTGTTTTAGTCTATCTCCGGAAGATGAGGTAGTTAGGTTGGGCACGGATCTGCAAAGGCAGACTGTTCCAGATTTTATCCACATTTCCAGATTTTTGCCACATTATTGAAATGATAGTATTTTTACGGATTACATTTTTCATGAAAACAAACATTATTTTATGATCCTTGCATATCAGTTTATTTTTGTTACTTAGGATGGTTTGGTCAATACATGGGACCTTTTTGTCCCAGTGAAGAGTGAGATATTCTGCGTTTAGATATACATGGCAGGGGGGTGTTCTTTTTACTGTTTTGGTGTTATTTCCCCTTCTCCCTTGCCCGAATTATTCCAGGTGCCCTTTTGACTTTACAACAAAAACCTACTGACACCAAGCAAAAAGTGGGGGTAACCATGAAAGCACATCCTACTTTTCTACAGTAATGAAATATCAAAAGACTCACATAAGCATAATCATTTTGGCCCAGAATCAAATTTTTTCACCCCAATCTGTTCTAGCATAGATCTGAAAAAAAGATATATTTCTTATCTGCTAATTCACAAAGTAACAGTTGTGAAAAATGTGTGCATGAACCGCTTGGAGCCTATCCATTTCCGCCTCACACAACTTCTGTGCTTGCAGCCCACCCAGGGAAAGTTTTGAGAGTTCACTTTACCATTTCTAGCCTAAAACATACCTAGATCTGTAATGGGAACGTGTTTACTTGTGCAGAGCAGGTCTTGATGCCTGTTCTTAATTTGTAAAATAATAAGTGCCTACCGGTTCTGCCACCTATGTGGGGGTTGCTGAATAATAAGGCTGTCTAGCCTTCTTTCAACTCATGCCTGTTGCATCCATCAATATACCTCCCTTCCCCTTTATCACACTGTCCTAGTTTCCTTTTCATCTCTGCTTTCTCCTTTATCACTGAATTTCCATCTTTTTTCCCCACCTTCTTTCTCCCCTTACTATTTTCTCTCACTTGCTCTAGGTCAAAGTCTGATGTTTAGTCCTGCTCCCCAAATACGAGTGTCATTGGGCCTCACCTGCAATCACTGACTGAAATTAAGCACTTCTTGGTGCTTTCTTTTAAGACGTTACATTATAAAGGGAACTTTCTTTACAGGAAAATGCTGTGAATTAGTGTACGTGCTGCAAACAGCACTGCTTGCAAACAGAGAGAGGAAGCCCTTGCTCTCTATATTCGAACTCTTACGACTCATGGACCTACTCGAGGTATTTCCGAGCTCATTGTCTGAAAATACAATGGACCTCATTTATGAGAAGTGACGCATCGCTGCATAAAAACAGCCATGCGCCACACAGTGCATTCAAACACCACACAGCCATTAGAACTAACTCCATTCATATCCACCAGAACCAACCTGCTCCTTCGCAGTCAATCTTCACTACATTCTCATCCGCAGTGTTCCGCTCACCTGTGCTAAGCCACATTCGGGTCAGGTTGAGATGGGCTAAGGGTCATTGGTGTTGCTTTCTGATTATTGGATGAGAGAGGCTGGGCTGGCCTTTCAGGAATGACCTCAGATTGTATGGTGCTTTGTTACTGGTATTGCACGCAGCTTTTGGTCTGTGTCAGCAGAGAGGGGCTGCTGCCTGTGTGTCCTAGGGGCTGCACTGAGGCCGAGTCCCAACGTAAACTGCACTGGGCAGCTCTAAGTCTCAGTTGGCTGACACCCGGGCCATGATGGTGACCCTGGTGTCAGCACACTGTAACTGGGTCACGTGAGGCCAGTGAAGCTGACTGCGGCGCTAGCCCACTACGGGTGAAGATGTTACATTGTAGCCCCTAAAGCCAGCCCAGAGCTGGCAGAGCCAACCAATCAATCAATCAATCAAAGACATTTATAGAGCGCACTACCTACCCGTAGGGTCTCGAGGCGCTTGGGGGGGGGGGGGATGCCGCTACTGCTCGAACAGCCAGGTAGGAGAAGGACCTTCCTCCTGCAGTGGCTCTACGGATGCGTGGGACGGCGGCGAGGGCGTGGCTGGCAGATCGGAGGTGGCGTTTGGGAGCGTAGAAGTTGATGCGGTTGTTGAGGTAGCTCGGGCCTTGATCGTGGAGAGCTTTGTGTGCGTGGGTAAGGAGGCGGAAGGTGATTCTCTTGTTGACCGGGAGCCAGTGCAGGTCTCTTAGGTGTCCGGAGATGTGGCAGTGTCGTGGGATGTCGAGGATGAGTCTGGCTGAGGCGTTCTGAATGCGCTGGAGTCTCTTCTGGATCTTGCCGGTGGTTCCGGCGTAGAGTGCGTTGCCGTAGTCCAGTCGGCTGGTGACGAGGGCCTGGGTGACGGTCTTCCTGGTCTCCGTGGGGACTTTGTCAAAAAAAGTGATTCCCTTTGGCCACACTTATCAACACAACATAAAAAACATAAAAAACAAATGACAATGCAGACAAACTAAAGAGCAGTGCAGTAAAAACCCAATTTCTGAAACAGCAAATAAATTACCAGATGTACAAATTTATTAAAATATCATTAAAAACCAAGTAAAATTAGATAAAGTCAAAATCAAGGGAAAACAGACAATAAAGGGAACATACAATATTCACAGTTCATCATATAAGTTCCTACAGTTCCAAACAGAGGAGGAATTCAATAAGGTTATATTCAGAAACAATCAGAATAGTCCTTAGCTAGTCATATGAATTCACTCCCCCAATTCTCAACGCGTTTCGACGGGCAGGTAGAATTGCAGCCGTCTTCTTCAGGAGAGTTATTAGCTGTATTCCCCAGAGATAAACTAGTATTTCCTATATGTTTCTCTCATTAGTTCTTTAAGTTTGAACCCAACTCCCGTTCTTCATAGGGTTGTGCCTCTAATGAAATCTTGCAGTGTTATGTGCACGCAATAGTTGGGATAAATCGATTAAACCATCCCTCAATTAGGAACTTTTAAAATAATGTTAGCGTCAGCTATTAAGTGGTGTGGGGCTGCTTTCGTCCTCCCAATAGATCACTTTGATTAATACAGTCTAGTGTGCACGCGGTACTGCCAAATGTGTAGATAAAAACGTCCCACAAAATATGGAAGCAATAAAATAGTTTAGTCGCCGACTCGTAAATGATATGGGGCTGCTAGAGTCTTCCCATTCAGTGGTGGCTGCTATTCCTCTTCATAAAATCTGTTCAGCTTTCCGCGTGCCTTCTCCGTGGGGATCCACCAGAAGATCTTCCGAAGCATTCGCAGGATGTTGAAGCACGACGAGGAGACGGCGTTGACTTGCCTGGTCATGGAGAGGGAGGAGTCCAGGATGAAGCCCAGGTTGCGTGCGTGGTTCGTCGGTTTGGGTGCGGTGCCCAGGGCGGGGGGCCACCAGGAGTCGTCCCAGGCGGATGGCGAGGAGCCCAGGATGAGGACCTCCGTCTTATCTGAGTTCAGTTTCAGGCGGCTCGTCGTCATCCACTCGGCTACCTCTTTCATCCCTTCATGCAGGTTGGCTCTGGCGGCGGCGGGGTCGTTGGTCAGGGAGAGGATCAGCTGGGTGTCGTCGGCGTAGGAGATTATATTGAGGTTGTGTTGGCGTGCGATGGCCGCGAGGGGGCTCATGTAGACGTTGAAGAGAGTAGGGCTCAGCGAGGATCCTTGAGGGACGCCGCAGATGACTTTGGTGGCCTCTGACTTGTACGGTGGTAGGCGGACTCTCTGTGTTCTTCCGTCGAGGAAGTAGACGATCCAATCCAGTGCCTTCTCCTGGATTCCGACGTTGCTGAGGCGCTGCACTAGGGTGCGGTGGCAGACCGTGTCGAAAGCTGCGGAGAGGTCTAGGAGGATGAGGGCCGCTGTTTCTCCGTTGTCCATCAGGGCTCGGATGTCGTCAGTGGCGGCGATGAGGGCGGTCTCGGTGCTGTGGTTGGCCCGGAATCCGGACTGCGATGGGTCGAGGGATCCATTCGTCTAGAGGAAGGCGGCCAGCTGTTTGTTGACGGTCTTCTCGATGACTTTGGCTGGGAACGGGAGTAGAGAGATGGGGCGGTAATTCTTGAGTTCGGTGGGGTCTGCTGTAGGTTTCTTGAGTAGAGCGCTGAGTTCGGCGTGCTTCCAGCTCTCGGGGAAGGTGGCGGTGTCGAATGAGGTGTTGATGATGTCCCGCAGGTGGGGTGCGATGACAGTGTCGGCTTTGTTGAAGACGTGGTGAGGGCAGGGGTTGGTCGGAGATCCGGAGTGGACGGAGTTCATCATGTGGACGGTGTCTTCGGTGTTGACCGGGGTCCAGGCGCGGAGGGTGGTGGTGGGTGGCGTTGCTGCGGTCGTGGCGTGCGTCGGTTGAGTACTGAAGCTGTTGTGTATGTCCACGATCTTGTTGTGGAAGTAGGAGGCGAGGGAGTTGCAGAGGTCTTGCGATGGGGTGATGTCGTTGTTTCCGGCGTTGGGGTTGGAGAGCTCTTTCACGATGTTGAAGAGTTCCTTGCAGTTGTGTGCGTTGTTGTCCAGTCGGTTCTTGAAAGCCGTTTTCTTGGCGGTGCGGATCAGTTGGTGGTGTTTCCGGGTGGCGAGCTTGAGGGTGGTCGTGTTGTCCGGCGTGGGTTCCTTTCTCCAGGCTTTCTCGAGGGCTCGGCAGTTCTTCTTGGAGCTCTTGAGTTCGTCGGTGAACCATGGGGCTCTCTTACTGCCGGGTCTGCTGGGCAGGATCCTCGGAGGGGCGAGTTCGTCGGCGCATTTGCTGATCCACTTCGAGAGGTTGTCGGCGGCCTGGCTGGGGTTTGCTGATCTGGTCGGAGGTTGCTGGCCCAGAGAAGCGGCGAGCTGGTCGGCTGTGATCTTGTTCCAGCTTCTTCGGGCAACCTGTTGCTGGTGGTGGTGGGTCGTCGTTCTTCTGAAGGTGAAGTGGATGCATCTGTGGTCCGTCCAGTGGAGTTCTGTGGCGTGGCTAAAGGCGATGTCTTTGCTGGATGAGAAGATGGCGTCGAGTGTGTGTCCGGCGAGGTGGGTGGGGATGGACACCAGCTGCTTGAGTCCAAGGTTGGCGAGGTTGTCGAGTAGGGTGCTGGTGTTGCCGTCGTTGTTGTTCTCCAGGTGGAAGTTGAAGTCCCCCAGGAGGATGTAGTCAGCGGAGGGGAGGGCGTGTGGGCTGACGAAGTCGGCGATGTCCTCGCTGAATTGAGTGCGTGGTCCCGGAGGTCGGTAGATCAGGGTGCCTCTGAGGGTGGTCTTCGGGTCGGTGTGAATCTGGAAATGCAGGTGTTCGGCGGAGGGTGGGGTGTTGTCGGTGCTGGTCGTGATGCGGATGGTGTTCTTGTGGATGATGGCGATGCCTCCTCCCACCTGGTTGGCGTTGCGGTCCCTCCGGGTGATCTTGTAGCCTTCTGGGATGGCGATGGCAATGTCGGGCGCTGAGGAGGCGTTCATCCAGGTCTCCGTGATGAAGGCAACGTCAGGGGCTGTGGCGTCTAGGAGGTTCCAGAGTTCGATGGCGTGTCTGTGGATGGAGCGGGTGTTGAGCAACCCCCAAGTCTGCGCAAGTAAGGCTGACCACGTGCTGCCATCTCTCTGTAAGAAGTGCCAATTACTAGCTGGCACTGAGCTTGACATCAGAGGAGGATTTATTTATTTTATTTTTATTTATTTATATATTTGTAAAGCGCAAACTGTTGCTCCGGAAGGAGCATCCTGACGCTAGGGAGAATGAGCAGACGAAAAGATGACGTATTAGATTGCTGCTAGAACTTGTGCACCTGTTGCGTTAAAAATCCACGTTTTTAGTGATTTTCTGAATTGGATTTCTGAGGATTGAAGTCGAAGTACTTTGGGGAGGGCGTTCCAAGCCTTGGATGCTAGGACGCGGAGTGATTTGCCACCCTTGGTTTTATAGTTGAATTTTGGTATTTTAATTAGGTTTGATTCAGCCGATCCTATCACTCTATTAGGCAGGTAAAATGTGAATTTTTTCAAAAAGTATTTAGGGCCAGTATTATTTAGGGCTCTGAAAGCGATTAAAAGAATTTAAAAAAGAATCCTTTTGTGAAGAGGGAGCCAATGCAGTGTCCTGAGGGCAGCCGTGGCAGAAGATTTACGGGGAAGTTTTAAAACCAGTCATACTGCAGCATGTTGAACACTCTGGAGTTTTTTTCACGTTTGTTTCTTTATTCCAGCCATCAGACTATCACAGTAATCGAGTTTTGAAAGTATCAGGGCAACTGTCATCGACTTTCTAGAATTTATTGGGAGGAAGTCAAAACATTTCTTTAAAGATTTAATGATGTTGAAGCAGCTTCCTGCTAAGCTCCTTGCGTGGTGATCAAATGTGAGTGATGAGTCAAAGTGAACTCTGAGATTTCTTGCAACCTCTACTGTTTCCGGGTGAGGGGTAGTTCCCTGTGGCCACCAATAATTAGGAGTAAATTTCGTGTTTTTGACTATTGGCAGTATTTCGGTTTTACTCAAATTGCATTTTAAGTGGTTATCTTTCATCCATTGGAAGACATTAGACAGGCAGTCCCGGAAATTCTGTTCTGCTTCTGAGGAGTTTTTTCCAGACTTACAATCAATTGGGTGTCATCGGCATAAGATGTAACCTCGATGCCGTATGACTCAATGAGTGAAATAAGAGGGGCCATATAAATATTAAAAAGCAGAGGGCTCAAGGTTGAGCCCTGGGGTACTCCAGAAGTGATTTTCTTGTCTGTGGAGATATAAGAACCAAGTGATATCGTTTGTGTGCGTTCAGAGAGGAAGGACTTAATCCAGTTGAGAGCAATGTCCGTTATCCCGCTATCTCTCAGCCTTTCTATGAGGATGTAATGAGAGATGGTGTCAAACGCCGCCGAGGATTTGTCCAGCCAGACCCCTAAACTTTTGATACTGTCTTTCAGAATTGGGGGAGTGCCCAAGCTGATGGGCCATAGGTGGTCAATGGTGGACAGAGCTGGAGGGCCAAGCAACATGAGCTCGGTTTTATTGCCATTAAGTTTAAGAGAAGATGCCGTCATCCATCTCCTGACCTCTTCCATAGAGGTCGTTAGGTTGACACTGTTCTTCTGTGCGAGGGAGACCACTAGCTGAGTGTCATCCGCATATGTGATGATCTTAATGCCATATGGATGGATGATCTCAGCAGCGGCCTCATGTACACGTTGAACAGCATGGGGATTGGTGAAGAGCCTTGAGGTACCCCACAGTCCAACGGTTTGCTTTTGGCGATAGCATCTCCGTCAAATCCTTGAAAAGTCCTTTCGCTCAGGAAGGATTTTAGCCAGGCCAGAGCGTCTCCCGACACTCCTAGATCAAGAAGTCGACACAGCAAGGTTTTATGGCATACCGTGTCAAACGCGGGGCTCAGATCGAGGAGGATGACTGCCACTGACCCCCCTCGATCCAGGATCCGCCTAGTTTCTTCTGTCACGGCCAGCAAAGCTGTTTCCGTCCCATGTTTGGGGCGGAACCCTGTCTGTGTGGCCTCGAGTAGATGGTTAGACTAGAGAAACCTTGTGAGATGGAGATTGATGTGTCTCTCCAGGATCTTGCTCACCCAAGGCAGAAGGGAGATGGGGCGGTAGATATTTTGGTTTTTGGGGTCCAGGTTGGGTTTTTTCAGGAGTGCCCTCACCATAGCCTGCTTCCATGTTGGAGGCACACTTCCTTTTATCAGGGAGTTGTTAAGCAGGTCCATGAGAGTAGGAAGAATAACTTTACTGGCGGCGGTCATAGTGCTGGGTGGAGCTGGGTCATTTGGGGAGCCTGACTTTACCTGTAATGTCAAGGTTTCCAGTGACTCTAGGTTTACTAAGGGGAAGTGATCCAGAGATATTCGCGGCTGGTACTCCGCCTTAGTAGGGAGCTGAAGTTCAACCATGGGGGCTTCCAAGGTTGGGGCTGCAAATGTTACATAGATTTTGTTTATTTTCTGATAGAAAAATTCCGCTAGGTCATTGCAGTGCGCGATGGGGTTATCATTTGGGACTACGGGAGGGGGCAGCTTGGTGAGGGATTTTACTATTTGATAAATCTCTCTCGGTTTAGATCTGGCCTTCATAATTTTTCCACTAAAATAGGAGGATTGTGCCGTTTTTATTTCAGTTTTGTAGGCTATAATGGCTTTCCTGTACGTGGTTTTGTCTGCGGTGGCATACCTCAGACACCACTTCCTCTCAAGTTTCCTGCAGATTCGTTTTTTCACTCTGAGTTCATCTGAGTACCAAGGGCCTGTTTCCCGAGGTCTCTTTAAGGTGATTTTGCGAGTGGGGAGTATGGAGTCAATGGACTTCCAGATTCAATTGTCAAATTCCCTGCTGTCTGACAAGGGATTCTGGGAGAGTGAGAGTTTGAGTTTGCTAGGGACCTAGTCCACTTTTCTAGTGGGAGCCTAGACCAGTTTCTCATTTTTCGTGGGAAGGGAGTACAGGATACAGATTTGTATGTGGACCAGGTAAGAGGGATTAGAAAGTGATCGGACCATGGGAGAGGGGTGATGGGTCCGACCCTGAGGTTGTTGCAGTTGCTGAATACAGGGTCGAGCAGATGTCCTTTGTTATGCGTGGGGGCTCGGACTAGTTGCTCCAGTTGTACTGCAGCCAGGCTCGCAGTTAGATCATTTGCCATGTTGTCTGAGCTATTGTCGAAATGGATGTTAAGGTCGCCCAGCAAGGTAAAGTTGGAGGGAGACATAGCTAGTTCTGCTACTAGGGAGGGTAAAGTAGTATGAAATTGATTCAGTGGGCCTAGGGGGCGATAGACAAGTGTTCCTGTGAAGCTGTCATTAGGAGTGAGCTTGAGGGAGAAGGACATGCTTTCGCAGTCTGGGATGGGGTCCAAGATGCAGTGGCACTGATATAGGGATTTGTAAATGATTGCAAGGCCTCCGCCTTTCCCCTGTGTGCGATCCCTGCGTGAAATTTGATAACCAGGGGGGAGTGCTTGTATCAGGTCCGGCTCAGAGTCGGGAGTAAGCCAGGTTTCGGTTAAAAAGACTGCATCTGGTGTTAGTTCATTTATCATTAAAGAGATTTCCGTGCTATGGTTTGGGAGGGATCTGCAGTTTAGAAGAAGCATAGTGTAAATCTGTGGATAATTTTTCTGCTGAGAGGTGTTAAGCCTGATGTGGCCCCTGGCCCCGGCCGGCCGCGGACGGGCGCAGACGGGCTTGCCTTTAGCGCGCCTTCGGCGTGCAGGCGGCTTGCCCGCTGCGCGGCCGGGGGAGACACATCGTTTAAGGAAGTGTGGGATGGGGGCGTGGCTGAGCGTCAGTGGGTGTGTCCTGGAGCGAGGGCTTCCCTGGAAATGGCGGTAATCACCGCGGCTGCACCTTAGTCGGCTGCGCGGTTCAAGTGTCCCAAAGGATGGTCAGGTAAAGGTTTTAAAACACACAGATTATTACACAGGTAATTTTTAAAACAGATTAAAACACCAGCTCCCGGCTTCCGCCTCAGGAGCACGATCCAATACTAATGATGAAGGATATTATATGTTTCTACATAATTTGTTAGATCTAGATGCACCATTCGTTCTGTTATTTTTCCTAAAACTGGTTAAAAGGTATATAGGGTGAAGATTAGAAAGTTCAGTGGGGTATTTATTTTGTTTTTTCATTAAAGGTTTCACTGAAGCTCTTTTCCATTCCTGAGGAACTATGCCTGAACTAAGAAAGGCATTGACTGTATTATTGATAATGGGGTTCACAATATCCACAATTTGGTGTAGGATAAGAGGACAGGCATCTGAGGGGGATCCTGATTTGCATGACAAGATAGCCTCACTTGTCTGTTCAAGGGTAACCTGTTTAAAGGAACGAAAAGAATTACCAGTGGTAGCTGTGGAGACGCTTATATTATTCCCGACCAAAAAGTAATCCGACGGGAAGTTCTTTTGTACAAGTTTTATTTTGTCCTCAAAATAATTTGCGATATGGTCACAGAGAATTTGGGAGGGGGGAATCTCTGTTTGCAGGGCTTTGGGATAAGTAAAAGATTTTATTATAGAGAAAATCGTCTTGTGACTTTTTTTTGTAAAGTAATCCTTCTTGGCGATTTTTATGTGTGTATGATATGCATTCCTAAGTTTTATAAAAAGTGTTTTAGCGTTTGGGTCATATTCTTTCCTCCATTTTCGCGCGCCATTTTTACATAGGAGGCGAGATACTTTAAGGGCCGGCGTATACCATGGGGCACTTATCTTTTTTGGAATAGCCCTCTTATATTTCTTTTTGCATTCTGTGGGGGCAAGAGCGCTAGTTACTGATTGCATCCACGTGTGAAAAATTTGAGAATTTTGTGCCACTTCTCCAGTAAGAATTGAGAGCTGAGAATGGGCTAACTGGCTAAGATGTGTGTTTTTAGCGATTTGTGACCAGTTAAGTCTGGGTGTAAAGTGTCGGCTCAGCTTTCCAGTATTGGTAGGGAGAGGGGAATGTATGTTAAAAGGGATAAAAAGATGATCAGTCCAAATTTGAGGGATGGGTGTCAAGGTTTCCAAATGGGAAAAATTGGAGCAGACCCCATCCAGAATATGTCCTGCTTGGTGAATTGCGGTGCCTATTGTTTGGGTCAGGCCAAACATTTCTATAATTTGAAGAAAATTATTCACGTAAGGTTCTCCCGTGGATTCTAAATGCAAATTAAAATCACCTAGGAGCGTGAAATGAGCATATCTAAGCAGGTGCTGTCCTAAAGATTCTCCTAGAGATTCTAGAAACCTCTTGGGGCAACCTGGTGGGCGGTAAATTAGGACTCTTGAGAAGGTCATGGAGGCATTTAAGGAGATGCAGAATCCTATATTTTCAGCCCCTTTAAGTTGTTCTAGATTGAAAGTTGAGCAATGTAAGGAGTCTCTAACTATTATTGCCATCCCTCCTCCCCTGTCCTCTTTCCTATCAGCACGGTGTATGGCGTAATTGTGAGGTAACATGACTGTGAGATCTGGATTACTCCATTCTTTGAGCCATGCCTCGGTGACGAGCAAAAAATATAGGTTATGGTCTAGAATTAGCTCTTTAATGTCCTGGTTATGACTGCCCATGGAACAGGAATGTATAAGCCCTCCTTTAAAACTTATTTGTCCCTCGGATGTTTGATCCAGAGTTTCGGACTTGAACTGAGGCACGGTCCAAGAGCAAAATCTACATGAAACAGGCCCCCTTATGTGGTCTGTGGGGATTCTACAACTACAATGAGGATTTTCGTTAAGTTCTCTAAGAGTGTTAGCCTGGTATACAATACTAGGGGGGTTTTGGGTAACGTGGCCTGCACCTGCCGCTGTCTTAGCGCGAACGGGCGCAGACGAGCTTGCCTTTGGCGTGCCAGCGGCGCGCCGGCTGCACGCGCCGGCTGCGCGACCGACCCAGCATGTGAATTAAATAGTTGGCCGGACGCGGGAAACAGGTGTGTGTGGGGACACTGTGTCAGGCAGTGTCTGACGACAGGAAGTCAGGCAAATGTCAATGTATGTGCAACGCGCAAGATTTGAAACTACCAAACATCGAGTTTAAAAACACAGTAAAATTGAGGGTACTAACTTAGCCCGGCGCCGCCCCGCGCTCTCTGGCGAGGCGGGAACTGAGGCTCTGCTTAAATGCCTCCTGGCGCTGTGCGGCGGTATGCGACTTCCGGGCAGTGTAGTTTCCTCGTCCCCCCACGCTCTCTCCCGCTCTGCGGCTGCACTTGCGATGTCAAAAGTGCGGCGGCGGGGGGAGAGCGGGAACAGAAGGGCAGCGGCATGCAATGGTACCAAATAGCAAGGGTTCACACGGCAAGTAAATCCTCTCGAGTCCCCCATTTATTGGTCCAACATGTCAACAAAAAACCTGAACTCTGGTATTGTAATATTGAGTTTGCAGTTGTAAAAACCCTCCTCATATGATATCAATGTTGCACTCAATTCTTCATTATTTCACTGTGGTTTATAAAGCTGTAACCGTGCTAAGAAATACAATTATTTGTTTTCAGGATTATCATATGTAAATTTATGGTGATTAATTACTGTAGGTTTAGAATGATGTATTAGGCAGTCATGTGTTTGATTAAAATGACATTTTCCAGTATTACCATCTTCAACTACATTATTCTTATGAGTGTAAAATGTTGCTAATTAATATAGTTGAGTGTTCAAATGTGGATGGGGCTCTGGCGGTGATCGCCGCCAGAACCCCATCCGCCCTGCCATCGAGCAAGACACTATTGAAACCTCTTATGCCGGAGCTTCGTGCCGCCGTGCTAGCGACCCAGGAACCACTAATACTAATCGCTGGAATCATCAAACATACCGTGCCATCAGAAATGGCCGGTTAATATCCGTTGCAATGTCCACACGGGCGGACTAAGTTAACATACCACCAGGATAGACGTTCAGTCACCATGCAGAGGCTATGTAATTTTGGAAATGTTCTCAAGACAAACATGATGTAATGGTTTTTGTCTTGATGATGATGCTTGTATTCCTAATTTGCATCGAAACGTCGTCGACCTTAAAGCACCATATGTTTTTTATAAAGTCACAAAATGCCTTTAACAATGGTTTGCTAAAAATGAATCCAAGTCTGTAAAACTGAATACTAGTACAAACCGCCTTGTTCGCCTTTACATAATTTGCTTTCACTTGTTTTGTCTTGTCTTCTGTGGGTCACAGGTTGTACCCACTTTTGTATAAATGTTTACTATATGAACCAGTATAAGAATATTTAATTAATAAATTCCTGTCCGGCTGGACAAAGGTCATACATACTATTTAGTATATGTCTATCATTTGCATGATCCTAATTTACTAGGGTCCTCTGTCTTGTGTAACAAATGTACTTCTAAGCAGATTTCAGGTGTCCAACAGGGTGTCCTTTGGACACCCCTGCACCCTTGAAATTGCATTCTTAATTTGCGAATTTCTAATGGTGAATTGAAAATTAAGAATGTCTTTCCATTCATTCCCATGGGCCTCTAGGCCCAGAGGAATGGATGGGGAGGTATTCCTTAATTGCGATTCTCAAATAGAGAATCGCAATTAAGGAATTTTGAGAAATCGCTATTTTTATAGTGATTTTTTGATGCATTGCAGTTTGCAATTCCTTAATTGCGATTCCTTATTTTTCGAAATTAAGGAATCGCAAAATGCAATATTGATGCATTGTTGTATTTCTATCTAGGACCCTAATTCGATATTCCCGATTCATGCCCTTATGTGGTTATAACAAATAGTATCCTTATAAAGGCATAAGAATCATATCCATATTTAGAAATAGCCCATGCAGTCCAAAACACGGCAAGGCTACTCCCATAGACTCCTAGAAAGCACAACGCGTTCTTTAAACAAACCAAGCCTCCAGCAGCCCGGGAATTCCCCCTGCTTTTGTTTTGATATGCACAAGAACTCCTGGAGTCCGGAAGGAACTGTTAGTTCTTAGTGACCTCTTATGTCCAACCTTACGTCAAACCCGGCACCTTTCAGGTATAAATATACCAACATTGCCTTAAGCAAACACACAGTGGTGGGGAGCAGAGCGACGTTCTACTTGCCCGAGAGCCCAGCTGTTGCCAGAGCCAAAGGAAAATGCCCCTCATTTCGAGGCACTGAGAGAGATGCTGTCTTTTTCTCCAGCCGAGAAAATCCAGCTCCGGTGTTCCCAAGTCACCCTCGCGGGTTGCTGGGAGATCAAGGCCTGAGAAGCGAGATACAAGACTTCCTTCATTCTATACCAAGGTACGGAGCTGATTAAAACCTTAGAGAGAATTCTTGATTCCGATACTTGGCAAAAACCTAACTTAACTTAAAACTGAACTTACTAACTCCTTCCCACGTATTAGGCTTAGGTCAGGCACACCGGGGTAGGCGTATCTTAGAAGCACCAGTTTTGTTCGTTATTCAATATTTTTAAGTATGTATATATTTTATCCATTTTAAAGTATCATATGGCTAAGAAACCATATCAATGCTTTTACAGTATTATTTCATAATACTACTTTTACTGTACGCACTTTACTTTATAATAAGTATTGCAATTGTGGCAATTCATTTCTCTTGCATGAGAAAGAAGACTGCTCAATAAAATAACACCTTTTATTGAAAACGCCTGTCTCTCTATTTCTCTGCACTCTGGTGAAATTAAGCATGCACGATTGACTGAGTGAACTAGCTGTCTATTGTTTTCACAAGACTCTAGAGATACACTCTTTATTCTGAGGGAGCAAAGTTTTCATGTTTATGCGGTTGTCAGAAACTAATCCCTTCTTGCCTAAATCAGGACGGTTAACCCTTTCCTGAACATTCGAGAAAGTTTCTAGTGACCTCTGAGCTAGCTGGCAAAACTAATTAGGTCTAACATAGTCAGTAGAGACCTAGATGACCTCCGTCCTACGTCTACACTGCTGTTTATGTTATTCCAATGCGCAGAGCCTATTGGGAATATAGGAACTACACTACATGGCGCCCAACGTTTGGTAAGGCGATAATCTAACGCAAGACACTAGAGTAACTCAGTCGTGCTTTTCACACAGACCCCTTTCTTCCGTAAAACCTCCAATAGACGTCTGGAGTGGGTGAAAGGTTAATATCCGCCGGAACTTAGTAGGATGAAAATCCTATGTATTAGTTTTTGGTTTAGTCAACGTTGAAGGATACAGTGTTTCAAAATATTGTTCACCTAATCTTTGTTTTTTTCGCACTTGGTCTGCAACAAAAAACTTTCTTTCAGTAAAGTGGGGGCAAGTGAAGAAGAAAGAGATAGAAAAGCATTAGCAGCTCAACTCTTAGCGGATGACACACCCATCCAAGAAAATGACCCGGGTTCTCTAATCATTCCGGTCAATATAAGAAGAACGATAACTCTTAAACTTATAGAGAATGGACTATCACCAAGAGGTGGTACTGTCATATTCGTGATAGAGGCACATGAATATCGGCAGACAGGGATATTCTATTCATGGATACATTTCCAGCAGCACACACAGTTACAAAAGATTTCCACTATTACAAAATAGAGGAACCTCCGGATGTATACACTCCTTTTGAGGACGTTGAAATCCCACTAACTTACCAAGAGCACTTGCTCTAGTTTAATGGTGCCCTAAAACATCAAAATCACATCACCAGGCACGGTCCACTAGGTCGACCAAGAGCCATGTGGCCGGTTCTAGCCAGCTACACACCACACCCAGACATTGATAAAATGTCGGACCGGGAACTTTTAGCTCAGCTAAAACTTTTATTAAAATACATAGACAATTGGTCCAATATGTCATGGGGACTTCAACAGTCCAACCAGCAATTAACATCCCACAACTGACCCCTCATCAGGGGAATACAAACAAAATTACACCACAGAACATACAATCATGGCTTGGTAAAACACCCATAAAACGGGAACAAATTCCATTCTGGTTACCTCAGAAAATAACTCAAATAGAGGCAGTATTTCCTAATACTACACCTCATGAAAAACACAGAATTCCGACTATCTGCCTCCCAATGGGGGTCGCACCACATGTGGAGGACTGTGACACTTGGGGCACAGTCTTTGCTTCCATCTACACAAAAAAACATGGTGTTCCGACTATGGCGGTCATACAAGATGTACTAAGACAAATTCAAAACGAATACGGTCCAGAACCTGCTTTAACTCTGGGTATGAAATTACTAAAAGACTTTAAGCAGGTCTCGGCTATATTATAGGCCAACATAAAAGGAGAAGCAGCTTGTGTGGCAATCCACCAGAAATTGAAGGAGACAGATATAACAGACCAACCATTTGAACTTGCCAGAATCATAGAAACATCCTGTGAAGAGCTAGGAAGAGATAGTTTGGGTGGGAAACCAATAAAACCCCAATTAACTGAAAATCCTGAAAAAACATTTATTAAAAATAATCTAAATACTCCAAAAAGAGTTGGGATGGTAATAAACAATCCACTCCCAAGGAAAAACGATTCCAGTCCAGAGGAAGGTCTACTCAATGGAGAGAAAGATCTCCTGGCCGAGGAGGCAAGTCTCCCCAAAGGGAACCCTCTGAGAAAAGATACAGCCTTAGAGACAGGGATAAATTGAGAAAACCTGATAGATATCAAGATATTGATACACGTCCCTCTCGCTCTTTTCAGACTTCCTCACAGAAATCGGAAAGAAGAGGACGGTCAGAACACAAGGAAGAGCACGTCAAGTCCGAAGACAAAGAACCTGCTCATCAAAGTAAAAAATCACAATTTCCCAGAAAGAAGGTAGCAAGTATTAAAATTAAACATGCCAAGGATTCTGAGGACACAACTGAAAAACGGAGAGTGGGCCCAGACAATGCTAGACAGCGCAGCAGAAGTGACCATAGTTCGCAAGATCCTGATGAATCTTCTGGAGACAGTGGACACAAATGAATACATTCAGGTGGAAACTGCAGACACACGAGTCAGTGTGCCCCATAAACTATATGAAATAACATTATGTATAGAGGGAGATAAAACAAGGAAAATAAAAGGTCTCTTTTGGGAGAATCTTTCTAAAGGCTATGACATCCTGTTAGCTGAAAAAGACTGGCCACCAGAGTTTGTCAGGGAGTGCCCTCATGGCGAAGAAATGATTATGCCTGCCTTCTCAAATCACATCCCGATTCATAAAAAATACACATTTGCTAGAAAATGGGCAGTGGCCCAAGCTCCTGCATTATACAACAATCATGTAGGATGGGATGAGGACTCTCCTCACCACAAAATCCAGTTAAAAAATCAATCTAATGCACCAAGGCAGTACCCAGTTAAACAAGAAGCTAAAAAGCAAGTCAGGGAGATCTTAGATCAACTTGAATATCAAGGGGTGATTGAAACATGCACCTCACAAATGAACAATCCTTTGTTTCCTGTCTCTAAGCCAGACGATTCATATCGCCTAGTTTTGGACTACAGACATTTAAACTCCTGCTGCAAAACTTTTGCAGTACAAAACTCTCACAGTGCAGCACTAATGAACAACATTGTGCACAAAAAATATAAAACGACATTAGATATCTCTAATGGATTCTTCTGTCAAAACATTGCACCTGAAAGCAGGTATTTCACCGCTTTCTCAATAATGGGGTCGCAAAAAACAATTTTGCCGACTCCCACAGGGATTCAAGAATAGCCCAGGATTATTCTCAGCAAGGGTAACAGAATTACTACAAATATATGATGATGAGGCATTATCATATGTCGATGACATCTATCTTACAGACGATGACCTGGAGTCTCACTTAAAAAGAGTGAACACCATAATTCTTGTGTTCGAATCAAAGGGTTACAAATTCAACTTTAAAAAGTCAAGAATTGCCCATCTAACAGTCCTATTTTTAGGATATGAATTATCAAGTGAAGGCAAAAGCCTGGCAGACAACTTCCTACAGAAGTTTGCAGTACTCCAAGCACCAAAAACGCTCCAAAAACGCTGAAAAATTTACAATCAATACTAGGCTTCCTGAATTTCGGTAGAACATACATTCTAAATTATGCAGACAGGGTTAAACCTCTCTATGAATTAATAAAACCTGAATTCAAACCAATACATTGGACTCAGAAACACACAGAAATTTTAAGATCATTACAAACAGACATGTTAGCTAAAACAAAACTGCAAACTTGCGAAAACGTACGAAACCTTGTAATCCGAGTCATCCCAGGAAGATGCGGATTCACATACCTGACCTCTAATGAGGGAGAAACCTATAGCTTACAAATCACATTTGTACACTCACGCTGAAATGAAATTCAGTTCTACAGAAAAAATTCTGACAGCGGTTCAAACTGCTGTAGCAAGAGAAAGAGCCCTAGCCCAAGGCAAGAGAATAACTGTTTATACAGCAGAATCAGCCCTTGAGGCATTAACAAGTCCACGTAATCTGAATACAGTGCCATTAGATCCAAAATGGATACAATGGGAAAGTTCTCTTGCTGAATAAGACGTGAAATACTATTTTGACCCGAAAATAAAAAAACTAGATGATCTAAAATACGAACAAGAATATCCTCTGCCAATCGAAATTCTGCCTCTCGAACAATATACCTGTGTAATCTATATGGACAGATTTGAACACTATTACGATGTAGAGAAAAAATCCTACAGTGCAGCGTACGCGATTGTTAAAGGTCGCTGGCGCTCTGGTAAATTCAAACCGATGATTACCAAAACTGAATCACTCAGAAACTGTTCTGCTCAGCGAGCTGAAATAAGATCTTTAAAGATGGCGCTTAAAAATGCTGATCGCCAATTCCCCACACTAATAGTGTGCGAGTCGCATTACTGCGTCAAGTCATACAACAGTGACATGCAGACATGGAGCAAAAACGGTTACAAAGATGACACAGGTGCCACAATAAAGCATAAAACGCTTTGGGAACAAGTAGTTCTTTTGCAGAAAGAACTACAAAAGACTCACGTGATACATACACTGAGTCATAAACGTGATAGCGTTCACGTTGCAGGGAATTCATTGGCTAACAGAGCCACAGCGGCAGCGGTTCAACCTGCTTCCATAGCCACAAAAAAGCGTTCTAAAAAACACATAGATGGAGAAAACATGCTGGCGGTAAAAGCGTTGTTAAAAGGCGATTATGCAGCATTACCTCTCAACTATCCACTCAGTAATACATACATAATTGATGCAAACTCCGTTCCTTTTGCTCAAATCCCTGGAGTGGGGGATAGAGTAATTCCAAACTGGAGAGTTTTCTTGATTGAAGACGCACACATGGGAATGGGTCCGAAGAGATCTTGAAATCTCTAATAGAATTACAATCAGAATACTGGTGGCCGGGGATGAGCTTGCAGATTTACAAATTTGCAATGGATTGTCCGGACTGCAGCAGAGATCGCAGTTGTGAACCGGACCAGACGATTGCCAGGACACCTTTATTAGAAACCATCAGGCGTCTATACATAGAAATCCAGCCGGAGAAATGCGTCCCAATAATTATTACGACTGAATTCACTTAAAAATGTTGCCCCAGCGCTCAGCTGACGCCAGAACTGTTATAAAAAATTTGCGAGTCTTTATCGGCGCATACGCAATTGGCATGCTACATTCTGACCAGGGTCCTGCGTTTAGCTCTCGAGCTTACAAAGAGGCCATGACCAGCATGGGCATTGCATTGCGGTACTGTTCTCCCTTCCATCCTGAGTGAAATCCGGTAGTGAAAAGAAGAAACCATGACATAAAGCAATCTATAACAGCGAGGGTATTAGGTTCGGGTGATGGGTGGGTCAAACATCTAATTATTATTATTATTATTATTATGTTTCTTATATAGCGCCTGAATCGACCCCCGAAGGGGTATCTCCACGCTTGCCTTGGGAACCCGTCCTGGCTTTTCCCTGTGAGATAGCCCCTACAGGGCATCCCCAAGGTGAAAGCCAGGCATCCTGCCGCGGGGGGGCCATTGTGGAGATTAAGCAAGCTTAATGCCCAGAGTTGCAGAGTGTGAACCCATGATTAGGTCAGGCACCGAAGCGATAATTATCGAGTCCATGGACATTTGAGCTCAAGACCCTGCCGCGTCGGGATTTGAACCCTGGTCCCGGGTCTGACCTCTGCTTCAGGGTCTGCCTGCTCTAACCAGTGAGCCACACTTCTCCACCTTTAATAAGTGTCCAACGTAGTCTTAATAACATGCCAAGAAATTCTCTAGGAGGTATCAGTCCGTATGAACTTTTGTTTGGTACTAGAATGATTATCCAGGATCTGGATCGTCAAACTTCAGTGGTAGAAGAAAAAACTTTTGATATCAAAGATCATATGGCTGTTTTACAGGACTTGAATGAAACAAGAAAAAGTCTAAGTAGCATAAAGTTTAAGCCAACAACCACTGAAGAACCACCTGTCCTAGCAAGACCTGTCTGGATTCCAAAGATTGGGGATCTGGTCAGAGAAAAGATCGCGGTGAAGAAGGAATTTGGGCCTTCTTACATAAAAGCAGTACCTGTCTTAGCTGTCAGCCGAACAAGATCAGTAGTACTACCGCCACTTGCTGGTGAAAAGGAAAACAGAATTGTTTCCATCGACCTGGTGAAACCACAAACATGTGGCCAATAATAAATAGCAGGCCAAGTGGATTACCAAGAAATAGCAGAAGACCAAACTTTGCTACAATCCAAGAGGTTCAAACTGAGAAACTAATCACATTCGATAAACCTGAAGTAAATAAAAAAGGACTATGCAACAAAGCCATGGAACTTGTGCCTCTTGAAACCCGAATTGTAACAATTCCTGATGATACACCAATCTACAACGATGTAGCCTCAGACTGTACAAATGTAATAAAAGAAAATGCAAAGATCAATGGAAATCCGGAAGCAATCCCACCAATTGACAGAACTGCATCTGGCTATTTTATCAACTTTGATGACTTTTCCGATGATCCAAGTGAACATGGAGACAAGCCAGCAACAAAAACTTTCAAAGAAAAAATAACTGAGCTTTTTCACCAACTAAAAGAAACATATCTGATTTCACCATGGATTGAATTTTGGACTGCGTTAGGTGTACTTTTCCTCCTGCTTTGGCTCATCATGGTTTTATACTTAGGTAAATTCATTGATGGAACATATAGTACAATGGACAAAGCAAGTCAGAACATCAACTTGGTCCTAAAGTCTCACAGATCCTCTCACATCGAGAAAAGAGAACTATCATCAGTGAACATCACAGCCAATCCAATACCTGGGTGTATAGCATGGGACAGAACTGACTATGACATTTATGGCCCGATTGAGCTCTTGAAGTATCCACACCAGTATAAGGTTTCCTTAAGTGATTTTGTGATACCAAGTTATTTTTTTGATGATTGGGATTTTGAAAAAAATTAATAATATGATGTCAGATTTAGTAATGTCAGCTAAATTCACAGAACATGATTATTTACAGGGTTTATCAAATTATGAAGAATTATACTGTTACAATCACTATGGTCATCACTATTTGCATACATCTGCACAACCTAGAAATGTTTTTACTAATAATCAATGGGAACACTGTCCAACTCCACCAAAAAGAAGTTTAAAGACATTTTATGAGAAATTTCCATACTTCTCAGGGTTTAATAACAGTGATCCAGAAACGTTTTATTTTAAAATGTTAAATAAGACTGGAATGAAAACAATGTTGACAAATACTAAACTGTATTATTCTGAAAAATTTTATGACAAAATGTCTACATTTGGTTTTGAATTTTGAAAAAATAACATTGAAACAAAAACCATCTGGGGAACAAAAGATTGGCAGGTACAAGGTCTAGAATCATTATTTAGAGCCTGCATGATCCCAAAACAAATAATATTCCTGAATGATACCATTCAACAAACTACTTGTCTTGGTTTAGCTAAGATAACAGACTTAAATAAACCGTCTATTCCGAAGCCCATACCTGATAGTAATAGTACTACCGATGTGGAAATAGATGTATCCCATATTTTTCACCAAAACAGAACAAATGATGGTATGATACAAGGAGGTCTGGACTCAGGGGTCCCCTCGATTCAAGTCTTTGGCTGAGGAAAGGGGTAGCGGGACAGTCTTAATTACCAATGAGTACGAAGTAGCTCTCAATCCTCGAGCTCGGCGTTGAGATGATCGGGCCGTGGAGGAGCCAAGCAGGTCCCGAGATGGATGAAGGAAAGGTGACGGTTACAACGGTCCGCGGCCACGCCAGCAGGTCCCGACGACGATGAAGACTGTAGGTTACGACGGCTGTGGCAGCGCCAACAGGCAGGATGATGGTGCACAGGACAGAGCTACGGCAGCGCCAGTAGTCCGTCCAGGATGAGTTCCTCTTTACGTCTCTCGACTCCAAGATACAACTGCCTTCCTGCTCTGGAGCTGCCCCAGTTATAGGGCTGGCGTGCTTTGATGTCCGGACCCTCGCACTCGGAGGTCGGGAGGTCCGGGATGAGGGAGTCCAGACACCCAGCAGGGGGGTGGAGCCAGCGCCCGGGGAGGTGATGGGCGAGCGGCACTTGGCGGGGGAGAGCCATCGGCACCTCTTTCTCCCATTGACTTGCCAAGTAGCCCGCTCACCTCCTGGGTGGAGGGTGGTGCCGGAATGTCTGAGGCCGGGCTAGGCCCAGGGTTGAGGTTGATCGGGGGCCAGGCGGCCTCGTGATGAAGTGTCCAAGATGGCGGCCCAGGCTGGGCGCGTGGGCCGGCAGTGGATCGGGCCCACGAGGTCGATATGGTTGAAGGCAGGGGTCCCTGAGGGGACGGAGGACGTGCAATGGTGGTGTGTGGTATTTGCGTGACCGGGCTCGGGCCTGGTCGAGCCGGGGGAGAGCGGCCCTTCACGTGGCCTGTCCAACACCATACCTGATAGTAATAGTACTACCGATGTGGAAATAGATGTATCCCATATTTTTCACCAAAACAGAACAAATCCTGATTGGAAAAAATGGTTGATCTGGCCCACAGACACAAATAACTGTCAAGACAGATTCCTGAACAAAAGACAGGGGTTCAAACTGACCAGGCCAGACCCAAGATATTCCCAGAGACAACATCCAGGGATAGTTACAACATACAGTGTAGGGAAATTATGCCTTGAGTGGCTACAGAAATCCACACTGGCTGAAATTAAGCAACACTTGACTTTACTTAAAGAAGGTGCTGACTTGTGAGATTTCATACTGGGACCTCGCAAACAGCGTCAAAAACGTTTAATAGCGGCCGGTATATATGCTGCATACAACGAAGCTTGGAAAGTAATGCAAATTGAAACAGCAGAAAAAATACGAGAAATTGATCGTATAAATTTGGAAAAATCACTTTCTGTAGTGGACAATGGGTTAACGACTCTGTCTTCCAGAATATATTCACTGGATAGTATTGTATCATCTGCCTTTGATATAATAGAGCAAGACTTGCTAATATTACAACATGGTCAGTCCCAATTGCGTTCTATTGTACAGCTAGGCTGGACGTTGCAAAACCTACGTTCAGGCTACGTGCCATGGCGTCTAATCAACATAACGTCATTATTTTCTATCTTTAACCTTACTGATAAACAAATCAGTTTGGCACAAAAAGGAGCAGACTATACGATTCTGAGCATTGAAAAACTTGAGAGATTACCTTTGACCATGTCAGAGAGACCTGTCATTAAATGGATAATACACGGAACAATTGCAATTCCGATAACATCTTTCCAGTTTAAATATTGCCAAGAATATATACCAGCAGGCCAGTATGAAAGGTTGGGTAAAGGATATATCAAATCAACCTGGGATTTACCTTACACACACAAATGTTATAGTGAAGGGAAAAAGGAGGTATTCCTTAGTGGCAATAATTGTAAAAAATCACTAAGTGGTACACTTCTGTGTCAAGGTATTAACTTGCATGGAGCCTGCGAAGGGTCTTCAAATAACCTTTCAGGTCACCTGCAAGGCAATCCTGCAACACAGATAGAACCATTCTTCAGACAGCTTTCCAACGGGAGCTACGTTTTAATAAATGACCACAGCTGTTGTGGAATGGTGCCAGGAGAATGCTACCTCGTAACTGTTACTTCCAGGGTCGTTTGCTGTATGCAAGTATTGTATTCAAACAGTAATCCAGACATGGAGGCGGCAATATGGCCTTATGTGAATATCTCTTCTATTCGAATTGATACTTTAAGCAGAATGAAGTCTATTCTTTTACAGACTACTGTGCCGCTGACCTAGTCAAAAGAAACGTATGATCTGCAAGTTGCAAGGACAACCT
Source organism: Lissotriton vulgaris (assembly GCF_964263255.1). Taxonomy (NCBI): domain Eukaryota; kingdom Metazoa; phylum Chordata; class Amphibia; order Caudata; family Salamandridae; genus Lissotriton; species Lissotriton vulgaris. The sequence goes on from NC_141694.1 coordinate 1,860,551,150, forward strand.
CAGAAAAACATACCCTTTTATCGACAAATTGCCCGGTGCATTTCGTAGAAATGTTAAGTCAAATTTTAAACATGTCTGATACGAGTGGCATCGCACATGTATTTAAGACATTTTTTTCGGGACTGTTAACACCATTTGAAACAGTTCTGGGCATCTTCCCGAATTTTGTCCATTCTGTCTTTGGCGGCCTACCTTTAATTTTGCGACTCGTAGCAGGAATTTTATTTTTGTTCCTTCTGCTCCGATATGGCAAACCAATCCACAGACAAGACTCCGGCAACGATGGAAGAAACAATCCTAGCAATACGATATCGAGACCGTATCTAAGGTCCTCGGATTAGCCCGGCTAAGAGAACTGAGTACAACTTGGTTTCTTTCATTCAGACCAATCTGGCAGAATTGCATCTTACCTGTGCTTCGATGTCTGCTATGAGGAGAAGAATGTGTGTTGGACGTCTGTCTTACACTACCATCAGCAGTACCAATGGATATCAACACTTTGCTTTGTCCAGTAACGACTCATGCAATGTGTTGTCCCCAGCGGCTACCTATTCTGATGACGCCCTTCGTTGAGACTTCACCATTACGAGTAGGTGGCGGTGAAGTACGAGAGGAAAGCAGCACCAAACAGGTACAACCTTCCGTGAGTATTGCTGATCCAAACATTGATGATAGCAATCACGCACAGAACTGCACAGTTACAGTATTTTCAAACTTGGTCGAACTTTCACCTGATGTAGACCAATTTTTTGCAAGCCTGTCTGATATGATGTTCTCCCCTGAACAACGAGAATAACTTTTAAAAACAACAAGCACACAGCGTTCCCTGAACTCTGAATTTGGCCTTCAGTTCTGTTAAACAAAGCAACTGAAAACATTTGGAACTACTTTTTCCCCTGAAAGCGAAATTATTTTTCTTTCAAATCAAAAATATTTACCATTTTTTCCGGCACATACTACTTTGCTTAAAGTAGAACTATTCTTAGGGAACAGAGCTTCTATTTTTAGAGACATCAGCGATAATATTTTACCTCAGCCTCTAGCACATGTACATTATCGTATAAATATGTGATGAGATGGTCTCGACCTTCTCTTCTGTATACGGAGCCATTTCATGTGTAATTTTCGCAATTCATTCAGCTGATATATATGCTTTTAACTGAATGATAACCTTGCTTGAAAAAAAACGTACAGTACCAGTACTCATTTTCGTGTATAAACCATACACCATTTAAAATGCAATTATGTATTTTGGGGTGGGTTGGAAAACACACATGCATCTTATGTTTAATATTGCTTATTTTTTAGTAATGATGGACATTAATACGTGGAGTGGGTGTTGTATTTCTATCTAGGACCCTAATTCGATATTCCCGATTCATGCCCTTATGTGGTTATAACAAAAAGTATCCTTATAAAGGCATAAGAATCATATCCATATTTAGTAATAGCCCATGCAGTCCAAAACACGGCAAGGCTACTCCCATAGACTCCTAGAAAGCACAAGGCGTTCTTTAAACAAACCAAGCCTCCAGCAGCCCGGAAATTCCCCCTTCTTTTGTTTCGATTTGCTCAAGAACTCCTGGAGTCCAGAAAGAACTGTTAGTTCTTAGTGACGTCTTATGTCCAACCTTACGTCAAACCCCGCACCTTTCAGGTATAAATATACCAACGTTGCCTTAAGCAAACACACGGTGGTGGGGAGCAGAGCGACATTTTACTTGCCCGAGAGCCCAGCTGTTCCCAGAGCCAAAGGAAAACGCCCCTCACTTCGACGCACTGAGAGTGACGCTGTCTTTTTCTCCAGCTGATAAAATCCAGCTCGGGCGTTCCCAAGTCACCCTCGCGGGTTGCTGGGAGATCGAGTCCTGAGAAGCGAGATACAAGACCTCCTTCATTCTATAACCAAGGTACGGAGCTGATTAAAACCTTAGAGAGAATTCTTGATTCTGATACTTGGCAAAAACCTAACTTAACTTAAAAGTGCAACTTACTTACTCCTTCCCACGTATTAAGCTTAGGTCAGGTACACCGGGGTAGGCGTATCTTAGAAGCACCAGTTGCGTTCGTTAGTCAATGTTTTTAAGTATGTATATATTTAATCCTTTTTAAAGTATCATATGGCTAAGAAACCATATCAATGCTTTTACAGTATTATTTCATAATACTACTTTTACTGTACTCACTTTACTTTATATTAAGTATTTCAATTGTGGCAATTCATTTCTCTTGCATGAGAAAGAAGACTGCTCAATAAAATAACACCTTTTATTGAAAACGCCTGTCTCTCTATTTCTCTGCACTCTGGCGAAATTAAGCATGCACGATTGACTGAGTGGAATAGCTGTCTATTGTTTTCACACAACTCTGGAGATACACTCTTTATTCTGAGGGAGCAAAGTTTTCATGTTTATGCGGTTGTCAGAAACGAATCCCTTCTTGTCTAAATAAGGATGGTTAACCCTTTCCTGAACATTCGAGAAAGTTTCTAGTGACCTCTGAGCTAGCTGCCAAAACTAATTAAGTCTAACATAGTCAGTAGAGACCTAGATGACCTCAGTCCCACGTCTACACTGCTGTTTATGTTATTCCAATGCGCGGAGCCTATTGGGAATATAGGAACTATATAGTTTGATTGTCCATTGTACTTTCTGGGTATAAAATATTTGTACACACCTCATCTTCAGGTTCGCCATTAAATTATTTTGATTAAATATCATTTATAATTGATACAACCTTCTCAGGCTTCAAATGTAAGAGAGTACAATTTATTAGCTGCAATTGCATTGCAGGTCCTTTATCAAAGTATAAAGTTTAAACTAGTTTTCGTATACTGGAATGATAACTTGAAAGTATTTTAATGTGCAATTACACATATCAATTTGAAGGCAGCCTAAACTATGGCCATGCAGCTGTGTAATATTTTGTAATGGGCAGATGTCCAATGTTTGCAAAAGCATAAGTCTACCAGGCAAATGTTTTAAAAAATAAAAAAATATTATTAAACATTTGTATTTTCTCTGTAGATTTTATCTCAATCTTTCATATGCAATTCCATTGGTAAACTGGATTTGTAGTAGCTTTCTCCTCATAATCCTGTTTTGAGTACCCTGTCACATTTGTCACTTTTTTTTAACCATACAACAAAGCCATGCAGAACTTTATAGCAACTTCCTTCACTGTTAGCACCCAGTTAGTGAATACATGGTAACATTCTTCCTGAAAGTATGGTTCAGTACTGGACGTGTGTCTCCACCATCCTCCAAATATATTAGAGAAGTTGAACTAATTTGATGTTTTTGTTACTATATGTAGAACTTATAGGTTCAAATTAAATGTGTCATTTTCTTCCTGGTACTTAGCGGTCGATTAGGATGTAGGGTAGATCACAACTGCCTGCATGGCGGTGGTGATCCCCCCTACAACACACCCCGCCTGCCACCCATTTCCCCCCCACCATATTAGTATGGCAGGGGAAACCCGGTAGACGGAAAGACCGTCCGCCGGTTTTCTGCCGGTCACACAGGTGACCGGACAGAAAAGGGACCTGATATGGTGGCAGGGTCTGATAGACACCACCGTCCAAATTTGGAAGGCAGCGGGGAGTAACCCTTCCGTGTCGGCGATGCCGCCACGGAAAGGCATGCGGATTGTGCTTATGGGGGCCTGTTGAGAGCCCTCAGGGTATTGGGGGTATGTGGGGTGCACATGGAGGGTACCTATGGTACCCCCTACATTGTCATGGACAAGGTGGCAGGCGCCGAGTGGTGCCTGTCACCTTGTGTATGACAATGCACATAGTGCATTCCCAGCATTGTGGCAGGCGGTGCTGTGAGCATCCTAATTGCAGGTGCGGTACCACCACACCACTGGCTGCCGGCATCCTAATTGCAGGTGCGGGACCACCGCACCACTGGCAGCCGGTCCCAGCACCACTAGGGTGGCGGGCGGCTACTCGGCCCCCAGATGTTAAAATAAATCATTTTCTTTTCACATCAAAGACTTTTTCCTCTATCAAGTGAACATATTGTTTTTGTTTTTCTGTATGTGTTTTGCAAGTTGGATATGTTTTTCGTAAATTGCCAAGTACTCTGTTTTTAAACTGTTCAGATATAAGATTTCTATGTATTTTCTGTAGACATATTAACATGTGTACACATTTCATTCATGCAGAACCATGTAATCAGTACATTTTAATTTTCATTTATCTGGTAATAATTTGAAGGCATCATGGTAACTGTAGCTTGGGGGCGTGGCTTGGGCGCCGTTGGCGATGGTCGCCTGAGAGCTCGGCTCCGGGACTGAGCCCGGAATTATCCTGTAAATCGGAGGCCGTGGGGCACCCTAACCCCCGCAAACTGTTGATCGGATCGACTGGGACCTGCCGGGGCATTTGGTGCAGCCCGTACATGAGGTGATCCGACGGAAAATCGAAGTTTGTGGATCCGCGGAGTGAGACCCAACATGGCGCCCGGACCTCATTGTCCCCTTGGACGGGACCATTGAACTGGAGGAGCATCGCTAGCTACAGCGCACCCTCCACCTTTTCGTTTCCCTGCGATATGAGGGTCTGGGTACAGATCTGATTGGACTCAGGCAACAGGGAACGCGCCTGGAGGGTCGGATGCCCTCACTATAGTGGACCTCGGCACACGGACGCCTGGAGGCCTTGCCCGCGGCATTGACCCCCCTAGGCCGCACTTGGCTGCATCTCCCCGATCGACCCACTCCCATGGGAGGCACTGCCCCTAGGCGCCACAAAGTCTCCGGTGGTGTTGGTGACCCTCGCTCCGGGTCCTCATCAGCCAGGCGGGCCTGCCCGACCTGGCGCCAACTGTCTCCGCCTCCTCCTCAGTGCCCTCCGACGACGTGGTGGTGGCGCGGGCCGAAGCTGTGGAGGTCCAACAGGCCCTGGAGACGGGGATTGCCGACCCTCGACCCGAAGACCAATAACCGGGAGAGACATAGCCGAAGCCCGCACTCGGTGGCGCCTCTGGCTGGATCCACACAGCGTGATTCCTGCGACATGGGGAAACCAAGGGGAGCCAAGGGGACTACCCCAGCCGCATCGGACTCAGAGACCCCGGACAAAGAGGAGCGTAGAGATCCGGAGAGTTCTGGTGGCGCACCATTGCAACAACAATTTGACCGTGTCTTAGAGGCGATTGCGACCACACGCTCGGCCCTCCAGCAGGACATTGCCCAGGTGGCGACGAGTCTGGGCCTCCTTAGAGCGGATCACGGCAAGCTTTCGGATAGGGTCAAGGAAGTGGAGGGCTCGGTGAAAACCTTGGAGCCAGCGCAGCGCACCCTGGCCGCGACAATGAAGGACGCCCTGTCCCGGATTACTGCACTGGAGCAACGAGCGGAAGATGCGGAAGGCCGTAACAGGCGCAACAACATTCGAGTGGTGGGCCTGCCGGAGAAGATTGAGGATGGCGACATGGTGGCCTACTTGGAAGCCTGGCTCCGAGACACGGTGGCTCCGGAGGGTCTATCCTCCTTCTACACCCTGGAGCGAGCGCATAGAGTTCCAGCGAGGCCGCCGCAACAGGGCCGTGCCCCGCGTCCGGTGGTGGCACGGTTATTGCACTTTCGGGACAGAGACCTCATCCTAAATGTCGCCAGACATAATGGCCCATTCAAGGTGGCGAACAGCCAGGTGAACATCTTCCCGGACTACACCTATGAGACCCAACGCAGGCGGTTCTCATTCTTGGCGGTCAAACGTGAGCTCCGGAGCGAGGGCATCCAATACTCGCTCCTATTTCCCGCACGGCTCCGCATAATTGTCGATGACAAGACTCAATTCTTTGATACCCCGGAGGATGTCTGTAACTGGCTTGAACTTTATAGAGCCGGGAAAGATGGCTTTGGCTCCACATCTCAGCTAGCGGTGGAGCCGGGACAGCGATGGCGATCCAAGAGAATTCGGAGTCGCCGTGGCCAGTCGGGAGGACCCTCAACTGCGGAGACATCGACGGAGCGGAAGGGAGTGTTGGAGGTGTTATCTGCGTTGTCTGGCTCACGGGACGGCACCATTGAAGAGGAAGCGGACCCTGGTGACGAGGGGGAACCAACGGACTCGGAGGAGTCGGTGACTGATAGCGTCCACATGCCGGTGATTACACCGAAATCGGTTGAGGACATTCTGGATGGACAGGGTTGACGGGGTGATGGGACTCGTTTGGGTGGGGGCCCGAAGTGGGGGTGGTGGGTACCGACGATTGATCATGATTCCCGGGGAGGTGGGGGTGGGGTGCATTGCTCGTGCCCTGAGGGTTTCCTGTACTGTTTTGGGCTAGCTTTAGTCCTGGTAGCCAGAGCATCGAGGGCCCACTGCCAACGCCCAGCCCGCACCTGGCCCTTAAGGCCTTCCTACGGTGGCGACCGCAGGATTAGTCGGGGACAGGGTTTTTTTTGAGGGTATGGTTTGGATGGGAACTAGATGGTGCTATTTGGGTCCTGTTCTGGGGAGGGTGGGTAGGGGATTGGGTCGAATTGGGGTTGTTGAGTTTTGGTTGGGGAAAATGGCCGCCATCAGTGCTGGGTTGCTTGTTGTTCTTTCTTTGCTGGGACCCAGATGGGGAGACTTTGCACGAACAATATGGGACAATGGCTGTTGCTACTGTGAAATGTATTACTTGGAATGTGCGGGGGCTTCACACCATGTCTAGACGTCACAAAGTACACGCTTATTTAGTGCGTAGAGGGGTACAAATGGCGCTGCTGCAGGAGACCCATCTGAACAAGGCGGAAGGGGCGGCGCTACAGCGTAGGTGGAGAGGGCAGGTCTTTTGCATGTCGTACTCCGCGTATGCCAGGGGGGCGCTGATTTGGATTAGAGCTGGGGTTCCCTTCCAGGTCACGAAATCGGTGGTGGATTCGGAGGGGCGCTATGTGGCCATTTCGGGCACTCTAGGGGGGAGAGACCTAAACGTTTGCTGTGTTTACGCACCCAATGTGGACCAGATTGCCTTCTTTTCCAGGTTATCGGGCTCGTTGGCCCACTTCTTCTCCGGGCCCCTCTTGCTCGGTGGAGATTTCAATTCAGTAGTGGATGTGGAGACTGACCGCTCGCATCCGCCCCTCCCTGACTCTCCGGTTCGCCGTGTGGCTAAAGGTCGTAGGGACTGGCAGACGCACTGGGGTCTGACGGATATTTGGAGGGCGCAGCACCCCGACGCGAGAGACTATTCCTACTTCTCGGGACTGCACGAGTTGCACGTTAGACTAGACGGATTTCTTGGCTCGACTGGACTGGTTTCAGCGGCGGTCCGGTCTGAATATTTAACCAGGACCATCTCAGATCATAACCCCCTCCTGCTGGCCCTTCGCTGGTTTCCTGGGGTGCCCGTGGTGCCCACCTGGAGGCTACGTCCCGAGATCCTTGAGGACAGTGTATTCAAAGCGGACCTAGGAGATAAGATCTCGGAATATTTCGCATCCAACAGGGGCACTGCGAGCTCGAGGGCGCTGGAATGGGATGCTTTTAAGGTGGTGGTGAGGGGTTACTGCATCTCCAAGAAGGTAGGCATGAGGCGAGTTATCCTTGACGACTTAGATACTGCGGATCGGAAACTCCGTGAGTTGGAGCTCCGCCGCCCCGGGCGCCCTGAACTCCAGGAGCGCACGGTAGAGGCGAAGGAAGCGGTGGCGGCGGAGGTCGAACGGCTGCGCTGTTTCGACTACAAGGCCTATACGGTTAGGTCCCTTGCAGAGGGGGATAGGTCGAGCGCACTGCTAGCATGGCTAGCTAACCCTACGCGCCAGGCCTCACTGACGACGTCCATGCGCATGGCGGACGGGACCGAAGTGCACACTCAGCCTGAGATCCTGAGCTGTTACCTGCACTACTACGAATGCTTGTACCGCAGTCGCTCTGCCAGAGACCCTGACCTGCTTGATGATTATCTACGACCCCTGAAGCTCCCGACAGTGGAGCCTGACGTGGCGAAAGCCCTGCGGTCAGACATTGAACTGGGGGAGATCCGCAGCGCCATTAAAAAGATGGCGAGGAATAAGACCCCGGGCCTAGATGGCCTTCCTGTTGAATTTTATGCAGCTTATGTTGACCTCCTAGCACCAAGGTTATTGATAGTGTACAGAGAGGCGAAGAGGCTTGGTCGGCTCCCCGGCTCGATGTGCGAGGCCTTAGTGGTTCCCCTTCTCAAGCCGGGAAGGGACTCGTCCGATCCGGCGTCCTACCGTCCTTTATCAATGCTGACGGTCGACTCTAAAATACTGAGCAGCATCTTGGCTTCGAGGTTGCTGGGTCACATGGGCTCCCTGGTACACGAAGACCAGGCTGGATTCATCCCCAAGCGAAACACGACCATGAACATCCGTAGGTTGTTCCGCTTGCTGGGAGAACCGCTCTTGGACGCCCCATGCCCGGTGGTCCTATCGGTAGATTTAGAGAAGGCCTTTGACAGCCTCGAATGGGACTACCTGCGCACTGTGCTACTGCGATTCGGCCTCGGCGAGGGTTTCATCAGATGGACAACGGTCCTATACACCTCGGCATCGGCCAGGGTTCGGGCAGGCCCGCTGGTTTCTTCACAATACCCGGTGGAGAGAGGCACGAGACAGGGTTGTTCATTATCCTTCTCTTTGCGTTGGCGGTGGAGCCACTGGTGCTGCTACTCCGATCGGGAACCCATTACAATGGCCTGCGGACACCTTTGGGCCCACACTACATTTCGCTCTACTCCGATGACCTGTTGCTCTTCCTTGAGGACCTGGTTGCTGCCCTGCAGGGGGCTGCGACGGCGCTCACGGCGTTTGGGGAGGTCTCGGGCCTTCGAGTGAACTGGGCTAAGACCTGTCTTTTCCCGGTTCGCAGAGGCACGCCTAGCCCTGTTATCGGTGGAGAGATTAGATGGGAACCTGACTGCTTTAAATACCTGGGGGTGTACGTTTACCATGAACCAGCTGACCTCCTGGATGGGAATATTGCTCGCAGCACCCGAGCGCTACGGGGTAGTATGGATTTTTGGGCTACGCTACCGCTCTCGGTGGCAGGGCGGATTGCTTTGCTCAAAATGGTGGCGCTTCCCCGGTTTCTGTATTATTTCCGAGCACTACCGATCTGGGTCCCGCCGGCCACATTTAGACTCTTACGGTCGATGATGGTCGGATTCCTCTGGGGCTCGGGCCGCCGAAGAGTGGCCCTCAAGACCCTGATGAGGCCGAAAGACGAGGGTGGGCTTGCGGTGCCGGACTTTGAAAAGTACTACCTGGCGGCGCAACTACGGACCCTCACCCAGGAGATCGCCAGGGAATTCCGGGGCCCGGAGGACAGGAGGGGCACGGGGATGGCCAGACATGTTCTCTCCTTCATAGCGCTGCGACAGCGTTTGGCCTTACAGGACTTATCGATGGAGGAGAAGACCATTCGCCTGTGTTGGAACCGAGTCCACGCCTGGGGCCAACTGCGAATGCCGTATGCGCCCGAAATACCTTTGGGCATGCTGACGGCTCTGCCCCATGGCGGTGATTGGTCGCGGTTAGCGGACTAGGAGGACGCGGGCCTACAATTGGTAGGGGACCTCTACGAGGACGGGGCGCTTTTGCCCTTTCAGGAGCTCATTGACCGCTTCGAGGTTCCTCGCGGCGACTTTCTGTTGCACTCGGCCCTGGTCCGAGCGATCCAGGCACACCGGAAACACGGGCAAGAGGAACCCCCTACATCTCCAGTGTGCCAATACGTCATGATGTCTGCGGGTACGGTGAAGGCGGTCACTTGCCTCTACGGTAGACTAATCAATGAGGGGCTGGCCCCCCTCACCACTTTGAGAACCCGTTGGGAGGAGGACATAGGTAAGGAGATCCCAGAGACGACCTGGTCCCAACTCGTGCGGCGAGCCTGGAAGGGCACGCGTCACGCCCGATTTCAACTGGTCCATTACTATGTACTCCATAGGGCATATCTGACCCCGGCGAAAATCAAACAGTATTTTGCTACGGGCTCTGCAGACTGCCCCAGGTCCCAGGCGCCGGAGGCAGACCTCCTCCACATGTTGTGGTCCTGCCCGGGATTGTCCTCATACTGGACGGAAGTGGGGAAGACCCTGGAGGAGGTAACAGGGAGGTCCTTATTGGTTGATGCGGCAGTGGGACTCCTCCACTGGTTTCCACATACCCCCAAAAACAAAATTTCTAGCAAATTCATTGATTTGGGGCTTCTCCTTGCTAAACGAGAGGTGACCAGGAACTGGAAGGCACGGGCTGGTCCAACGGGGGGCCGATGGCACAGCGAAATCTTGAAATGGGCAGCGGGAGAAAGCACGCTGAGGTATCAGTTAGCTAGGAGACAGCATAACGAGAAGGCGCAGGAAGCAGCGCTGGAATGGGAGACATTAGTACAGGCCCTAAGGGATTATTGCGCCCCCAGCGACTCCGAAAGTGAGGAAGCAGCTCGCCCCGAGTCCCGATAGGCGATTACACCTTACAGATCTATTACTCTCCTCATGGGTCCTCACACAGATCCTATTGCGGTTGCTGCCGTGCACTGATGGCGGGGTGGGGCGGGGGTTAATTTGGTTTATAGTGTTTTGAGGGAGGGGTTTTCTTTTGGTTTTGTGGGCTTGTTTAGAAAAGCAGATGACGGACAGTGGATCATCCGGACCAGCTTCGACTTCCTGTTGAGCCCCCATTGGATTTTGCCACCCGACCATTGGGTTGTGGGCTGAATGGCCGTGTAAGGGTACATATTACTGGGGGACAGAGGGTTGCATTTCACTGATTTTGTTTGATCTATAATGCTGGTCAAATATGTAACAATTAGCTAATTCCTGCAAAAAAAATATATTTAAAAAAAAAAAAAAAAAATCACGGTAACTGTAGCTTTACCATTATATGAAAATAGAGAGCAATGCAACAATACTATTACTAATAATTACAATGAAATATACTGAGACATTACCCGTACATCTAACAAGTTTTGTTTGCAAATAGTGTGCATCTTTATTTGTATTTACCTTTCATGAAAGTAAATTGTGTTATTCCTTTCCTAAGAAGACAACACTGTCAAATTAATAGGTGTATATCCGAGCTTAAGTTGAACTACAGTTCTAGTACAGCCATTTAACTAATATAAATAGTGTTTGCATTAATCTAGTAGTATTGGGCTATGTTTGTTACCAAATGGTAATTGTAATGTAAGAGCAACTTCTGTTACATGTGAATTGTAATTATAACAAACCATTTTATTGGTAATTTTCTCATGGGAGTAAAGTTAGTAAGTCTTATATATCCGTTTTACACAAATCACCAAGTACATAACACATAATTGGTGGGTTACCCTTGCAATAGTATAGTCTATTGGTTTACATGGCCATATGACCATTGGTTTCACAGAAATAGCTGTAGCCACTCTTTACTATTTTTAAAGTTTACATCGTTTTTTTTCTTCAATGAATGTGTTTGTCTAGAAGTGTTTGGACTGTTTAGCAACCCAATCTCTCATATAAACGAGCAGTCTGTTTTTTTATTACATATAATATGTTCCAAACAATGTTATTGCCCAGTAATGTAGCCCAGTACATCCATGTTTTACTTTCCTACATTAAGTCAGTGATTATTAAATGTTTTTGTAGTCTTGAAAGAAGATGTTTTCTTTGTGGATGATTGGACATAGTTACATCTTTTGGGGTACAGAAGCGAATACTTGAGCATAATTTAGGAATGGCAAATACTGAGATCACATCAGTGGCTGAAAGAGCTTTAGGGTGGAATAACATCCTATCTCTCATTTCATCTCTTACTACTTGTCAGCATCCACATTTTATAATTATTTATTGGGGAGGCAATGATATTGGTCACCTCACTGGTGTAAGAATTGAAATAGAGATGCATCCTTCTTTTAAATCTTTAATGACTCTATTTCCTCATACCCATATTCTATATACAAATATTTGCCAAAGAATAAAATAGAAGTACTCAGCAGCATATGAGGGTAAGTATGCCAGAAAACACGGACATATCAACAAAACAGTGCCTGCCTTCTTATTAGTGATCCACGTACTTGTAGATTCCAGTGGCTATACATGTTTGATCCATTCATTGAGAAATATTGCCGATTGCTTATAAATCGCATTTATATACCAATACTGAAATGTATTTAAAATTGACAGAATATTTTCTGACAGCTTCAAAAGAGCTGTCTTGAAGGAACATTGGCTCAGCGACAATGCATAATTATGGTGTCTCCTGTTCGGGTCTTAGAGGCTGACACCAAAGTTAGCGCCCCTTTGGTTCTGGCATTGCAGAATACAGACATAGAATTCGTCACACTTAAAGTGTATGATTCCTATTACTGCGTCCATTCCTTTGATGCTAATTTACTTGAATTGATTTAGGGATAATACTATCAGGCATGAGCTTCTTTGGGGTTAGGTGGCAGCACTGTAAGATGCTTTTCCATGGGCTCATGTGACACACACATTGATTCATCAATGCGTTGTTATACACGGTGCATGGACTTCATTGGCTGATGAAGCTGGCAAGGTGTCTGTTCAGTTTGTATTAATAGCTGAGATGGCTTGTTCGCATACGAAGACAGATGATGACATCATAGCTGTGGTCACTGCTTTGGCTAGTGGCAAGCCGCTACCTAAAGGCTATTCAGAAAAAAGCTCCTTTCTATTGAGTCCTCAAAATGTTCCCTTTGCCCGCATTTCCGGGGTTAGTTTTTTAAAGATACCCAACCAGGACCACAGGTTAGAATTGATAAAAGCTGCTCATGAGGAATTAGGGTCTGCACATGCTGGTGCGGCAGCTACAGTTTCTTTTCCATATAAACACTACTGGTAGCAGGGTGTTTATAAGCAGACTAAAAATATTGTTCTAAGTTGCGGTTTGTCAACAAATCATAAGTTCCACTGTTACTCACTCACCACAGACACCTCTTTTAGTTTCAAATAAGCCATTACAATTTGTCTATTTATTTCATTGCAGACCACTCCATTCAGATAGTGCCTTTAGATATATCCTAGTGGCTGTCGATTCTTATTCTTGATTTCTATGGGTGTGGTCACAGCAATCAGCTGATGCTCGAACTGTTATTGTTGATACATATGCAGTGGCAGCATTCCACTCGGACAAGCAACTGGTGTTCATGTCTAGGCCATTCCAGGATACTATGGGCACCCTATGTGTTGCTGTGCATTATTCTTCCCCTACCATCCTCTGGGAAATTTGATAGTAAAACAGAAAAACAGTGACTTAAAGCCGTTCTTAACATCCAGATGGTTGTTGGGTGGTCAGACTCCCAATGAGGTCTTATTTAGCTTCTAATTGTTTCTTTTAGATCTGGATGACTCTGGCGCAGTGGCTACGGAGTCACCCTTTAACATCAATGGACATTTCAATGACCCTTTCACTGTGTTACAAGCACTCAAATTTAAATACTAAGGGCTCGATTCCGATCCGGTAAAATGCGCTCCGAATCGTCGTACGGAGCAATTTTCCCCGTACGAATCGTACCCGTACACGTCCCCGTACGTACGACGAAGTACGATCCGTACCAGGAGCCAAAGACCGTACGAGTCGTACAGGACTCCGTACGACTAAAATATCCGTACGAGTCTCACTCGGAACCCGCTGTACGTGACATCGCTACGGTTCGCGGCTGGTTTTTACGACCCAGCAAGTACGATTCGTGTCGGGTACGCAACGTACAACCCTTTTTTTTACGGGAGCTGGAAACAGCCGTAAACGCATAGTTCGCGCCGAAACAAGTACAGAACGGCCCCCCCGGGGACGCAGCGTACCCCCCATGATCGCCGGGGTACGCGCCGTACCCCTGCGATCATGTGGGGTACGCGGCGTACACCCAGCGTACATGGGGTACGCAACGTACCCCATGTACGGTGGGTGTACGTTGCGCACCCCATGTACGCTGGGTGTACGCCGCGTACCCCACATGATTGCAGGGGTACAGCGCGTACCCCGGCGATCATGGGGGGTACGCGGCGTACGGTGTGTATGTGATTGAGCGCTTTTCCGTACGAATCGCACTTACCTGACGTGGACCGTACGAATAGCGTCCTGATCACCCGGTCCGGATCGTACTCGCCGGGTCGTACGGTGTGTTTAAGAGTCGTACGTAAACTGCTACGAATACGAATCGTACGGGGGATTTTTTTTACCGGATCGGAATCGAGCCCTAAATGTTCTCCCACTGACAAAGGGAAGGAGCAAACAGCTTTTTGAGGAAGTATTATAAAGTTGGGGATCTAGTCCAAGAGAAGGTTGCAGATAAAAAATACTGCCTTTTCTTGCTGTTCAAAGTACTCATACTGTGATTGTAAACAGAAAATGCAGGTTTTCATTCATTTGATCAAGTTCCCCCATTTGGCCAGTTCTCCATGGTAGGCCACAGGGGTTTATGGGTATTTCTTTGTCTCCTCTCCTTACCATACAATAAACCCCTTTAAAGGCTTTTAATAGTCTTGACCCCAGCTGGCGTCTTCAGTTGCTTAACAATCCATTATACCCGTTAATGACAATAACACAGGATGTGTTTCTAACATGTGTTTGCACTTTGCTATTGATACTTCCTGCAGTGAAATTGTATATTATCAATTGCCTTTGGAGTTGCCTACCTGCTCTTCTGAGCCTAAAGAGGTCCCCATTTTTACTCTGACTGCCTCTGGTTATTTTGTCAATATTGTTGATTTTTCTTCAGACTCTTAGTATACTTCCTTGTGTTATTTTGGCTGACATCGACTTAACTGTTTCCTGCATGGTCGTACTGTTGGATTTTTCTTTTCCTCTGGATTGAATTTGTTAAAGTCTTCTTTCTGTTGTTGAAAAGACATCATCTCCCTTTTTGCTTTTCTCCAGAACTGGAAGCTGAAGTACTTACGCACCATTCCTCTTCACATAAGGTCTGAAGAGACTTGCCTCTTGTGAACGTTACTACATTCCCTGTCCATGATGGCATTGTTTGGGATAAAGTCCACTATGACAATGTTTTGTCCAACAGAGATTTTGCTAAATTCTAAAATTACTATAAATAAATGTTATTGCCCCAGGTTCCATTTCTGAATAATGGGATGTAATGACTGTTTCTAAAGTACAATCTGAATTAGAATCATACACAGCATTTGAATATCACGATTTGTATTTGAATTCTGCAAATGATGGTAAAAATGTTTTTTATGCCATTGTTACGCACATCACTATTTACCCAGAGCTGGTACTCCACATGCTTTTTTTAATTAGACGTGTGGGAACACTGCCTGACACCACTTGTGGGTAGTTCTAAAACATACTTAGAGAAGCTCCCTTATTTTTCTAGTTATGTCCTTACAGACACAGTTTCATATTAGATAAGCTCAAACCTTCCCCAGAAAAGACAAATATGCTCACACCAACAAAACTGATTTAAGGGTTATTGGAATAACAATATTGAACTTATATCTGTTTGGGGCCAAATGATTTTTCCAAACAAAACAATAGAACAGACAAGAAATCGTTGAGCTTGAGCAATGCACAACATTCAATACACCAAACATTCCCTCTACTGCATGATTTGTAAACTGGCAACAGTTCATTAATCTGACCGAAAAACGGCTTAAATAAATGGTGCAGATTGGCACATACAATGCTTCAATTTCAGGTTCAGGTGGGTGGTTATTATGGCCAGTAGATATAAATAGGTGTAATGCTCATTTTTTAACTCCTCTACAGTGTTTAAGGTAAACAGGCCAGACCCCCATTATATTTAGTCACAACTCACTGGAGTAGTTGTTACCTATAGCATAGCAAATCATGCCAGAGATGGTTAGAACATTTAACCTTATCAGCAGTTAAACTGTACTTGTCCCTTTTTTCTGATTATATAGATTTACAGGATTTTTCGTTGGGTCCAAGATTTTCTAGTTCTAAGCCCTTTTTATATACCACTTATAAAGACATTTTGAATATTTCCCAACAAGAAGCTGTTGAATGTTTGAGACAAATTGATGGTATGACTACAATGTCCACTCGCCGCTATTCAGTGTAAAGTTTTTTTATCGCCATTTAATATCATACAAAAATGACATGTCTATGCTACAACATGGACAGAGTCAGTTAGGATTGGTTTTGAAATTGGGACATTGCTGAATTTGTTAAATTGTTGAACCTTGGTGTATAAATGTATTATTCCCAATAATATTCTTTTTTTGTCTCAAAATATTTTTGTGTTTACAGTATTTTTGACAAAATATTATTGCTAAAATATTTTTTCTTTGCTATTTCAGTGGAAAACAACTTTACCTTAGGTAATGTGTGTAAGTTCTTTCACAGAGGTGTTGAGAGTCTGTTGAAATCAATCTCTTTGTTTAGTCAAGGATAGGTGGTGGATTATGAACCTATGATACCTACAAAAAAACGCAATGACCTTGTGCCCTAACTTCCCTTAACATCATATTGTACTTTTTTTATTTTAACAACAATCTCTTGTGTCAGCTGGATTTACAGTGAGATGGGCACAGTTTCCGTATTTAGCACCACAAAAATGAACAGAAAGAACTCCTCATTGGTGTTAAAGGGGATGAAGGAGGAGAGGTTCATTTAATAGCTGAACTGCATATTGTGAAATTGAGAAACAAGAGTTCAATCCCTGCTTCCTTGCTTGAGGACATTGTGTGATCCTTGTCAATTACTGTACTTCCTGTGCTGTGCTTTCCTTTATGAACTAATTTTAGTATGATGGCAAATACTTCTGGATATGCTTACTTCATCTTTCTGAAAGAATAGTTCTCCATTTACCACTGAGTTGCTGATGCTACTTAACAGTATTGAAGCATTTGTATTGATTATGAAGGTGGAGTTTTGGGTACTTCAGAACTTTGCATTTCAGGGTTTCCATTTGTAAAGCCTGCAAGTCTATACAGCACAGTCTTTGCAAAGAAAACAATTCTTGAAAAAGAACCGAGCTAGAGTTAGGGAGGGAACGCCATTGGCCGATTGAAGGCCACGCCCCCTGCCTAGAGACACGCCCCTCTGCATTACAAAAGCGCGCGCTGATCACGAGCGCTGCGCTTGGAATTGCAGCATCTCCTGAGGCACAGCCGGGAGTAGGATCCTCTGTTATATTTTAAAATTGTACATAAATTGTGACTCTGATTATTTCTAAAATTACGAGCATTGCCTTCGCTCGGCGCTCAGCGCTCTGACAGCTGACGCGGGCGGGTGATTGGAGCACAAACGGGAACGCCATTGGCCGATTGAAGGCCACGCCCCCTGCCTAGAGACACACCCCTCCATCTATTCCTCATATAAAAGATGTGTCCTTATAGGAAGCGCAGCGGGCGCGACGAATGCGCGCCGAAGGCTCGCCAAAGGCGAGCCCGTCTGCGCCCGTCCGCGACCGGCCGGGACCAGGGGCCACAACCCCTGTCTCCCTAACTACAGATAGACCAGGCAAACCTCCGCTGGTATACTCGCGTGGTGAGCTGCTTATGTTAAATACTCCTCTATCAACCTCCCTTTGTGCCAAAGTTGGACCCTCCTACACCATGGGCCCCTTTAGCTGCCGTCATTGTCGATGGAATTGTAACCACTTGGAGCCACCCTTATCGGAAGTCACACCTACACAGGACTACACATGCGTTTATGTCAATGCTAGGTCCCTCCCCAAACACTGCACCGAAATATGGGACATGTTACAGGATAGCAGACCCGATTTTGCCTTCATTTCGGAGACTTGGCTCGGTGAGCACAATACCCTGGATATTACCGCAGCCCTACCTATTGGGTACAAAATCATTAATCTAAATCGACAAATTAAGAGAGGAGGTGGAGTGGCCATGATATTTAAAGATAGTTTTTCATGTTGCCAAGAAAGAGTCACTCAACTAGGCAAACACGACGTGTTAATCATCTCCATCTCCATCAATACTCAGGTTATCCTCGGATGTGCAATCATCTACAATCCCCCAAACAGTACAGCTGACTTTAGCACTCAACTCCTCGAACAAATCCTTCCATTCTGCCTTAACCATAAAAACATTATAGTCATTGGAGACTTCAATGTTCATTTCGATTTAGCTGATAATTTCCTAACTAAACAACTTGCCACAGATATGGAAATCTTACAACTATCACAGAAAATAGCTTGCCCCACACAGAGAGCGGGGCACATGCTAGATCTCATATTTACAAATATATCGAAGACCAACATCACGAATATAACTCCTTTGACATGGACGGACCACTATAGGATAGATTTTACCTTAAACCTACCTTTAAAAACTAACAGATCGCTAGCCCAGTCGGCTAACTCCACTAAATGTTGGAGCAAATTCTCCTTGGAAAAGTTCAAGGAAGATTTTTCCTTTTTTTCTAGTCCTGAAATGACATGCGAAGAAGAAATTTGCCTCTTACGAGAAAACATAGAGATAGCACTTGACCACTGTTCACGGACTAGCGTAACCAATCGATTAAAATCAAAAACCTCTGAGAAATGGTATGGCCCAGACCTAAAAATTGAAAAAAAAAATGCACCTCTCTGTAGCACAAGTGGAGAATTAGTAGAAACGTCGAAGATAGAACATCCTACAAACATCAGTTGAAAATATACCATACTGCCATACGCAAAGCAAAGAAAGACTACCTTTCTCAAAAAATTCTAGAGAATAAAAATTCGTCCAAGGAGCTTTTTAAAATTGTAAAAGAACTTTGTAATCCTCCTGGTCTTACATCCAACTTGACACCATCACAAGAGAACTGCACAAAAATTAGTGACTTTGTAATAAAATTGGCAAAATATATGCCTCTTTCACAAACAACGCCCAGGCCTCTGTGGAGTATCGGACTGACCCTACTTTGCAAACCAGCTGCTACCTTTGGCCCATTTTCAGAAGACGAGGTCACTAAAGCCATGTCAGAAATTAAATCTGGCTCACCATGGGATGTGTGCCCACACTTTATTTTTTCTCAACTGACTCCCATAATTGGCCCCGCAGTTACAAAAGTTCGTAACCAGTCTCTGGAGCAAGCTGTTTTTCCCGAAGTTTGGAAAAAATCGGCAGTAATTCCATTACTAAAAAAGGCGGGTGCGGATATAAACGACCCAGCCAACTACCGCCCCATCTCACAGCTCCCCTTTCTATCGAAGGTTTTAGAAAGACTGGTAACAAAACAACTGTCAAGTTATTTAGAAACCAACAAACTCCTCGACGTCTCCCAAACAGGTTTCAGATCTAATAACAGCACAGAAACAACGCTACTGGCCGTAATGGACGACATTCGTATGCAGGTCGATAAAGGCAAAACGGTTGCCCTGATACTTCTCGATTTATCAGCGGCATTCGATACTGTGTCCCATAAACTGTTAATTCACATACTTGCCGCAAAAGGAATTCAAGGTAAAGCCCTAAACTGGCTGGAGTCCTTTCTATCAAACAGATCCCAGTCTATTTGTTTAGGCAACTTTACCTCCACCCCCCGTAAGATTAAATATGGAGTCCCCCAAGGAGCTACATTGAGCCCAACATTGTTCAATGTATATGTCTCCTCTTTGGCGTCGATTGGCAAGAAATGGGGCATTAATATCTGCTCCTACGCTGACGATACTCAGCTGATGGTTACCCTAAATGGAGATAACGATGCCAAAAGTAGACTACACAACTGCCTGTCAGAGCTATCCAACTGGATGCATGGCCATTATTTAAAACTGAACGCTGACAAATCAGAAATTCTACTCTTTGGTGGGGCCAAACAGCTCTGGGATAACACCTGGTGGCCAACTTCCTTAGGTTCTCCACCAATCCCTACATCATCTGCTAGAAATTTAGGAATTCAGATGGACACCACTCTATCAATGAAAAGCCATGTCTCCTTAATATGTGGCAAAGGATTTGCCATATTAAAAAAGTTGAAAAGGGTCTTCCCCTGGATCCCACTTGAATGTAGACAGATCCTTGTCCAGTCGTTACTAGTGAGCAGGCTGGATTATGGCAACTCACTATTTGTAGGTATGTCGGACTACTTATTTAGAAGACTACAGCTGGTCCAGAATGCCGCAGCAAAAGCTGTCTGCAATAAGAAAAAGTATGATTCAGCCACAAGCTGTCTGAGAGCCTTACACTAGCTGCCTATGAGACAAAGAGCCACGTTCAAAATGCTATGTATTGCCTATAAAACAATTCACAATACTGGCCCCTACATTTTACGAAATAGAATTAAGTTCTATGCCCCAGCGTGGAACTTACGTTCACAAGCCTCAGCCAAAGCAGCCACCACTCGGATTAAGCTATCCAGAATGGGCGGAAGTGCTTTTTCTCACATTGGTGCGAAATGTTGGAATGAACTACCCATCAACCTCAGACTCACGGATTCCTACCCCACCTTCAAGAAAAAACGAAAAACCGCTCTATTCCCCACATCAGAATAATCAATATGCTTCCAGGCTACTGCCTTTGTTTTACTGTTATTTCTTTCCAGCGCCGTGATATCCTTGCAGGATGAATGTTGTGCTTTACAAATACGCCTAACAATAACAATAACAATAACAATTATGGATTACAATGCGTATGAAAAATAACATTTTACATAACAAAGGACTTTAACGTGAATCAGAGTGTAATGGTGTAAAGTGTAATTTTTTTCATGAATTCAAGACAATTAAAACTGTAATATTTTAATAGCTTTATTTCATATGCATGACTTTATTCACCCTTTCTTTTACAGGGTGAAAAACTTCACAAGGCATAGCTTCTACTTTAAGTAATACAATCATAGGAAAAGGAGACAATGTACTAGATCAAGGATTTGCAAAAAAATCACCCGTTCTTGATGGTAAAAAACAACAATTTAGAATAACAATTAATAAGATTTCAACATAAGTTTATGTTTGCATAACATGAAAGAATTATCCTTGAGGGTTTATCATATGTAATTGATAGTGAGCCAATTGATAATATTTGATACTAAATGAAGCATTATCCATTTGGAGTCCCAATCTATGAAGCAGTGAAGGCGGTAACTAAAGAAATGACAGCTTTAATACCCAAAAAAGACATTGTTTTAAACTAAGAATGTTGACTCTCTTGTTGAGGTGATGAAGGCATAGGATGAAAGGAACCACAATCACTCTGGTGCCTGGAATAGGGAGTAAGCTTTATTTGAGGCTGGATTCACACCGGTGTGGGGGAATCTGGAAATATACAAGAATACAATGAGTGTGGCATAAATCAATACACGAGTACTTACAACAAATACTGAGAATGCCAATGTAAAACTCTAAAAACACAGAAACTTGTGATAGGTTAGTATCAATAGAGTAATTGTGGCAGGCTCCTGTAAAGGGACACAAATCTTGTATTACAAGAGACTTTGGAAACAGCATTCAATAATTGGTTATTTGTGTAGGTTTACTTAAAGTTTGTCACAAACCATTAAAATTCTTAACATTACAAAAATAAAATAACAATATATATTAAGGCCCTCATGTAGACATTGGTGGATGGGTACTCCACCATAAACATTAAGGATATCCCATCCACCTTATTACAGTTTTCCTTTTTGATTGATTTTTACAGAAAAATGGAGACAGAAACCTATAGAAAAATTGCATTCTTTTGAGTAACTCTCCATGCCGTGTTTCCTGAATTTCAGAATAATAGCTATACAGATTCATAACATGGGGAGTTAAAAAAAAAATGAGATTTCCTAAAATCACAGCGTATCTCTACATATATCTGAGCTATATGCTAATAATTTCTTGTACATATTTTATTCAATTATATTTTGCTGTATAATGTGATAAAACCTAGCAGGCATCAAAATGTGAGTGCAATGTAATTAATAAATGTGCAAATATATCAGTTATGACTTAATTTGTTCACAAAACACTAAATATGGGAAAATACAGACAGAAATGTTCAACAAATGAACACAATATAACTCGTAGCCCTAGATATAATGCACTGGTACTAAGGCGGAAAGGATATCCATCACGTTTGTAATGGAGTAACCTATGTGCCAACCTCTAATTCAGGCAATATGTAATTTTTTAAATAGGCAAAAATTGTCAGGCTTTAACATCATTCTCAACATGAAACCAGAAATGTGCCTGACTATTTTTCTTTATAGAAGAGCCTCAAGGTTTCCTTCCACTCGGACGTCACCCTCAGCACCACCGAACACCTGCACTTCCAGATCCACACTGACCCCAACACCACCCTCAGAGGAACCCTCGTCTACAGACCCCCTGGACTCCGGCCACAGTTCAGCGACTCCATTTCTGACCTCGCCAGCACCCATGCACTCACCTCCACCGACTACATCCTCCTCGGGGACCTGAATTTACACCTCGAGAACATCAACAACGCCAACTCCACCACGCTGATCGACAAACTCGCTAACCTGGGCCTCAGACAACTCGTCACCATTCCCACCCACGCCGCCGGCCACATGCTTGACCCCATCTTCTCCACAATCCCCCACGTCTCCTTCGACCACACCATCAAACTCCACTGGACCGATCACCGATGCATTCATTTCACCTACAAGAAGCCCACCATGCACCACCGTGCCCAACTGCGGCCCCGCCGATGCTGGAGCAAAGTCACCGAAGACCAACTGACCACCACCCCTGCCCAGAACCCACCCGCCGACACCAAAGAACCAGACACCACCGCACGCAACCTCAGACAATGGATCAACGACTGTGCCAACACCCTCGCCTGCTCAAGAAACCCTCTAACAGCCGCACCAGCAAGAAAGCCACCTGGTTCACCGAAGAGCTCCAGACCTCCAAACGAACATGCCGGAAACTGGAGAAGAAATGGCTACACGAACAAACATCAGGCAGCTACGCAGCCCACATGGACGCCACCGGCAGACATCACCACCTCAACAGATTAGCTAAGAGATTCTCTTTCAAAGCCTGCCTGGATAACAACGCACACGACAGCAAAGAGCTCTTCAGCATCGTGAAGGAACTCTCCAACCGCAGCGCCAACACCAATAACATCCCGCCCTCACAAGAACTGTGTGACTCGCTGGCCACCTTCTTACACCGAAAAATCGCTGACATCCACGATAGCTTCAACCACACGACCACCCCAACGACGCCAAACTCCACCTCCCCAGTAAACACCACCCGCATCAACCCCCTGACCTCCTGGACCAACGTCAATGACGACAAAACACGCAAGATCATGAACTCCATCCACCCAGGGTCACCGTCAGACCCCTGCCCACACCACATCTTCAACAGGTAATCAACATCTCCCTCGAGTCAACCACTTTCCCGGAAAGCTGGAAGCACGCCACCCTTCTCAAGAAACCCAGAGCGGACCCCCAGGACGTCAAGAATTTCCGGCCCATCTCCCTGCTCCTGTTCCCGGCAAAGGTCATCGAGAAAGTCATCAACACGCAACTGACCCGCTACCTCGGGGACAACAACACCCTAGACCCATCCCAGTCCGGATTCCGAAGAAACCACAGCACCGAGACAGCCCTCATCGCTGCCACAGACAACATCAGGATCCAACTAGACAACGGCGAAACATCAGCCCTCATCCTCCTGGACCTATCAGCCGCCTTCAACACAGTCTGCCAACGCACACTCAAGACACACCTCCAAAAAGCCGGAATCCAAGAGAAGACCCTGGACAGGACCACATCCTTCCTCTCCGGCAGAACCCAGAGCGTCCGCCTCCCCCCCTTCCGCCTCCCCCTTCGCTCCAAAGCCACCAACATCATCTGCGGCGCACCCCAGGGTTCATCCCTCAGCCCGACGCTGTTCAACGTCTACATTGCCCCCCTCGCACAAGTCGCCTGCCAGTACGACCTCGACATCATCTCCGATGCCGATGACACCCAGCTGATCCTCTCCCTCACCAAAGGCCCAAACACCGCCAAAACCAACCTCCACGAGGGATTGAAACCCGTCGCCGAATGGATGAGGAACAGCTGACTGAAGCTGAACTCGGACAAGGTGGAGGTCCTCATCCTCGGATGCACCCCCTCCGCCTGGGACGACTCCTGGTGGGCGACCATGCTGGGAACAGCACCAACACCCACCGACCACCCACGCAACCTGGGAATCATCCTCAACTCCTCCCTCACCATGTCGAATCAGGTCAGCGCTGTCTCCTCCTCCTGCTACAACACCCTCCGCATGCTCTGCAGGATCTACAAGTAGATCCCCACCGAAACAAGAAGAACTGTGACCCAGGCCCTCGTCAGCAGAAGGCTAGACTATGGCAACGCACTTTACGCAGGCATCCCGGCCAAACACCTGCGACGACTACAATGCATTCAAAATGCCTCCGCCCGTCTGATCCTCGACGCCCCTCGCCGCAACCACAGCACCCCACACCTGGGAGCCCTACACTAGCTCCCCGTCAAAAAAGAGGATCACCTTCAAGCTTCTCACCCACGCACACAAAGCCCTCCACAACGCCGGGCCAGCCTAACTCAATGACCGACACCCCCACCTGCCAGCACCACCAGCCTTGCCCTCGCTGCTGTCCCCCGCACCCAACGAGCGACCGCCGGCGGCAGATCCTTCTCCTTCCTCACCGCCAAGACCTGGAACACCCTCCCTACCCACCTTCGGCAGACTCAAGACCTACTCTCCTTCAGAAGACTCCTCAAGATCTGGCTCTTCGAGCAGTAGCAGCTCCCCTCCCTCAGCGCCTTGAGACCCTCACGGGTAACGAGCGCGCTTTATAAGTATAATGATTGATTGATTGATATTATGGGAGATTCTTCTGTTTATAAACACTTCCCCTCAGATGCCCATGAAAGCCTTCAGAATTATGGAGTTCTTTACTAGCTTATTTCACCGAGACTAGCCCGCTTAATTGCACTCACTGTGAATTTCCAATGTCATTACATTTACCATATTTAATCCCACACATTATGAAGAACATATTGGGTCACAAAGGTATAATGAGCTGCAACTTTTTGCTTAAGTGCACCGCTGCTTCGAGGGAAGCGTCCTGGTGCTCCAGCAGAAAGTATATCCAATCTAGGGGTCAGGCCCAATGGAAGGAACCAGGTAGGGCCATTTAAGTATGTATGAACATAAGGGAAGCTGATATCCTATTTAATTAACAACAGATACCACACTATGTGCTTTCAGTGGTAGGGTCATTTATTTACCCAATTATTTCAATACTTAGTTTTCATGTTTTTTAAACCTTTTTCTATGCACAAATTTGCATTAATTTTGACATTCAGGACCTTAGCTGGGGAGTGCCAAATTTAGCACCAACTCAACCAAGTAGACCAAACTTATGGGCAAAAAAGTTATGCTTTTTCTGTGAAAAGTGTGACTGAACCATAACTACACTGGGGAGACTGCCAATGTATATTGGATAATAATATAGAATAAAACGCTTTTGTTCTAAAAACTCAGTGAAGATGTAGTGGTGAATAAGTAGAGTAATAGTCAAGTATGTGGACATGTGTTTGTTAAGTGCACTTGGGTTTAGTGACACAATTAGATCCTTTTTAAGTGGTGGAAATCAAGACAAAGATGAGAATATCTGGAAAAAGTTATCAGACTTTATGTGGCCAACAGAAATGAGATGTTATGCTATGTCAAGTCCTGTTAAGCTATCTTATGCTATGTTAAAAGCTAAATAATGCAATATTAGTACAGGTTGCAGCACTTCTGAGTCTGCGGGCAATCACTGTCACTCTGGCACTGTGGGGGAGGCAGCGGCAGCTTGAACATGACATTTATGATGGGGCATGCGCACGGATGCAATGCATCTGAAACACACAATCAGGAATATTAACATTCTAAATTAGAAACACAACCCTCCTGGGCTAACAGCACTACTGTCACAGGCAGTTTACACATCTCCACACTGAATTATCCTTATAGGAGGTTTGACTCCGTTGAAATTAAGGATTTTGAAAATACATCCAAGATTTTCAGAGGGACGGCACATAGATACATCTTTACTAAACAATTATCTCTTGTAAGTCACATTAAGGAGTATCACATAGTATCCCCCCCTCCAACCCCCTTCTCTTTTCTATTATTCTTATTTTTCTTCTCCACCAGTACTCTCTCTACCACTCCTTACCCTACCTCTCATCAGTCTTCTCATAAATTCTACATTTAACAGTTTTTTGCTCTAGCTCGCTTCACTCTTCTCTCTACTACTCTTAACACCACCCTACGCGACACTCTTTACTGTCCCACGCTTAACTCTATCACTTTTCTTTCCACTGCTTTTCTCTCTGGCATTCTTCACTCTGTCTCTTTTCTTCGTACCTCTCTTTCTTTCTTTAGTTACGGTTGCACGCCTGTTCTTAAGTTGGCAATTCATCTCTTCTGTTGGCTGAGTGGTCTAACTGTTGCAGCCTGAATTGAGGGTATCATTTTTTTGCTGAGCAGTATGTCTTAACTTAGGTGGGATCTGCAGGCAGCTGCATGCTTATGAGATGTGATTACTGCTTTGTGAGCGAGTGTAACGGTACTCATGTTGTGGTGTAGGAATGGGCATCTTCTCTGAATACGACAACTTATCTCTTCTTTCTTCCTTACACAGTGCAGCTCTATGCTCCGGATCAGATCTTTTCAAAGCTAACAGAAGGATCCCACACAGAATGCAATTCTACCAGGTACATCAACGAACAATTTTGATCACATATAACAAGAGCCTCCCACCTGATGCAGAGCTTCAACTGATATCTAGTTTGGAATGGCAAAGTGTGCATTTTAAAATCGAGCAATACTCTATGTACAGTGTCTAGGTGCTTTACAAAACTTTTACCAGGGCCACCATTAGTAGTCCATTTGGTAACTGTGTTACAATGTTAGTAAATTCAAGGGTCGGACTACTGACCATTGAGATTCAGCTTTCGGCTTTCAAACAGATCTCTAGGGTGTGCGCATCAAAACATTGCACTATCTAACAACCCGTGATAGGGTCTGAGCACTGAATCTGTGTCTTGTTCATAGACAGTCAAGCACTCGTACTGTACCTGGGTGCACGGGGTCTGTACAATCAAAGCCACAGGATTGCTGGCAGCACTTCTGGATTCCACAGCAGTTGCTGTCATTGTTGCAAGTTCTGGGCGGAGGATAGATCTTGCAGGTATATTCTACCTTAGGACATTCACCTGCCTTCTCTGTGAGTAAAAGATTTGCAGAAATAATAAATTAGATGATGATGCAAATTAATCACCAGCAGAAAGGATATAACCAACGTTGAATTTCAGATTTTAAGCGGCAAAAGCATCCTACAAGTCTCAGAATTCCGTAGAAAATGGGAGCTTACCAGTTTCAAACCATGGCTGAAATTATTAACATAGTAACTAAAGAGATGTGTACATCTCAACCTCCATTTATCACAGTCCCAGTTAGACACACCTCTGTCATTTGTTAAAATAATACAATACGATATTGTATTCATGGAATGCCTTAAACTTCAACACTTTTTGTTTATACTTTCTCTTGTCAATGTGATAAATACAGTAGATTCAACACAACATTTGCTATAAACCTTTTTATTCATGAGAGTATTCGACACTCCCCACTTTTCCATTGCCTTGAAGTGATATTGAATGTCAATGTACAGATTTTTTAAATATAGATTTAATACATTTCCCCCCAACAAATCTAATCATTCCCATTGCGATCCGAATTATTTTGATATTCATAGGTTCTTTCGCTTTTGTCTTTTTGCATGCCTTTTTTGTCTTGTCCGTAGGTTGTCAAACAAAGAGGTGTAATGCCTGAAGCCTAAGTGGCCATGTTAATTCCTGGCAGTCTCACTCAACGAAATCCAGAACTGGTTACCACCCAGCCAGGAAATTGGCTCTCTTTTTTGATGTGTCTGGATAACTTTTCCATGGCTATTGTTTCCCATAATTGGATATAATTTATTTTAATTTCCAAAAAGAGGCTATTTCCATTCTTACACATAACAGTACATGGGACAGCAGTTTCCAACTCATCCTTTCACTCTTTCGATTGTCTTAGATACAGCTGTATCTCTTGGAATTGGCCATCCCATTATATCTTTTTTGACTGACAGGTCTTATTTCCTGTACATTTGCAACTTGGGTCAATTCCACCATGTGCATGTGGTTCTGCACCCTCTCCAACATTCCCTTGGACTTTACTGGAACATCCTGTGTATTTTCTCTGATTTCATGGACCACCCCATCATGATATTCATCATAGATGCTCTGGGTTAGATTTACTAACATTGTGCGATGGCTTAGCATCACAAAAGTAACACTAACCAGCACAGAATTTTTTTCCATATTTCCTTTCCAGTGCAAAACTTATTTTCTGCTGGAAAGTAACGCAAAGCGGCAGAAAGCACTGCTTTACATTACTTTGTGCCAAGGGGGTGTTTCATGGGTAGCACATGGGCGTTCCCATGCTAACACCCATGCCTTTCGATGCAAAACCTATCGACAAACAAACGTAGACAGGGTGCAGTGCCAAAACTTAACCTCATAACGGCTATGGAACGTCCAGCTCCAGTGCTGGACGTTCCATTGCAGCTATGAGGTTCGAACGTTCAATGGCCGACGGCAGCACTCCTGAGGTAGTGGTGCCGTCGGCTGCCGAACGTTCGAAGCACTTAAGAGGTTAATGCAGTTTAAACTGTGGCATTAAGAGAAGAATTTTCTTTCTTTCTCCTTTCTTTCCTAACTTTGCAGCATGCTGCACTATGCAACACACATGCAAAGTTGGAAACAATTTAAAGTGTATCTTTGTATCACATTTTGTACTGGAAGGGTGACCTTCCAGTAAAAAACCTATGTTAGACTCAGGCACACAACCTAGCACTATGGCGCTAAGGTGTGTGCCTGGCGCACAGCAACTGAAATCAGCACCGGCACTAAGGAGAAGGCAGGAGTTAGCCGTATCTTGGGAGACAGGAGCTCTCATCCCCCCTCACTGTTATGCAATCAAGTGCAACATTTTGGGCTGCTGTGCTACCTTCTCTGACTTTTTGTTCTAAATCTGGGCCTCTGTGGGCCACTGGTATATTGTGTGTTAATTCTCTTCTTTTACGCATCCATGAGTTGAACCTGGGCCTTTTTACAGGTTACCCCAAAACATTTTACCTTGTCCCTCCCACTGTATTCTGAAATTCTTTTTTGTGGAACTTTGGACTCCATGCATTTTACTACTGCTCACTAGTGCCAGAATGTTTGTGCTCACTCACTCTCCTAAACGTGATTTGATTGGCATTTACCAAATTGGCATTTTGAATTTACTTATTTGTCCCATGTATAGTGCAGTGCCATACACCCAGGGCCTGTATTCAAGATACTGCTAGTGGGCCTAAAGCACTTATTGTCCGTACCACTTAAGAAGCACAATAAAACATGCCCGGCACTCCCATTGCAGAATGGATGTAGTGTACCAATGCCATGTCGACTTGGCCTTAAAACTTTCCTTTTAGACATAAGGCACCCCTACGGTAGGCCTTGGTAGTTGTTAGGGCAGGGTGCTGTCTAATTAAAAGGTTGGGCATGTTCTTTTAGGTTTCATATGTCCCGCGAGCTGAATATGCCATCTTTGATACCAATGAAATTGTAATGGTAAAACCTTGTTCATGTCAAAGTCAGATTATTCCTACAATTTTGAAAATGCCACTTTAAGAAAGTTTTACTCCCCTTACCCCTTTTCTTCCTGTAGGCTGGCCTGGGTCACATGAATGGGTGTAACTGACAGTAAGACCCACTCTTCAGTTCATTGCTAGCCCTGCAGAAGGACTCTCAGAGGTCTGCATGCTGCTATGATCTGCTGTGCCCTCTGCCAGACTGCTGCTGTTCCTAGAAGGACTGCTTTTGTGTCTGGATCCTATCTTATAACCTCAGAGGTCAGCCCCGCTGTTGAGCCCTGCATCTTCATCTGCACCCAGGACCGGCTGAACTGACCCCAAGGGTTAGTTGCTGGGCTCCTGTTCAGAGCCAAAGGGAAATAACAGGCTCCCACTATCTTGAGCCCGCTCCTTGACCCTGTCTTTTGTAGTTCTGGTGTCCAGGGGCGGTGGGTGAGATTTGAAAGTGGTGGGGCGCAAAGTGATTTTTATACAGCACCGTAGCAAGCGAGCGCAGCAAGCTTGCCTGAACCCCAAAAGGGTGGTTTGGGGGGATTACCACCCCCCCAAGAAAATTTTGAAAAAAAAGAAGAAAATCGTGCATTTTCAAGCAAATTTGAGAAAGCAGGAAGGTTAATAAAGCAATTGTGAAAGTGCAGGTATTACATTAATAGTTGTCCTAACATGGGTACCTGCTTATTCAGTATCATTATTATTATCAGTATTATTCAGGCATTAAGAGGAGAAATGTATTTATTTCTCCTTTCTTTTCTAACTTTGAAGTGTGGTACACTATGCAGCATACATGCAAAGTTGGGAAATTTATAAAGAGAGTCTGTGTATAGTATTTTGTACTAAAAGGGTAGCCGTCCAATACAAAACCTATGGTAGACTCTGGTAGACAGGCTCTCTCCTCTTCCCTCTTTGTCCTGCCATGCAGTGCAACATTTACATGCCCCTGTCTCAGAGCAAATTACCATCTGTTGAACCTGGCCCTTTCTACAGGTCACCCCCAAGCCTTTTGCTCTCTACCTTCCACGGTTTTCTGAAATTCGTTTTTGCTAACCCCAGTTTGAATGCAGTGTCCCAATGCCATGTCGACTTGGCATTTGAAGTTCCCTTTTAATAGATATAGGTCACCCCTATAGTGGGCCCTTGGTAGCCCATAGGGCAGGGAGCTCTGTAATTAAAAGGGTGGAGATGTTCTGGTGGTAATTAGCTCCCAATGTCATTTTTAACTACTCTGAGGCCTACACCTACCGTAGGATAACATTGGGTAGTCCTTATTATATTTAATGATCTTTAAATAGTATTTGAGAGGAGGTAAATATGTCATGTATGGTACATAGGAAACTGTAATGTCAAACGCTCTTTAACAGTAAAGTCAGTATATTCTTAACATTTTCAAAAACACCACCTTAAGTAAGTTGCCATTTTCCTCCCCTACCACTTTTCCTCCTGTAGGCTGGCCTGGGGCACATGGCTGGGTGTAACTGACATTCAGACCCACTCTTCAATTCACTACGGGGCCTGCAGAAAGACTCTGAGAGGACTGCATGCTGCAATGATCTGCTGTGCACCCTGACAGACTGCTGCTGTTCCTGGAAGGACTGCTTTTGTGTCTGGATCCTGCCTTATGACCTCAGAGGTCAGCCCCGCTGTTGAGCCCTGCATCTTCATCTGCACCCAGGACTGCCAGAACTGACCCCAAGGGTTGGTTTCTGGGCTCCTGTTCAGAGCCAAAGGGAAATAACAGGCTCCCACTATCTTGAACCCGCACATGTACCCAGTCGGAGTGAGTCTGTATCCCCAAAGAGGTTTCTCACCAGTTCTCCACCCTTGATTGTGGTGCTAATGTGCCCAGAGAGGCATATTCCTAAACTGAGGAGTGAATGAATGCAATTAATACTTTCATTGCCTTATTACTTAAAATCATTGCAAATTGCAACTCAATACCATAAAATGACAGTTAAAAATCAAGCCCCACCCCTTTTGTGAACAACAACTATGCAAACATACATGACTTAAAATTACAATAAAAAACTTCCCACAAACTCTTTGTAAACGATGACTGTGTGCAAAAAGATGACATGCTATGTACAAGGCCCCCTGTGCTCGAGTTTCTGAGGGAGGAGTCTAATGTTCAAACCACACATTGCCTGCGACTTTCCTTACTTGTGTTGTGAAACATGGAAGCAGTTTCAGGATGCCCCAATGCTGGTTTAGGTTGTTCAGCCCATGCATCTGATTATGGGGCACCTTGGAGTTGTTTTCCTGCATGCTGTTGCCAGTTGTGCTCTGCAGCCTCCTTTCCTTTCACTGACCAGGCTTTTCTGAATATGTCCAAAGGTCTAAGTTTATTCAGTTTTAGCAGCCAGTTTGCATCTGATTTAGTTTCATTTCGGTTCTTTTGAGCAATACTCATGAATTAGCCTATTTTAGCCTGATCCAAAGGAACTGTGCAAGTCAAGAGCAAAGCAACTGCGTCTGCGCTTGCTCTAACTCCATACATTATGAACATTGGTTTCAGCAACGTCCGGCAGTTTTGGAGTAAAGCTGTACAGCAGCATATTAGATATGCCATTTATTTATCAAGTTTTATATAGCGCAAACTTGACCCAAGAGGGTATCAGAGCGCTTTACATTTAGGATCGTTGCGTTACAAGTTACATCAGATACAAGAGCATAGTAAGGTACAGTGCACATAAATAATGTTTCAATAATTCGTAGGAGGGAGGGGAGGAAAAGGTAAAAGCGGGGAGACGAGGAGGAACAATGTGGAGGATTTGGTTGTTTAGTGCTTTCGTGATTGCTACGTAGTTTACTTCCTCTTGGGGACAAATGACTGTAGATAGATCCAACTCTGCCACAGCATCAAAACAATATGTCTGCCATGGGTACGATCCCCCCTTCAACGATGGTTTTCAGTATGTCCTTTAAGGATCCTTTCTAGGATTCTAGAGTCTTGCACCTGTATTTCACAAGGCTGCTCCTGTATTCATATTTTTGTTGCACCAGCCCAAACTCAAGCCGGATCAGGCTGTAATGTTTGTATTTAGGGAGTCCAAAAAGCCTTTTGTAGCACTGGCACTGAGCTTTTCCCATGATCTTTTCCATCTTCCCTCGGAATGCTTGTGATGCATACCCAGCTACTGCAAGCCGTTTAGTCACTTTCCTTATTGGGAACCTGGTTGTGCTGTGGAGTTTTCCATGTAGTTTTCACAATACGTAAATATTGGCTTGTATTTTGGCTTTTGGCTTTGATTGGGGCATGGTTGTCTCTCGTTTATCATTTAGTCATGCTCCTAGTTAGTGGTATGCTCTTTTGGTCAACATATTCGGACTGCCCAAAAACCACTTTAAGATAAATTTTTTGGGGTGATGTCCAAAGACCACATCTAGGGTTTGCCACAAGTTCATTTACCTCAGTAAAGATTTTCAGTGCATTCAAACCTCTTTGCAACCCAACTCTGGTGTGATCGACAATCACCAGACCGTCAGCATACTGGAGCACCTGTAGTCATTGCTGTTCAATTTTCAGGGTTAGCAAAGTTGTGCCTTGAAGGGTTTTTCCCAGGTTGGACGTGTATAAATTCAAAAGAGTTGGCACTAAGACGCAGCCCCGTTTTAGTCCTTGGTCCGTTGACAGTTTGTGTGTAGCCGTGTCCCCTGCCAATGACATGATTGCCTTCAGGAGGTTACCTGAAATCTTCCAGCTGTTCTATAATTTGCTTTGATTTACTCCTTAGAAGGCTACTGAATAGTCAACAAAGCATAGAAATACTGACAGATTGTTTTGGGAATTTTTTTCCTGCTGTGCAGAAAAGATAATGCCACTATGTTGCCTACAGTCATGCAGCCTTTTTGGAATCCAGTTTGGTAGAAGGGTAAGGATCCATTGTCCTTGATTCAAGCAAGTTACTGGCATATGTTTGGCCTTTGATATTCAACAAGGCGGTAAGCCTGCAGTTCTTTGGGTCTGTTTTTTCGCCCTTTCTCTAAATTGGTTGCTGTATGGAGCCGTGCAAGCAGTCCGGGACGTCCCCAAAAATCTGCATTCTGCGTACAGAGACGAAAGGATCTCTGCCCAGGCTCTGATATCATGTGCTGTACCGCCCTCATACAACAGGACTTTTTCCTCCGCTTATGGGGTCCTCCTACATCTTTGGCACCCACATTTCATTGTGTAGATTTTTTATGTATGTGCTAACCAGGCTTCTGGCGTCACTGAGTTTCGCCTACCCGTTTTTTTGTTTTCCATCTTGGCTATGTAATTTCAGAATTGCTTCTGTTTGTCGTTTTTACACAAATCAAATACTTTAACCCATTTGCTCTCAATCATCAAACGTTCTTGTTTCCATATTGAGTGTTTGTGATTCCGATGGGCTTCTTTGTAAGCACTCTCTGCCTCGGTGGTCCTGGTTTCTCGATATTCCAGGTTAACGTGTTTGAGAGACTAGATGCCGTCCCTCAGGCTTCTGTTGTGCTTCCAGTTTCATTCTGCATTCCCAGCCCTATATCTGCTGTCTTCCTGGCCCCACTTTACAAGACTGCGTGCTGGTCTTCCATTCAGATGGCCCAATTCTGGATCGATGAGTGGGTGGCATACTGTTTTCCGTGCGTCTTAGTCCCTTATTCTAAGTCTCCCATTTTACTGCGGTAAATTGGTTCCATCTGATCCTCTTTAGTAATGAATACTCCCCCACTCCTCATGTGACCTATGAGCTCCATTTCTTTTCGATGTTCACACCTGAGATTGATGTCTGTGATGAGCATTGCCTGGTCACTTGCTTCCTGTTGGAATGTCTCCAAGCCTGAGATCTGGTGCCTCAGGCTTTTCCTAATGAAGGTGTATGTTAGTTATGTTAGATGGGTGTCTTATAGAGCGCACGGCTACTCGGGCAGAGTGTCCCGGCGCTAACAGATCTGTAATAGAAAAGACTGGGGAATAAGAAACTATGGGCCATAAAGCCAGGTCTTAAGTTCCTTCCGGATGGCCAGCAGATTGTCTATTATTGTCTATTATTATTATTGTCTATTATAGCCAAATATTGTTTGATTGTTGAAGGTTAGAAAATGTGACTCCTTAGGGCTCAGTTGCGGGACCCAGGTCTGAGCTGAAATTAGTTCAAATGTACTTATGAAGTTGTTGAAGGCCCTTTCTGCGGGCGTTCCATTTTCGTTATCCGGACTCAGATGGTGAAGGTTAAAGTCCCCTGTGATCATCTTATCCATGGGGGCGTGTTCGCAAAGCACTTCCTCTAAAATGACAATGATCTTTTTTTTGTCCCCAGCTTCAAGAGCCCGTTGCTATTGAGACATACGTTGATGATTGAAAGTTCCTTTCTGAACATGCCATTAAACAGCCCATTTATCACTATACACTGTAGCACATCCAGCGGTTTCCTAACCTCTTTCATCTTCTATTGAGTTTTTCCTACATTGCAGGGCCACCCGAGGGCCTCTCATGGGAGTGTAGATTTGTAGCTGGTATGGATAGGCTTGCAAAGCCTTGCAAGTGTACCTCTGTGGGTGCCCAAGATTCCTGTATATATAGAATGTCACCCTAATTAATCTTTTCCATTGTTGAGTTGCTGTTTAATATGCTTGTGATTGAATGAATGAATGAAATGGCATATGTAGAGCACACAGCTACTCAGAGAAGTGTCCTGGCGCTAGCAAAAATTGTCTGCACTCCCAATTGGACGAATGACCTCCTTTGCCAAACAGCCAGGGTTTTAATTTCTTGCGTAGAATTGAGAGTTCCAAGGTGGCCCGAAGTGCCAGCTGAAGTTGATTCCAGGCTTTAGCACCAATATAAGACAAAGTTCTTCTGCAGAATCTGGCCTGGTGGATTTCAGGGATGGTGGCTAGGTGACTAGAGGATGACCGTAATGTCCTGGGAGGGGCATAGATACTCAGCCTCCTCCTAAGGTGAATTGTGCCATTGCCATGCAGAGCTTCATGAGCTAGGCCCAGTGCTTTGAATTGGTTCCTCTTTTTCAAAGGAAGCCAGTGAATTGCGTTTAGATATGGGAACAGATGGGTTCTAGGGGCAAGATTGAGAATTACTCTGGCCGCTGCATTTTGAACGATTTGCAATCAGCACAAGAGGTATTCCGGCAGGCCAGAATATATGACATTTCCACTATCAAGTCTGGAAGTAATCGAGGCCTGGACCACTGTTTTCCTTGTATCCATTGAAATAGGTGTTTGAAATATTTTCAGGATACAAGCAGACTGAAACAGGTTTGGTTGGTTAATAGCCTGCCAGTTGAACACCTTAGAGAAGCACATTTTCATGATTTCACTCTCAAATTCAGCCCCTTTATCGCAAGTGTCATCCACATACAATATCACTTTGGCTCCACATGATTCAGCAAGATCAGCAGGAGGCATCCGATGAGCATTGAATAGTGTGGGGCTCAGTGCTGAGCTTTGAGGGACACCCACCTTCAGTTTCTGTATAGGGGATGAAAAAGGGGGACTTCATACGTCTTGGCTTCTCTCGTCCAGGATGGAAGTCAGCCATTTTAGGGCCAAGCCACCAATTCCAATGTTCTGTAGCCTATCTAGAACTCTATCATGAGGGACATTATTTAAAGCCGCCAAACCGTCCAACATAAACAAGACGACAGTGCCCCCACAATCCAGCTTATCTTTGATGTAATCTGTTACCTCTAGCAAGGCTGTGTCCATTCTACAGCTTGCTCTGAAACCCCATTGGCTGGAGTGTAACAGATTCTTACCTTCAGGATAACCTGGGGATAGTGAATTAATATGTTTTCCAGCACTTTTGAGAAAGCAGGGAGAAGAGAATTAGGTCTCTAATTGGCCAGGAATGTATGATCGGCCAATGGCTTCTTGTGCAGAGGAAGGATTTTAACATGTTTCCATATGAGAGGCATTACTCTAGATGCCAGTTGTGAGAAGTTGGCCTGGCATATGCTGTCCACTATTCTAGTGGGCACCTTGCACCAGTCCAAATTACCCTTATTTGGCTATACTTGTAGTCGCTGCTAAATCTTGGAGGAATGTAAAGCAGCTTGTTTTACCAGTCTATAATCTCATGAATGACCAAATGAAAGGGGAACCACAACAGGTATATATATAAAATATATGTATGTATTCTAAACACAACGAAAGAGAGTATCCTCTGGACCCAAGGGAACTGGGTAGAGTAACACAAAAATTAGAAGGTGTTCCCCGGGTTTATTTATTCGTTATCAGGAAAACACTATGTCACCACATTCAAAGGAAAGACTATCCCTCTCACATTCATTCTTGATTCCCCATATGTGTGGATTTGATATATTGTATACCCCCTAATAGTAGAACCACAAAGGCAAAAATAATTTGGCTTAGAACTATTTATTAAAAAAACTTTTTATAAATCTTTTTTTGTATATTAGAAAAGCAAATGTATCTGCTTAAAAGGTATGATCATACACATTCCACCATTTAATAGAGTGGCGTTCCGAGAGTGGAGTTGACTGGCGTTAGCTTCAGGATTACCCCAAAGTGTGAGGAGAGATGTTTTCAGGGCAGCGCACAAGTCAGTAGGAAGAATTCTGTGGAAAGCACTGGATATAATTTTAGTTTCTGCAAGGAGAATCTGTTTTTTTGGAAAGTGGAGACCAATTAAAACTTACTAGATAATGGTCTGACAATGTTAATAGAAGAATGTCATCTGCTTTAAGTGTTCTATTAGAATAGATATGTGGCCTGCCCGACTGGTAGGCTTGAACACATATGGGGCCAGGCTAAGATCAGACAGATTATCCATTAGCGAAGCAACTTCTAACTCCAGTGGCTAGCCCAAATGGAGGTTCAGGTCAACAAGAACTAAAAAAATGTGTACATTTAAGGGGCCAAGGTGCCAGAATATTGTTTAGTGATTTCAGGAAGAGAATGGCAGAGCTGGGAGGTCTGTAGGTTAGGACCCCAGCCACAGACTAGTGAGGCCATAAAGAGCAGCAGAAATCCATGCATTCTGCTCCATCTAGCTCCCCAAGAGTACTGGGATGTGGTCAAATGCATTTCTATAGATATTAGCTACCCCCCTCCTCTGTTTAATGGGCAGTCCCTCCTAAGGATTTTGTAACCCTGAGGGATAGCAGTTGCTAGAGTGGGGTTTGAAGACTCGGTGAGCCATGTCTCAATTAAAGGTAACCGGTCTGGTTCATCATCCTGAAGTAAAATAAATACTTGCATATCATTTTTCTGAAGTGAGCGGAAGTTCAACGGAACTGCCGAAAACTCCACTGTGTTAGGTCTAGATTTATGATAAATGGAATGAATGATGCTGCTCTCATCTGAGGCAGTAGGAGTCCATTGGCAGTGTGGACAGCAAAAATCATTGTTCCACCCTCTGAAAAGTGTGGAATGGGTAGTTTACCTCAGGAGCCAAATTGCATAAAGTGGAACCTTCATATACTAGCCCGGTCTTGCCATCTGGGGTAAAACTGGCAGAATGGCTGGTGCTGGTCGCTTTTGGGATGCTGACAGGTGCAAACAGTGTTATATTCCATATAGGTACCCCAATTTAGGCTCAGGTAACA
Source organism: Lissotriton vulgaris (assembly GCF_964263255.1). NCBI lineage: Eukaryota > Metazoa > Chordata > Amphibia > Caudata > Salamandridae > Lissotriton > Lissotriton vulgaris. The sequence goes on from NC_141694.1 coordinate 1,860,589,251, forward strand.
TCGTTCACCCCTACTTTACACACATAATTGCTCTTAGGAACTGACCTTTTACCTAGATATGACAACGCACACAGAACAGCGGGATTTCCTCTGGTAAAAGCCTCATACATTATGCATGAGGATTCTTGGAAACTCAGGACTACCATCTCCTTTATAATATCTATGTATAAAGTTCATTCTTAATGTCATCCTAAGTCCGACAAGTGGCACAACAAGGTAGAACCCACGGGAGACCTTTGTGTAAATAAACATCACGTCTTGCTGAGACAAACAGAGGAGATCATGATTTCCCTGCTGCCACACACTGACGCAAGACGCTGAGGTTCCTGCATGCAGATACTCCAGCTCACATTTGTCTAAAATCCCTTGCGGGGTGTCCAAATTAAGACCAAGACGGGGTCCCGCAGTCTCGCACTTCAGGTAATGGGGTTGCATTAATCCGAGATTCTTGGCTTCACACCTACATACATGTTAGGTACATCTAGTTAGGGTAGCATCGTAGGAGTACATATTTTATTGTCAAGTATTTTATATTCTTGCCTGTATTCATGGTTATGATTCAGAAAAGGGGGTGGTGATGCACAGAGTGTCTGAATTAAGCAGACCACTCTTACCCAGTCCAAAGATCAGGGCTTGATCCATCACCGTTTTTTAGCTCACTGCACCATCCCAGCTCAGAATTCATGGTTAGAGCAAAATGGTAGAAATCTACCATCCTTTTTCTTTCCTAGTGCTTCTAATCATTTATCTCTGTTACTGTCTAATGGTTGTTTCAGCACACCTATTTTACACTAGAATAAAAACTGTTAAATAAATGCTTATTGAAAAACGTCCATACCGTTTATTCTGTCCATCTCTCTAAGACTAAGTGAGCATGAGTAACTGAGCAAAAAGTATTACACTGTTTCCACGGACTTGAGGGATCAGGGTTGTCATGTTGGATAGTTGCCAAGAACTATTCTCTCCCTGGTAAGAGGAGTTTCTAGTGGTACTGTGAGCTAGCTGGGACACAGGCCAACATACCTGGTGGGGTGTCCAGAATCAGTCTGACACAAATTCTACAGCGGATTTTGCCTAAAAGCACAGATCCTATATAGGTTTGATAGGAACTACATGAGAACAGGCTTGCCCTATGCACGCCAGCACTACGTCCACAATGCGCCTCTCTTTACATGCATATGGCCATGGTTTAGAGCATGCACTGAGTTAAAATGGCCCCTCCAGATATCACAGGGAAGTATAAATGGCTGAATAACCAGCAGGTGAAACCACCTGGTTTTTAGCTGCTCCCTGCAAGCCCTTCAGGTTCAAAACAAAAATCGCACAGTTTCCTCACAGTACAAGGTAATTGGTTAGAAAAACATAAACGTTTCAAGAATGAAGCAAAGAAATGAGCAGCAATTAGTGTTCAGTCAGGTGAAAAGAGAGATTACTGCCACATTCCAAGTTATGAGCTTTACAGTAGAGGGCCTATTAGGATAGTGAGCAGACCTGAGACCGCGCGCCATATATGCGGCGGTCTCGCACCGCGAATCAGGATGCAATCGTCACCCTGGTGGACACTTTTCGCATTCCGCATTTTAATAATGCGGCGGGTGCTGCTTACAGCAGCACCTGCCGCGATGCTGAAATCGCCCATAGTGCATGTCACTGCACCACTTGGTGCAGTGACATGTTGGGGGTACCATGGGTAACCCTCAAGTGCTCCCCACCCCACCCCAACACAAGGGGTGCCCGCAACAGGCCCCCGTAGAAAAACTTCACATGCCTTCCCACATCACCATGGAAAGGCCGCTTTTTGCATGTTTCCTAATCTGGTGGACCATCATTTTGGGCACCCTGCACCTTCCGCCAGGCAATCAGAACGATTGCTGGTGGTGGACAGTCTTTGCGTCCGCTGGGGAAGCAGTCAAGTTCCCACTGCCATCCTAATCTGGCGGTGGGAAAAATCAGTTTGATGGCGGTAGGACCGCCGGCCCTGCAGTTTGCGGTCCGTTCGCCATCCTAACCACCCCCTAGGTTCTTTGTTCTCGCTAAGGGGTCTTCGTTGTTGCTCCTTAGCTTGATTTCTGTTTTTGCCCTATTTTGTGTGTTTGGGCTAGTAGTAGTTATTGTGTCTGCCCTGCAATGTAGTGGCCTCACAGGTCTGGTTCCTGTCAGCCTTTGTCTGCTATGTTACCTTCAGTTACTATTCTGTCACTTTAGCACTCTTTTTTACTGTTTTCTATGGTGTAATTGTGGAAGCTAGGGGAGATTTCTGAGTGGTTGGTCCCTCGTAGCAAGCTCTGTGTGGTTGCCCCATTTCTTTGCTGTTCGGGGCGACCGCCGTCTTGGATATCAGCCACGTGCTGGTATTTTTTGTCGCCAGGCTAGTTGACCACTATGCCCCATTTTTTAAAACTGTTCTTTTCCCACACGACCAAATGGGTGTGGGCAGTTGTCTTCCTCATTGTTATTTTGTCTTCCATGGTGCTTGGCAGCTTATTCTCCTCAAAGTGGATACTGTGGAGGTCTTTATTTGTTGTATGTGCTGCCAGCATGGTGATGTGTTTGAAAAATGTTAAGATATTTTCCCTGTTGAGAGTGTCTTTCCTTCATTGTGATGTAAAATGAGGACATAACATCACTGTATGTGAGGCTACAGTGTTGGGGGATCATCATCATTACTTGGATATCATTCATTCGGTCACTTGGCAGTCCGTGGCTTGGCTGGACACTACTTGTCTCCACTAGCCCTGCAGGCGTTATTCTTGTTTCATTTAGCTCCTCTTGCGTTGCCTGACAGGCTACATATGTGTCTAAAGCTCTTACTTGCTCATGCTCCAGGCGGTCGCCCCTTGCACAGATCTGCGTTCTTTTTTCTGGGCCCCTTCTAGCTACCACTAGGGCTAGACTGAGCTATTTTCTTCATGGGTTTTGGAGGGGCCTTGAACCTAATTCTCGCCATCTTCCTCAGTGGGCATTGATTCATGATCTTGTGTGGCCCTCAAGGGGGCCTCCTTTCTTTTTCAAAAATGTGGAAGAATTTTTTACTGGGGGAGCTCTTCTGGGGGGTTCTTCTTTCATGGTTATTTTTTCTTCAGTCACGTGATGCTGCTCCCAGCTCATATGTGCTTGGGTTTGCCTCAGTGTTTTTTGCCTTTTCTTTAGCTTTTTTTTCTCTTGTCTTGACATAGGCTTATTGTCCTTATTTGTGGAGCTTGTAATGTTAGTGCTCCCGGTCTTGTGAGGAATTTATCAAATGCAGTTCCATCATTAATACCTCTGTGTTGTATATGTCTCAAATGGTAATATCCACTCTTGTTCTTTCATACCACACATTTGCTTACATTCCTCGAAGGATGTAATAGTTCCTCTAAAAAACATGGATTCTCTCTCATAAAGGGCAGGCTTTCCCTGACACGGCCACACCTCACCTTAAACAGCTGTATTGTGTGCAAACAGGGAAAGTGCACCCTGTTATACTGAATGCGCTGCGCTCAGGGCACCTGTGAACTAGTGTTGCCCTGGGGGCGGTGCATTCAAGTGAAATACAGAGTGGCTTCTTCATATCTGCTCCATGTTTCACTGTGCAGTTGGCAACCCTTCCCCACCTTTAAGAGGGGAGAGAGAAACGTTCGCAAGCGGGTGCAATGATTACCTGCACCTCCCTGACAGGACATGTCTGGGTGGGGTCAATTGGATCCCCTTGACTCCTCCAAAGAGCAGCCTTCAGAGGGTGCAATCACAGTGCCCCACCTTTGGCAACGCCCTGTGAGTGCTCCTCCTGATCAGCTTTGTTGCCTCTGCACCCACGTCCAAAATACAGCGCAAGAACAGAGGTAAAGAGACTTCCTCATTTGCATATAGCCATGCCCCCATGTAAATGAGGAAACTCCATCTTTCAGAAGGGGCTGCACAAAGGTTTGCGCCCCCTCTGTAATACCATGATGCCCTGGGGCTCACAAAGCTGGCCCACATGCCCCTTGAGCACGGGGCACTTTCTACAATATGTCCCCAGTCCTACTATGGCTTTTTGTTCTCCATCTCTGCATGCTTTAACTCTGTCCCCTTTGTGGGTTGGAAGGAAATCCAGATTATCATGGATTGGTTCAGGGAAGACAAGAAATTAGGCAGCCTCCTGTTAGTCACTGTTGAGTGCCCTCCCTCTAGCAGTGTGCTGGGTATTTGACTGAAAACTGGGTAATTGCCCCTCACCTCCTAGACCCTTTGTAGTGGTGTCTGGCATACTTTCTCAAAAGTTGGAGCTTAGATAATGTTCCCAATAAACAAGCAGGTACATCGTTAGTTGGTCAGGCATTGTGGTAGCTGACGCTACGCTCAGGAGCAGCGAAAAGTCATTCATGCAAAATATTGGAATAAATGAGCTGGCGGTCAGATTTACTAATCAATCAAACAAGGCTGCAAGAAGAGAAAGTGGTCAGCCTGCTGTTAGTGCTATTGGGTGCCCAACCTCTAGTAGTATGCTGGGCATTTAACTGTAATACTGTATATTTGCCCCCCAGGTCCTGCACCCTTGATAGGGGTGTTTGGGGTACTTCTGCAAAACTTGGGACTTAGAAAATGTTCACAATAAGAATTCCTGGATAACCCACAGGAGACCAGGATCCATCTACCAGCTGACCCGCACAAGGCGCATTGTTACTTGGAGCTGCATCCTGCTGAGGAGCAGCAAAAAGTTACAAAAAAGGGGAACTACCTCCAGCCCTACATTTCTTTTTTCAAATTCAGCACGAATTCAAAATGGGCTAAACATGAGATTTAAACAAAATGCAAAAACATCAACATATTCATCTGTTTTAACATTATTTTTTTATTTCTTTTATCAAAATTATTTTCATCAGCAGCAAAAAGTTATTCATGCAAATATTGGGAAAAGTGAACTTATGGGCAGATTTACTCATTTTCAAACAAGGCAGCAAGTGGAGATGCTGTAGCTTCTTTGTGTGAAAGGGAGAGCGCTGAGCTGTGCCATATTTACAAAGATTTAGAACTGTTCAGCTCTGTACCTGTACTGGCACACTGTCGGCTCATTAGATCCAATGTCGACACCCCTGCGCCATAGTGCAACGGTGCGAGTGGTATAGGAGGGTAATACTGCCTGTATTTTAGGTACGGATTGTTTTTCTGAAGGAAGGATACCTTTCTGCACAAAAGCAATCCTTAGAAGCATATTCCTCTTTGTATGTGTGCTGCAAAGGTGAAGCACAAATGGAAAGAGGAAGAAACAAGGAGATATTGAGATATTTCTCCTCATTATGCCAAGATTGGGTAAGTGCACCTTTTTTGTTATTAAACAGTTTTCCTGAGTTTATTAAATCTGATTTTGCATCAAAATACATGGGTAGAAGCGGGAAACGCCCATGCCCCATCCAAGGAATTCCTTTCTGACACAAGGTAATGCACATCAGTCCTATGCACTGCGTTACTATTTTTTTTAAATAAAACACGCATATCGCACTGTGCTTGGCTTAGTAAATCCTTAATAGCTCTTCCTTCAGAGTTGTGTCAAGAAAAGTTATGCAACCCCAGCACAAAATGTAAGCAAATCTTGGCCTAAAGCTGTGTTCAAGAGAGGTAAATAAGTGGTATGTCTGATGTAGTTTAATGATTGTAAGAAGAAAAGAACACAACACCGATTTACTCATAGATTTCTCAGAAAATAAGTGTTTGCTTGTCATGTTTGCTAAAAGTACTTTAGTTGCGCTGCTGTTTGCAAGGCAGCCTATACTTGTCTACACTTACACTGTATTGATTCCCTCCAGAGCCAAAGGATTGCTTGTGCTGGCATTGAAATAGTCCACAAAGGTAATAGAAGACATTTATTGTAGCTAAAGTTCAAATCTTGAACCCTCTTTTAGAGAATCCTTTGCCCTTCTGCTACAGGAATAATGAGATAGCAATAAGAGTATTTGATTAATGAGTCAGGATTGAAAGTTCTCAATAAATGAATGATGCCTATAAATTGAGTCAATCCATCTCTTGGCATTCAGCAATGTGACACATTTAGTAAAAGGATGAGCATGGCCTAATCCAGCTGTTTTGCATAGAATCATTTGGGGAGGGTGACCTGTTGATGAATCTATTATGATTGGCAGATTCACCGCTGGCAAAGCTACGGGACGTCCATGTATTTAAGGCATGATATTAAAGTCAGACAACATCCTGAGAGGTTCGCCACCCTTTCTAGAGAAAAAGAAGGGCCATTTGTTGTGGAAGAGTCTGTAAAAGGTCAAAGTGATATTATAGGGAATGTAACAAAATTCGTATGAATTCAATTGTAGAATGGCTCTTTAACATGTGTTTACTTTATTGGTCATGTATCATTAGCGCATCTCTAAAGAACATTTAAAAGTGCTTTCTATTCATATTTGCTGTTCGACCTATGTACAGATAAAGGTGATAAATACCGGCTTTGGATCATCTATGACAACCCGCCAGGTGGCAACCCTATCTGAGAACACAAGGCCGGATGTATCAAAGGGTTTCACCCATTCTCTCTCAATGGGGAAATGTGTTCTGACTTATGGCCCTATATTCTGAATACAGGCAATGCACTTTGTAACTTGTGCCACACTTGCCATACTAAGTTTAGCATTTGCTAATGCTGTATGATTAAAAGCTGCCTACCAAAGTCACAGAAAGAAAAATAGTACGGCTCGTGTTGCGTGCCTTGCATAGCATAACTGGCAAATTAAAGTGGTTTCACGATGTTGTATCCTGTGAAACATAACCATACTTCAACTGTGGTTTTTGTGTAACTTTCTATCTTATCATGCACTTAATTTGCCTGCCATCTACCCATTCAGCGCTGGGTTTTGGTTCAGCCCAGTGGGAGGTGCCCGAAGGGTTTGATCTTAGGTCAGACCTGCAGCACCAGGCTGTGCATCATCCCAGGGTCTTGTCTCATTCACACATTTCGTTTTTAGAACAAAATATCATTGTTATGAAAATTGTGATTTTTTTTTTACAAAATGGTATGTTTTCTTTTCATACAAAATGGCAGGTGCTCGATTGCGATTTTCATTAAAAAATCACAATTATACTATCCTGATTGTGTCCCCAATTTCTTTGTATCTGCGAGCCCTGAGCACTCCCCTGGGGTCAGGCAGCTCTCACAGCCCCCTCCCATTGCTTTAGAAATAATTTTAACACAGCACCATTTTATTATTGACAAAATTTTGATCATGAAAATTTCAGGCAAAATAAATTGACACCTAGGCAGTCACATTCCCCAAAACGTCCAAATTGATTGACAGAAATTATTATTCAAAATCGTGACTTTAAATGGCCTGTACGAAGTATTTCAAACCATTTAAACCCTCCTAAAACCCTTTTAGAATATCAATATCTAGAAAACTACAGAAAGGATTTACTGAAACCAACAAAAGCATGCTTTCAGAGCAAATCTCTACTTTCAAGGTATAAATCTGGTCAGCAGTTTTTTTGCTCTGGATGAGAGCAACATTTCCCATGGAAGCATTAAATGGATAGCACATCTGTTTTTTACGCTCTGCCATCCTATCCTGTTTTCTATGCACAGATTTGCATAACATTTGACATGTCGGACCTTAACTGGCTACAACAGGTGAGTGCCAGATCTGATGCCTACTCAACTAAGTAGCCCAGGCTTATGAGCAAGCATGATGCCTTTTCTGTGGAAAGTGTGACTTGACCATAATTACACTGGGGGGCTGTCATTGTATAATAGAAGATTATATGCTTTTGCTCTTTAATCTCACAAGATGTGCGGAATCCGTATAGTAATATTCAAATATGTTGAAGTGTGTTTATTAAGAGCACTTGGGTTTAGTGACATCATTATATACTTGTAATTGGTGGAAAGCGAGACAAAGATGAGAACATCAGGAAAAAGTCATCAGACTTTGTGTGGCCAATAGAAATGTTATGTTATGCTATCTCATGTTGTATTATGCTATCCTATGTAATTTAATGTTCTGCTATGTCATGTTGTGTTATGCTGCCTTATGCATTGTGATGTCGTGCTATGTCATGTTGTATTATGCTATCTTATGTAATGTCCTTTTATGCTATAACATGCCATATTATCCTATCCTATGTAGCCTTATGTAGTGCTGTGTCATGTTGTTTTATACTGTCTTATGTAATGTTCTTTTATGCTATAACATGCCATATTATCCTATCCTATGTAGCCTTATGTAGTGCTGTGTCATGTTGTTTTATACTATCTTATGTAATGTTCTTTTATGCTATAACATGCCATATTATCCTATCCTATGTAGCCTTATGTAGTGCTGTGTCATGTTGTTTTATACTATCTTATGTAATGTTCTTTTTTGCTATAACATGCCATATTATCCTATCCTATGTAGCCTTATGTAGTGCTGTGTCATGTTGTTTTATACTATCTTATGTAATGTTCTTTTATGCTATAACATGCCATATTATCCTATCCTATGTAGCCTTATGTAGTGCTGTGTCATGTTGTTTTATACTATCTTATGTAATGTTACAAAATGCTATGTCATGTCCAGGTATCTTTTGTAATATTATGATGTTCTATGTCATGTTATATCATCATATCATATGTAATTGTATGCAATGCTATGTTATGCCTTGTTGTGCTGTCTTATCTCGTATTATTTTATGTGGCTCTTCTAAGTCCAAATAGGCTTGTGGGTCCTGTGTGTGGAAAAGAAGCGACAGAGCTTAGTAATTGACCCCTGACACCCAAGAAGGTAGGATTCTGAGGATACTTTACCAATCACAGCATCTAAGCACTTGTTCCCACACACGTTGCAGCACTTCTGAGTCTGAGGGCACTCGCAGTCGCTCTGGCACTGTGGGGGAGGCAGTGGCGTCTCGCATATGACATCTATGATGGGGCATGTTCCCGGATGCGGTGCATCTGAAACACACAATCAGGAATATTAGCATTCTGAATTAGAAACACAGCCCTCTTGGGCTAACAGCACTACTGTCACAGGCAGTTTACACATCTTCACACTGAATTATCCTTATAGATGGTTTGACTCCTTTGAAATTAAGGCTATTGAAAAAGCATCCAAGATGTTTAGAGGGACGGCACATAGGTGCATCTTTGCCAAACAACTAGCTCTTGTAAGTCATATTAAGGTGTATCACATAGTATTCCCTCCAACCCTCCTCTCTCTCCCACTATTCTTATTTTCCTTCTCCACCAGTACTCTTTCTACTACTCCTTACCCTACCTCTCATCCATCTTCTCTGAAACTCTGAACTTTTTTTTTCACCCTAGCGCACTTCACTCTTCTCTTTACTACTTTTAACACCACCCTACGCGACACTCTTTACTGTCCCACGCTTAACTCTATCACTTTTCTTTCCACTGCTTTTCTCTCTGGCATTCTTCACTCTATATCTTTTCATCGTACCTCTCTTTCTTTCTTTAGTTACGGCTGCACGCCTGTTCTTAAGATGGCAATTCATCTCTTCTGTTGACTGAGTGAAATGACTCTGTGTTGCAGCCTGGATTGGGGGTATATTTTTATTGCTGAGCAGTATGTCTTAACTTAGGTGAGTTCTGCAGGCAGATGCATGCTTATGAAATGCGATTACTGCTTTGTGAGTGAAGCTTGTAGCGTTACTCAAGCTGTGGTGTAGGAATGGGCATCTGCTGTTGTGATGGCAGTTTATCTGCTCTTTCTTTCTTGCCTGGTGCAGCTCTATGCTCCGGTTGAGATCTTTCCATAGCTGACAGAAGGATCCCACACAGGATACAGTTCTAACAGTTACACTAAGAAACAATTTTGATTGCATCTAACAAGAGCCTCAAACCTGATGAAGAGGGATTAGTTACTTACCTGTAATCCTAGTTCTCTTCCAGAGGTATCCTCATCAAAGTCATAAGCACTAGAATATTCCCGCCCATGCGCGGGACCCCTGAAACAAAATCATATATGTGCCCCACATATATATATATATATATATATATATATATATATATATATATATATATATATATATATATACGCTCGACTCTCCAAAAATCCAACAGAAAGAGGCAGTACTCGCGGACCAAGGTCAAACCAGGGTTTAATTAGAGGGAAAAGGAAAAGCACAGACGCGTTTCGGCGTTAGCCTTCGTCAGTGTGTCATTCGTCCATATCCAACAGTCCATGTTATAAACAAACACATAAACCATAAGCATTGTCATAGACATAGGACTACACCCCTTACGCCACTGTGGGCGCCATCTTGGAATGGTGTTTTCCCTGAGGGGTCTTTACAGATTTAAACATGAAATAATCATGGTTAAAATAAAGCCGTGGATCGGCTAGTGTCCTATGCTACATATGTACATTACTAAGGTAATCACATTAGTGCATAAAAAACAAAAGGAAGTCACAAAAGTCATCAGGAACATGAAGGCAAGAAACGAAAAGAATTATTATCTGTCCTATAACATCCAGTGAACCAATATTTCGTCATATTTCGTCATGGTTCCTAAATAATACTATTTACAGGGTGTATAACAAGAAAATATTCTTTTCGATAGATAGAGTTCGCAAAGGAAAGAAGTATTTACACTATTTACAGAAGTAGGGTTGGACTGAACTCAATATAACTTTGTTTCAAAGTGAAAAGTATAACTAGGTTGTCAAAAAAGAGAAGGATACTACTTCCAGGTCACAGTTCTACGTGAATATCCTAATGCTGCAGTGCCAATTGTAAGCAAAGGAGACAAACCTATAATTCAAAATTATACCCTTCATCCAGATATAAGCACGTACATATACAAATAAGATACCACCTTGTTCATGTATAGTGTATGTATATGTTCGTTAGAGATTGAGTATCCATGGGTGCATTAACACATCCATGGTAGTCCATCCTCATTATCGTCGGGGGACAGAAGTATATAGGTATCATTATATACATATTCGTACAGGTAGAGTATACACGGTGTACAGAAATTCATAAGTTAGGTTCATAGATCTCACAATTGGAACACTGTCGACAGAGCTTAATGAAAAAGGTCCTGCTGGTCTACAGGGTCCACATATACATTCTCCCATGGAGCATACCTGTTCTAGTTGGGAGTTCATTACGGTGTATAAAGCTTCCTATGGGAATGGACGCTCAGCAGATGCTATGTTGTTACTTGCCCAGGTGATATGCTAGTTCCTCCCCGCTATTGAGCCCACCAGGTTGTTTCGTGGATAGATCAACTATGTATCTGGACTCTAATCTGCGGAGTCGCCTCAGCCTATCGCCTCCTCTTACATTCGGGGGGACCATGTCCAATCCGAAGAATCGGAGTAGCTTGCGATCTTTGCTGTGCTCCTCTGCGAAATGTCGGGCGACCGGATATGAGATGTCAACTTTCTCGATCGCCCGTTGGTGCTCCAGGATCCTCAGCTTGAGCTCCTTGATCGTGCTGCCTATGTAGCGTAAGCCACACGGGCAGACCAAGCAATACACCACAAACTGGGAACTGCATGTAATGAAGTGCTTGATAGGCACTTTCTTCCCGGTGTCCGGTATATCAAATGATAGCACCCGTTTGCTTCCACTGCAAGCCTTGCAGTGGCCGCAAGGAAAGAAGCCCGCCATCCGCTTCAGGGAGTTAGCTTTTGGTGTTGGTTTTTTAAGATGGCTTGAGACAAGCATATCACTGAGTGACCTAGCCTTGCTAAATGTGATTAAGGGGTAAGCAGGTAGGTCATCAGCAAGAACACTGTCGGTTTTTAAAATGTTCCAATTCTTAGTTAGCATTGCTTTCAGATCCCCCGCTCCTTTTGAATATGGAGTGATGAGTCTAAATTTACCTTCACTTTTATTAGAGTTTCTGTTCCTTCCAATTATGGGAGTGTCAGTAGCCAAGAGTTGCGATCTCTGCAACTTCCTTACTTTTTTAAGGGTCTTAGTAAGCAAGGTAGTGCCGTAACCCCTCATGGAAAATCGTTCTAAACACTCCGAGGCAGCCACCTCGAAATCAGAATCCTTGGAGCAGTTCCTACGGATCCTCAATAGCTCTCCGTAGGGAATGCTGTTCTTGAGTGGGGTGGGATGACTACTGCTGGCAAAGAGTGTAGAATTGCCAGCAGTGTCTTTTCTATGCAAGGTGGTATGCATTTGATTATCTTCAATGTACACTCTCAGATCCAGGTACTCCGCTCTCACCGGACTAACCGAACCCGAGAAGTGTAGATTGAGGTCATTGTTGTTGAGGATCCTGATGAATTCCAATGCCGAGTCCATCCCCCCATCCCAGACAATGAACAGATCGTCAATATAACGATACCAGCTTTTAACCTGCCCTGTCTCTGTCCCTGCCGTGCAGCTCCTGGGTACCTGCTCCTCCCACCAGCCAACGAAGAGGTTCGCATAGCTGGGGGCAAAGCAGGTACCCATCGCCGTCCCAGATGTTTGGATATACATCTGGTCCTCGAAGAGGAAAATGTTGTTTGTAAGGCAGAACTCAGTGAATTCCAGAATCATTTCGTTGTGATATGCATATTTCATTGGACGTTGGCCTAGAGCATGCTTTATGGCTTCCAGACCCTGCCTGTGATCTATACGAGTATAGAGGCTGGTTATGTCCAACACCATAAGCAGGTATCCAGAGTTCCATGTCAGTTCCTGGATCTTAGTCAGGAAGTCTTTCGTGTCCCTTATATAGGATTCAAATTTTGTTACTAAGAGAAACAGGATGTTATCCACGAAACGTGACATGTTCTCGGTCAGACTCCCAATTGATGATATTATCGGTCGTCCCAGAGGTTTTTCCATGTCTTTGTGAAGTTTCGGGAGATGATAAAAAGTTGGTAACATGGGGGTGTGGTTCCTGAGGAAGAGATTTTCATCCTTCCCGAGCATGTTCTGGTTGTGCCATTTCTGTACTAAGGCATCATATCTCGTTATGCTGGTCTGATACACTGCATTTGTGCATTCCTTGTAATAGTTGGTATCCGCAAGTTGCCTCAAAGCTTCAGCTCGGTATAGTTCTCGACTCATAAGAACCACGTTACCCCCCTTGTCAGAGGGCTTGATGACAATAGATTCCTCAGTCATCAGCCCCTTCAAAGCTTGGCGTTGATCCTCAGTGATATTGTTAGTTTGGATTGACGGTTTGGATTTTCTGTAGGCAGTCAGGTCTCTTTTCATTGCCTCAGTGAAGACGTCAATAGCGTCCCAAGGTGTTTGAGGCACAAAGGTCGAAGCAGGCTTGAAATTGGTCTCCTCTCTTTCTTGTTCGACCCCTTGAAGAACTGCCCGTTGGGCTGTGGACAGGTTTGTCTGCTCTTGTTGCAAATCCTGCTCCAATCGTAAGTCCTCTAGTGTCTCGATATCTGATAGATCCTTAGCGCTAAGTACATCCATTTCATTAAATTTGGGGCCTTTCTTGGTGCTTCTCAGGTGTGGGCGCATTTTGAAATGTTTGTGTAGCTTCAGCTTTCTTGTGAACCGAAATAAATCGATCCTGGTCTGAGTGTACTCGAGGTCGCTTGAAGGGCAAAACGTGAGACCTAGACTCAAAACTTCCAATTCAGCCTCCGTCAATCGTTTGTTGGTCAGATTCACTACAGTTAGGTTGGTTTGGTCGGTATTAGTTGGTGGATTCATAGTTCTTATTTCTTGGCTGTTTGGCGGCTCGTCCAGCGGGATGCTCTTGCGCTTCCTCTGCCTGTTTTTCCCGCCGCCTGCCCTCCTCGTCCTCCTCCTCTGGTTGATGAGGTTGTTGCACTGGCATCTGTATCCGTGTTCATTTCCACGTCTGGTGGCTTGTTTTTTCCGCCCCTTAGCCATGTGCTTTTGATAACCTCGTATTCCTCCTGAAAAGGGGTCATCTCAGGTAGGGCATCATGCGCACTTTGCCGTGCGCCTTCTGAATCCTGGTCATTCTGCCTCCGTTGTTCGTCACCTGACTCATTCTCCGTCAGGTCCGATTCTGATGTGGCGGGTTCGGTTTCTTGCCTGCTCCCTGCCGACGCTGTCAGTGTTCTCTTCTGGAGGGCTTTACGGGGGGCATCGAACTTTTTTGCGTATGTTAGAACGCGCCCAGTTGCGTAATCGTTGGCATCGCGTTCGTACTTTTCCTGTTTACGCATTCTGATTTTTTGCTCGTACTTGGCCAGCCTGCTTTTCATCTGGTCTCTGTGTTTGGCTATTATTGCTTTGGCCCCCGTGTCTGTCTCTGCATCAAGCTCTTCGTTGATAGCGTCAATTTCCTCCAATACTTTCCCCCTATCGCTCCAGGCGTACTTGACTAGGATTTTCAATGTGCCTTCGCAATAGGAAGCTGTATGGTCAAACCAGTCGGTTAGGAGTTGGGGGTCAGGATGTTCGTATGAGGGTACTGTGTGCACTCTCAGCCCCCTAGGTACTCTTTTCTCCTCGATGTAATTTGTAAGGCTCGTCGCCTCCCACCACTTGCGCACTTCGCGCTCATGTAGTTTCTCCAACTTGCTAAAAATGTCCTTTATTTTGCGTTCCTGTGTGGATTCAGCAGGGACTGTTGTTTTATCTGCCGCCACCTGTGCCATTGCCCCCTTGCGTTTAAACATGTCCTTTGCTGCACTCATGCGCTCTGAATCGGAAAACATTCTTCCGTTTTTTTCGACTGCCGGTGAATCTTGACAGCAGAGGGTGTAGCTCATACAGTTGCTAAGCGACCCCTGGTGCTTGTTTCCCTCGCGCCCGGCTGACCTTAATACCGCTGACGTTCTGCTGCTCAGTGCTGCTACACGCTAGGCATCATGCGTGATAAGCGGAAAGGAAGCAAATAGCTCACCGGCAAGTTTGTCGGTCTCAGGAGCCCCGGAGCGATCCAGCGCTGCCCAGTCACGGCGTCCTCGCCGGTTCCGACGTTCTCTCGCGTTGTTTTCCAGCAGCTGCAGCGGTGCACAGCGTTACTCCTCCTCGGAACTCGCTCGCTTCCCACAGAAAACTGTGCACTCAGGAACGGGTGCTGCTAGCGGCTCGTGGGGAAGCCGCTCCACATTACGCTCGACTCTCCAAAAATCCAACAGAAAGAGGCAGCACTCGCGGACCAAGGTCAAACCAGGGTTTAATTAGAGGGAAAAGGAAAAGCACAGACGCGTTTCGGTGTTAGCCTTCGTCAGTGTGTCATTCGTCCATATCCAACAGTCCATGTTATAAACAAACACATAAACCATAAGCATTCTCATAGACATAGGACTACACCCCTTACGCCACTGTGGGCGCCATCTTGGAATGGTGTTTTCCCTGAGGGGTCTTTACAGATTTAAACATGAAATAATCATGGTATATATATATATATTCACTGAAAAAACCATAGGTTTCACACCAGTTATAGTTAGCTGGAAATTTTACTGACATAAAACCATAGAAATTCCAACGTTATAGTTAGTTGGACTCACTATAAAAAGCGTGCCTGCAATGCACTGCTGATGACGTCACATATTAAATCACTCATGACATCGTCAGTGACATCACTCATGACATCATTGATGACACCATCCTTGTGACAGACTGACAGACCTCCTTTCAGTGTAATGTAATCCTTGAAACACATATTCAAAAATAGAAACTAACATTTTCAAAACAATGGAGATACCCATACCAGATACAACAACCAATTCAGTAATTCCACCATCTATATACACATCCACTCATTCAGCAACAGTTCTATATAGTCACTCATACATATACTCACTCATCATATGTAGTGATACACATACAGTCATCCAAAAGTTACTCACACACATGCAAATAAACTATTGAACACCCATTTATTTGCACATACAAGTATACACAGACTAATAATAATAATAATAATAATGAGTCTTGTAAGAGCGCGAACAGCTACCTCACATGGAGGTGTCCCGGTGCTATGAGAACAAACTAGCCATGAGTCAGGTGGCAGATCTTAGCATAGTGTAGTAAATAGCCAGGTTTTTAGCAGTTGTTTAAAACAAGTTTCAGAAGGGGCCTGTTGTACTGCAGGAGGGAGAGAGTTCCATAGCCCCGCCACATTGGCCGAGAAGGTTCTACCACCCAGCCGCACTCTTCGCGCTCGGAGGACCACAAGCTGCACCCACCCACTGGAGCGGAGGGTCCTCGACTGGTGATACCTAGGTAGCCTGGCTCTCAGATAATTAGGATAGATGCCATACAGGGACCTGAAGGCCATCGTCAAGGTTTTAAACTTGATCCTACCGGCCACTGGAAGCCGGTGCAGTGCCCGAAGATGCAGAGAGACAGGGTGCTTGAAGGGAATACACCTCAACAGTCTCGCAGCCGCATTCTGCACCAACTGTAGGCGCTGGATTGAATATCGGGGAAGACCTAGATAGAGTCCGTTGGCGTAGTCCAGCCTCGATGTAACTGTGGCATGGACTACAGTCTTACGACACTCTTCTGGTAGAAGTCTCAGGATCTTGCGCAGATTCCTCAGCTTGGATGGACAGCATCCTGCTACCTGCCGAATATGAGAATCAAAAGAGAGACTGCTATCCCAGTGGACTCCCAGGTTTTTTGCGCTCTGGCTCGGCGCCGGGGACATCCCCATTTCCACTGGCCACCAAAACTCTGCAGGGGGGGGCGATCCCTTGCCAAAGAAAATGACCTCTGTGTTCTCAGCATTTAATTTAAGTTTATTAGTGTTCATCCAAATGGCCACATCTCGGAGGCACCCCTTAAAAGTTGCGAAAGCTTCTTCCGACACCTCCGAGTATGGGAACACCAGCTGTGTGTCATCCGCATAAGATATTGCCTTGACCCGCCAGTTTGAGATGAGTGTGAACAGAGGTGCCAAGTAAATATTAAATAGAAGCGGGCTCAGGGCCGACCCCTGAGGAACGCCACATTTTATCTTGGTGGGTTTAGATACCATGCGACCTAATTCCACCTTCTGTGCACATTAGTTCTAAGGAAACTTACACATACTTACTCTCATAAACAATCACTTAAAGAAACACATACTTATTTAAACGGGAACTCTTACAATCTCTCACTCTCACATATACTTACTTATATACATCAATACTCAAATATACTAGATTAAAACATATGTCGTTACTAATAAAGACACTAGTGAGACAGTCATTCACTCACTAACACACACATATACACAATCATCCACCCTTACAATCCTACACATATGGCGTCTTCAAAACACATACAAACAGTGAGTCAGTCACCAACCCATGCAGCCACTTATACATAAAGTGAAACACTGATACCACCACCACCACCACAAGGACCACCACAACACCACATTGGTGGTGAAGAAGAGGAGGAGGAGGAGGAGGAGGAGGAGGAGGAGGAGGAGGAGGAGGAGGAATAGGAGAGGACGTTCCTTCCTGAAGACAGTCCCCCTTACAAACCGAGAGAGCACATTGTGTGGGAGTTTTTTAAATTCCCAAGAGGCCAGAAGAAAGTCAATGCGGCTAAAGTGACTTGTCTGATCTGTGGCTGTGAACTTTCCAGGGGGTACCCTACAAAAAAATATTCTTTTGGTAATCACACCATGATTCGCCACATGCAACGCAAGCATCCTAACAACTATTCTGCGGCAGAGGTGAGAGAACTGTCCAGAAACCTTCTCCAATCTTCATCCAGAGCCTCAACAAGCAAAGAACCCACTTCATCGGGTCCAGAGGCAAGGGAGATGGCCCCAAACATCCAAACCAAGTTTGGATGTTTTAAAATTGTTTGTATCTATTGTGGGACTACAATTACATATGGCGAAAAAAGTATAAACCTAATCAACCGTGCAGGAGATAACCATATCTTCAGAAAAAAACCTTAATTTTTTTCCTGTTTTTTTTTTTGCTCCAGTTGAGCCGTTTACAAATCCCTGTTTTTTGTTTCTGCCCATAAAAATTACAAAAAAAAATATAAAACTGTTCATAAAAGCCAAAAAAAGTAAAAAATGTTCAAAAAAACAAAAAAAATATAAAACAACAAAAAGAATTTAAAAAGTTCTTTTTAGAACTACCTCCAATATATAAAAAAAATGCTTCATTTTAAAAAAAATCTGTCATTCTTTTTCCCCCATGGTACGCTCCCCGGTACAGTCCCCGGTGCGCGTACCGGGCGCTCCCCCGCGCAAATCTGAAAAAAAAAATGTTTTTGTCCTGCGGGGCCCTTTTATGGCCCCCCATATCAAACCTAGGAGGTTAGGGGGGGTCTACTCTGCCCCCTTTTGGTCATTTCCCCCTTTGTTTTTGCCACCTCTTGTGTCTCGATCCTACCGAGACACAAGATGGCGGCCGCTCCGGACTGTTTGGAATGTTGACAGACACCCAAGAGCCAATCAGCTTTCCGCGCGCGAACTCGCGTAGCGCGCTTGTGCGCGCCCCGGTGCGCATACCGGGGCACGCTTATAGATATATATATTTTTTTTAACCTTTATTACTCAAAATCCACTGGAGCACATATCTTGAGACATAGCAAAGGCACATCGGCCTACCAGTCCCTACAATTTAGCCAAGTTTGGTGGAAATTCAATTAGCCGTTCGGGCTAAAAGTGAGTTCGACCGCCCTATGGAAATTAACATGGGGAAAACAAGTTTTGGGACCGCCCTTTTATCTCGGCCCCCGCTAGACGAATCATCCTCAACCTCTCAGGGAAGGAGCGAAGCGCCGCAAGGCAAATTTGAGGAACATTTCAGGCAGATTCTTCAACCGGCGCCAAAGTTATTCCCAATAGAATGTTGCAAATTCCCTATACAAAATAATCCTAACTATAACTACCTACTGGCGACCGCCAGTAGGTAAAATATATATATATATATATATATATATCTTGCATCAGCTTCTTCTCCCCACGACTCTCATAGATAAAGACACGGCACAGCAACAGATAGCTTCTCCACTATTTTATTTACACACCATGTGCAAAGCAAAGTGCATCAAAATGGACGGTCTACGCGTTTCGGCTATATATATGTATATCTCCGAAACGTCATGCGGCTGATATTGCACAAATAAAGATATTCAGCACTTACTTGGCCCGTGTCCGTGCTGTTTCTGTCACGGTGGAGGAGTTCATCACTGGGTGGAGACACGGTGTACCCTATATATATAAAAATAGGCAACTGCAGCCTCATACACACCAGAGCTGGATAATGCTGTAAGGGCTCCCCATTATATCATGAAAACATGCATTAGAAACATTGAAAAACAACAATAAAAACATATTTTGAATCTGTTTTAATGTTTAGCAGACAGCAGAAACTCTCATAAAGGACTGAAAGCATAGACAGCTCCCAGGCTGCATTGCAAAAACATAGTCTAAAAAGACTGAAAAGCTAACTCATACCAACATAGACATAAAACTGGCACCGTGCCATTAAGGCAGTCATGTAAATGTAAATGTAGTTGAGCTTATATAGCGCACAGCTACCCGCAGTGGGTGTCCCGGCGCTTGCTTAGGGAACCCGTCCTGGTATTCCCCTGTGAGATAGCAGGGTATCCACAAGGTGAAAGCCAGGCATCCCGCCGCGAGGGGCCGTTGTGGAGATTAAGCAAGCTATTGCCCAGAGTCGCAGAGTGTGAACCCGTGAGTCGAGAAGGCACCGGGGCGAGAATTATCGAGTCCGTGGAATTTTTAGCCCAAGACCCGCCGAGGCGGGGAATTGAACCCTGGTCCAGGATCGATCTCAGCTTCCGGGTCTGCCGCCTCTAACCCCTGAGCCACACTTCTCCACAGTCATGACCCCCAGCTTCCCATCATGCCTCAGGGGTGACAGTTAGGTCAGTTGTTTTTTGTGGTGACTCAAAAAGCCATGGCATAAAGAGTTGACAATACCTTTAAAATACAAGAATCCTTTGCCCGGGTAGGCGGGAGGGTTGCTTATGACTTTGATGATGATACCCCTGGAAGAGAACTAGGATTACAGGTGAGTAAATCATCCTTCTCTTCCAGGGAATCCTCATCAATAGTCATAAGCACTAGAATAGAATAGTGAGCCTCACCTCACCCCCCTGCGGGCAAAGGAACATAACGGTAAATTAACCAATTAGCTTAGATAACCAAGCCTGGACAACTAGATCACTATCCGAAAAGATTCCTCAAGGAGGCTTAGCCCACTTGAGTATAAGCCCTGGAATCGGATTCTAGGTAGTAATGCCTTGTGACGGTGTGGACCGATCTCCAGGTTGCAGCTTTACAAATTTCTGACATTGGAACATCATGCAAGAAAGCTACTGTGGCCGCTTTCCCCCTAGTGGAGTGTGCTTTCGGCGACAACAACAGGGGTTTATTAGCCAGCTGGTGAGCCAATTTTATGCAGGACACGATGCGTCTGGAAATGGATCTTTTAGAGGCTGGGATGTTCTCATGGCACCATAATTCAAGAATAATTGATCCGGTTTTCTTATGCCCTTGGTACCCTCTAGATAGAATTTAAACACTCTTTTCAGGTCCAAGGAATGCAGCGACCTCTCCGTAGGAGTTGCAGTGTTTGGAAAAAAGGACGGGTAGGGAGATCGACTGATTAATGTGAAAATCAGATACAACCTTAGGCAAAAAAGAAGGGTGAGCCCTCAGAACTACCCTGTTGTGGTGAAAAATGGTATAGGGTTCTTTTGCAAACAGCGCTTGGATTTCGCTTACTCTGCGCGCTGAGGTAATTTCTACCATCAAAGCGGCCTTCCACGTCAGGTGCTGCAAGGTGGCCTTGTGAATGGGCTCAAAAGGGGGACTCATCACCAGATTCAACTCCCATGGAGGAGAAGGATTTCGATCCGGGGGATAAACTTTTTTCAACCCCTGCTAGAAATCCTTAACCACCTGCATCTGGAAAAATGAAGGTTGGCTGGGAGACTTTCTGTACGCCGTAATGGCTGACAAATGAACCCTGATCAAAGCATATTTCAAACTTGCTTAGCTAGGTATAGAAGGTAAGGAAGAATGACATCTTCCTGCCCCTTCGTAGGATCAAAATGATTTTCAACACACCATAGAAAGAACCTTTTCCACTTCAACACGTATGACGCTCTAGTGGAGGGTCTTTTAGCCTCTTTCAGGATATGCATGCAGTCCTGCGGCAACTTCAAGTGTCCAAATTGTAGGACCTCAGGAGCCATGCTGCCAAGTTCAGGGAAGGAAGGTTGGGATGGAGAATCTTCCCATCCATTTTGGTCAGTAGGTCCGCTCTGTAAGGTAGCCTCCTGTGTGGTAGCACTGACAACTGAAGAAGGTCTGGGTACCAACACTGTCGCGGCCAGTCTGGAGCTATCAGAATCATTTTCATGTTGGACCCCCTGCCATGCATTTGAAGGCACCCCATGTGTGCCCACTACCCCTGCAGAGATGCATCCGTTACCAACGATTGTACTGGGACTGGCTGGTGGAAAGGGACTCCCACTAATAGGTTTTGAGGCAGAGTCCACCACTTGATGGATGATCTTGCTGCTTAGGAGAGCATGATCTGATCTTCCCAGCGACCTGTTGCTTGGTCCCATTTGTCTTCTAGATCTTGTTGCAACGGTCGCATTCTCAGCCTGGCGTTGGGGATGGGAAATATGCAGGAGGCCATGGACCCCAGCAGAGATGCCACTTGACGGACTGTTGGCTGCTCTGTCTGGAGCAGAATGCTGCACTTCTGCTGCATGGAAGAAAGTCTCCCCTCAGCAGGAAACGCTCTTCCTATGTTTGTGTCCAGAGTTGATCCTAGATAGTGAATCGTCTGGGTGGGCTCTTCCACGGACTTCTCGATGTTGACCTGAAGCCCCAGATCGTGTAGCTGTTACAGACAGACTTGGAAGTCGCTCCTTACCTGCCGAGGAGATGGCCCTTTGAGAAGCCAATTGTCTAGGTAAGGGTAGACGAATTGACCTCCCCTGTGTGGGTTGGCTGCCACCACTGCCATGCACTTGGTAAAAACTCTTGAAGCAGATTTGAGCCTGAAGGGCAAGACCATGTACTAATAGAGTTTGTGTCCGACCACAAACCTCAGATACTTCCGATGAAATGGAGCAATGGGAATGTGGAAGTACGCATCTTAAAGGTCCGCCAAACATACAATCTCCTGTTTGCAGATGTGGACATATTTGATGAAGGGCCAACATACGAAAGAAAACAAGTTACTTACCTGTAACTTCAGTTATCCAGTATTGGTATCTTTCATAGGTTCACATGCCTGAATCATTCCCCTTCGCCAAGGCAGGAGTCCCTCAGTATATAAAAAAGCAGTGCCAAAAGTAAATTATAGTAGTAGTAGGCATAAAAGAAAGGCCTGAGGCCTAAACTGTAGTAGCCGATCTACCTCATTATGCCAAAAGGACTTGTTTTCTTATCCAGTATTGGGGTTTCTTTCATAGATTCACATGCCTGAATCAGAGGAGCAAGCAGTATGCCAGGTAAGAGTTGGTTGCGGATGGTGGGAGATTTATACTGATACACTCCCATAAACATTACATTTAACAACCAACAAGTGTGAAGTAAGTACATTGCTAATGATAAAACATGACTAAATTCAAAAGAGTAGTCATAGAATATTAATCAGGAAAAGTGACATCATACGTAATAAGTAGGCAAATTGAAATATGTCTATATCTTTATAATACACAGATATATTGAAAAGCATATTTTAAGCACAAATTGGAGGAACACTGGTTACCTGAAGCTGTTCCTATGGAAATAGATGACGTAAGACCGCTTGACCATCTTCTTGACTTGTCGATTGTAGGCAGCAATGTCTTGTAAACGTGTGGACATTCTTCCATGTCGCAGCACAGCAAATATTTTCTAACGTCACTCCTGCAAACAATGCTGTAGATGCCGCTACAGCTCTGGTAGAGTGAGACCTGGCATTTCTTTGTAGTGCTCTGTTAGATTTAACATGACAGAAATGGATTGCGGAGGCTATCCACCTAGAAATTGTGGCTTTAGTGACCACTTTCCCCAGCGTAGTTAGACCATGAGCCACAAATAAATGATCTGATTTTCTGAAGTTTTTTGTCCTTTGAAGATAAAACTTCAAACATCGCTTGACGTCCAAAGAATGCAGTGTTCTTTCTGCCGGTGTAGTAGGATTTGAAAAGAAAACTCTTAATTTCACTGGCTCATTTAAATGGAACTGAGAAGGCACTTTGGGTATAAAAGTCGGATTAGTTCCGAGAGTGACATAATCCTGAGTGAAATGCAGGAAGGGTTCTTTTATAGTGAATGCCTGAATTTCCCCATCTTTTCTGGCAGGTGTCAAGGCTAGAAGTAAGGCGACCTTCCATGTGAGATATTTGAGGTCGGCTTTGTGAATAAGTTCGAATGGGTGCTTCATCAGTTGTGAGAGGACCGTAATGAGTTCCCATTCCTGTGGGGACGGCCTAACCAGAGAATAAGCTCAGAAAAGACCTCTCATGAACTGTTTTATTAAAGATGAAGAACATAGTGAGGGAATGTTTGCTAACTTCCTGAACCTGGATAGAGCCACTATATGGACCTTTATTAAAGAAAAAGAAAGAGCAGAGCGAGCCAAATGTAATAGGTAAGGAAGATTTTTTTCTGCAGGAGCTTCAATCGGGTGTAAAGTGTTTGAGATACACTAAGAGCAAAATCGCTTCCATTTAGGACAATAAGCCTTCAATGTGCTTTGGGCTCGCGCCTTCTTCAAGATGTCACAGCAATTCTGAGGAATCTGAAGGTGTTGAAAATCTAAGAAGTCAGGAGCCATGCGTGTAATTTCAGAGATTGAGGATCTGGGTGAAGTATCTGACCCTCGTTGCGCGATAGCAGTGTTGGAGGCGGGAGAAGTCTGATTGGAGGCTCCTGGGATAGTAACATGAGCTCCTGGAACCAATACTGGCGGGGCCACCTAGGGGCAATTAGGATGAGACGGCAGCTCTCCAGCTTCATCTTGCGCAACACTCTTGGAATCAACGGGATCGGAGGAAAGGCGTAAGCACAAATCCCTGACCATCGCATGCACAGGGCATTCCCTCTTGATTCCTGTTGAGGGTACCTGCTGGCATAATACCGGCATTTTTCGTTCTGCTGTGTTGCAAACAAGTCCAACGTTGGTTTGCCCCATGTCTGGAACACTCTGTTTAATTGAGTGTTGTCTAATTCCCACTGGTGGCAGTCTGATAAGGATCTGCTGAGCTTGTCCGCTAGGGTATTATGGAGGCCCCTGACATGTTCTGCTTTGAGAGTTATGTTGTGAAGTGTTAGCCATTCCCATAACTCCTGAGCTTCCTTTGATAGTGGAGCTGATCTTGTTCCTCCTTGCTTGTTCACATAAAACATGCTGGTGGTATAGCCCGTGCGGACCAGGACTGAAGATCCTGGGAAGGAACGCCTGCAAGGATAGAAAGATGGCTCTCAATTCCAGACTGTTGATGTGACATTGTCTGTATTTCTGAGACCACTTGCCCTGCACTTGTAAATCTTGGAGATGACCTCCCCATCCTTCCATGGTCGCATCCGTTGTCAGAACGAAGTCCGAAGGAATTTGCATGAATGTGAGCCCTTGCTTCAGATTATGCAGTCGTGCCCACCATTGAAGAGCATCCACCATGCGTGGTATGACTTTGATGATGTTGTCGAAAGAGCCTGTCGCTTGTTCCCACTGAAGATGTAGCTCTTCCTGTAGAGGGCGCATTTTCAGACGTGCTAGTTGGATGAGATTTATGGCTGAGGAACACATTCCCAGGAAGTAAAGCGAACAGGCGAAGAGAAAGTGACTTTCTTTTTGACACTTGAATTGCTAATTTCTGCAGACGGAGTTGTCTTTCTTGAGACAAGAATGCTTTGCGTCTAGACAAGCGCCCAAGAAAGGTAGGATCTTTGCGGAAGCAATTGAGATTTGTTTGCGTTCACAGTGAGACCCAAGGATGTAAAGAGATTGCGACACATTGTTATGTCGATCTGTGCCCAGTTCTTTGAAGGACTTTTGATTAGCCAATCGTCCAAGTACGGGAAGACCTGGATGCCCGAAGAACGTAATGCTGCAGCTACTGGAGCCAGGCACTTTGTAAAAATCCTTGGAGCCGTTTGAGGCCAAATGGGAGCACTTTGTCTGATAGTGGGTGCCAGCCACAGTGAATCGGAGATACTTTGATGTTTCGGATGGATTGGGATGTGAAAGTATGCGTCTTCCATGTCCAAAGAAGCCATAAATTCTCCCTCGTTCATGCAGCTTAGAATCTCTGAAAGAGTGACCATGCGAAACCCTTGTTTCTTGATATACCAGTTGAGATTGCGCAGGTCCAGGATCGGTCGCCATTCCCCTGATTTCCTCTTTATGAGGAAAAAACGGGAATAGAAGCGTGTCCACCTCTGATGAACTGGAACTCTTTCTATAGCGTTCTTGAGGAACATTGAGTGAACCTCCTTGAACAATAAGTGAAGACGAGGGGAAGGGGGTCCCCTGGGCGGAGTAGTTGGTGGTTTGGTGACAAACTCTAGGGTGTGTCCATGTTGAACGAGGTCTAGCACCCATTGGTTGAAGGTAATCTGTTGCCACTGGCGTAGAAAATAAGATATTTTCGCGCCCACAGGAGTGAAGGAAATATGGATGCCGCCTGGCTGATCTCACTGCTTTCTGTGAGTATCTCGCCGTTGATTGTTATAGAGTTTTTGGCCTCCTTGGCAACAGAAACTAGCCATACCAGATTGACGGTATGAGGATTGATAATTCTGCCAGTATTGAGGCTGATATTGTCTGTCTTGTTGATAATAACTTCCTCTAGAGGAGTTTTCACGCCCTCTAGTGCCTCTAAAAGATCCTCGCTTGTACTGCAGGGAACCCAGAGATCTTGCGGTATCAGTGTCCGTTTTGATTGCCTGGAGGGCTTTGTCTATATGTTTTCCAAGTAAAGACTCGCTATCGTAGGCCATATCCCAAATCTTTAGTTGGACCTCAGGCCAGAAGGTGGTAGACTTTAGCCAGCCCTGACGCCTGAGAACTGCAGCCCCAGCCAGTTGTTAAAATCTGTATTCGCAATATCCAAAGTGCAGTCGATAGTTTCTGCATCTGCACGCTCCACTTCCATCAAAATCTTCCGAGCCTCCTGAAGTTTTTCCTCTGGGATTAGGTCAATCACACCAGCCATGTCTGACCACATTTGGCACTCATAACGTCATATGATCGCCAAAGAATTTGCTGCCCTGATTGAGGCGGCAGCCATGGTTGAGAATCTTTTACAGAAAAAGGTCCAGACGACGCCCCCCTTTATCTGGTAGCGTAGTGATGGGAGTGGCTGGATTTTTTGATCTTTGTTGTGCGGCGTGTGAAATGACCGAATCTGGCAGCGGGTGTCCAATAAGGCAGGAAGTGCTATCGAAAGGAGCACAATGTTTTTTATCAATCTGTGAAAGCACGGCAGGCACAGGAGCAGGATTTGTCATTACCTTGATGCCCTCCTTCCATATGTAGTCTATTATTGGAATGGCCCTGGACACCTTTCTAGTTTCTTCTTTGAAATCGTGAAGAAAGCACTGCGATTGTTCAACTGTCACTGGTAGTTGAAACCTACCCGCAGCTCGCTGCATAAGATTATGAAACCCACCTATGTCTTCTGGTGGTGAGTCTGAAGGTTGTGGAGTTGGTGGAGACAGCATGGGGATAACATAAGTATCCCACGGATCCAAAGGAGGATTATCTGGTAATTCACCCTCTTCTACTTCTTCATCCGAAGAAGTATCCGGAGTTTGAGTAGGCAAAATATGTTAAAAAATGCGTCAGATTAGCGACTATATTAAATGCATAAATAAACAATTCATAATGAGTCCATATCTAAACTCCTACCTCGAGATGTTACAAGACCATTACTATTTATGTGTCCAACTATTTACAAAAAGTGATGTAAATCCTCACAAATATTAAGCCCTCTAGGGGTCTTTGTATCTAGTTCCACTATATACCTAGTTTCCAAACGGCAAAGCTGTTTTTCTCTATCTCCACCTCTTTTGTTCAATGCTACTCTGTCTATCACAAAATACTGCAAAACATTTACGTTGTTTTCATGTTCACTTTTTACATGTCTGGCCACCGGATATGTCGGGTCAGAATTGACCGTGGCTCTCAGGTGCTGCAGTATTCTGGCCTGTACTGGTAGCTTTGTACTACCTACATATTTAAGACCACAAATGCAAGTCAACACATACACGGCAAATTCAGTTTTGCACGTGTAGTGCCCCTTGATCTTAATAGGGGTATCTGAAAATGCATTCTGGTATGTGGTGGATTTAGAACCAAATCTGCAGGCCCTACACGAGCTACACTTATAGAAACCGTTCCTGGCAGTTAGCCACTTGTCTTTGGTATATAGTTCCGGACTGGTCTTTACTAGGCCTGTTCTCATTGAATGAGCCTTACGGAATGTGAAGTTAGGTTTATTCACATACATCCCATTAAGGACATTATCGGTCATCACTATAGGCCATTCTTTTGTGACTATCTTCCTAATAGCCTGGGACTGTCGACTGTAAGTTGTAATGAACCTGCAAACCTTACTGGATTTATCCACTTGACTGGTTTCGATTGTCTCTTGTTGTTCATTTGGACCACTTGCTACTACCTCCTGTTTTTTCTGTAGAAGCGTAGCTCTATCTATCTCGTTAGCTTTTCGCATTTCTACCCTCAAGTTTTTCCTTTTTATAGCCACGCTCAAGCAATCTACTCTTTGCTATTGCTTGTGCCTCTTCAAGAGATTTACTGGTGGTACACGCTCTTCTTATTCTCAGGAACTCACCGTATGGCAAACTAGCTATGGTGTGGTGGGGGTGAAAGCTGTTATATATATATATAAATACATACATGTGGGGCACATATATGATTGTGTTTCCGGGGTCCCGGGCATTGGTGGGAATATTCTAGTGCTTATGACTATTGATGAGGATCCCCTGGAAGAGAACTTCTACTGATAACTAATTTGGAATGGTAAAGTGCGCATTTTAAAATTGATCAATACAGGGTGTGGCCAAGGAGGCATCATGGTGGTCGCTCTGTACTGGAGCTTCACCAAGAATACAGATATGTGGCCTCAATCCAAATTTGTGGAGGCTGCCTAACATCTGGACCTGGTGGGCAGTGCCGGTGAAATAGCTGTGCCGGCTTGGTCCGCAGCCAGGGTCTGTCGAGTGGATGCGGAGTCAGAGTACTGGTGGGGACTTTAAGCCACACGGGCACTGGGTGTGAGGCTGTGGAGAGACCCAGGGCCTCCAAGTCGCTCCTGAGTGTTCCGACTGAGACAGGCGTGTCAGAGTAGATGTGGAGCTGGGTGAGGGGCCTATGGAAGGGCCTGCCTTTGGCTAGAAGCTGGCATCACAGTGAGTCCTGGTTACCGTGGCCTGCCCATGCCATAACCTGGGAAGTTTTGTTGAACACATTGATGCAGTGCCCCAAAGCCTCATTTTTTTGATACTCCTGTAGCCTCGTGGCAGTAGCTCACAGAGACGCTGAGGCTGCGCTCCCCCAGTATTAGATTAACTGATCTGGCTTCGACCTCCAAATTGCTGCCCAGATCTTGGAGGCACTGCATCCATTCCCGGAGGGGACGGGGGATAGCCCACTCAGCATTGCCGCCTACCTTACCTCAAATGCAGCCATGGCTTTTGGGGCATCCACCTGTGGTCCAAGCCACTGAGTTAGAGAACGAGGATTGGGATGTTGGGTTCCTCTCATTGATTAAGTCGGTGGACTCCCCTGCTCTTCAACTGTACTCGGATCTTTCTCATAGCTCTGTCATCTGAAAGTCCTGGCATTCCTCTAAAGAAGTAGCTCCCATGCCACATGCACAAAGCAGGATATGTCTCTTTGTTGAAGGCATCTAAGCTTAATGCCTAGCTATGTTCAGGACTTAGACCTGTCTGATGAACGATGCCAGCTGCCATTACGAAGTCCATCCAATTCTTGGATTCCCCCTGTTCTGCCTCAGCAAACGTCCACTGTAGTGTATTATTGTTTCTAGTATTGGGGTTTCATTGCAGACAGATGCTTCTGGGGTGGAAAGTTGGGGTGGGATGGGAGTTTGGGGTGTTTTTTTTACGTGGGATATTCCTGGGGTGCGAGAGAGGTAGCCATCCTCCTTTGCAGCTCATTCCCTTCGGTGGTCTCCCAGGCCATGTATGACCCACAGGTCTAATTCATCTCTTTGGAGGGCACACTGGAGGATAGGCCGGTTGTGCTGGTGTGCTTATATGTTCCACCAGCCTCCATGGCACTCTGTCCTATGCATCTCTCTAATCTTCTTGTGTGGCTCCCACAGGGACTCATTATAATAGGGGGCAACTTTAATGCAGTCCTACACCGTGACCTTGAAGCTCTGCCCACCCACCACTTCCAGAACCACTGGGGCATGCTGCTTTCCTGATTAGACCAATGCCTTGGGTCTCTGTGATGGCTGGAGGTTTTGGTATCCTAATCTCTGCCAATTTGCACACTTTGATGACACACCACAAGCCTTCACGTATAGACCTCTTTCTCTTATCTGCCTCGACTACCAATTGGTGAATCACATCAATATCCTGCTGTGTAGTATATCTGATCATTCCCTGCTCCTCCTCTGCCTGGGGCACTCTCCTTTGGGATTGCATCCTATATGGCGCATTAACACATGGTATTTCCAGAACCTGGACTTTGTCCAAGCGTTAAGCGCCGAACTAGGTGCATATTTTCATGAAAACAAGTGGTCTGTCTCCCACAGGGGTACCATTTGGGCTGCCAGTAAGACAACCCTTTAGGGGGTTGCACAGTGCTTGATCAGGTGAGGGAAAACAAAAGAGCCTATCGATTACCCAGTTAGAGGCACACGCCATACACCTGGAACACCCCCTGGAACGTACCCCTCTGTCTCTCTGCAGCTCGTCCGGGATGACATTTGCTTACACTCCCTGGAGGCGGGTTAATTTCTTTGGCAGGCCTCCACAGCTATAGTGAACAGTTGGGGTGATACGAATGGGAAACTCCTTTATTGTCTGGCTTCCCATCAACAGGTGAACCTGATCATTCCCGAAGCGATGGATGATTCAGGTTGTTTAAGGTGATCCGTTCCGGAGATCACGCAGACCTGTGCTTGTTTCTATGAGAAACTGCACTCTACGCCCTCAGAGAGGGGTCCAACAGGGCCTAAATGTTTTCTAGCTTTGGTCACTCTGCTCATTCTCTCACGAGTGGGCTCCTGTGTACTGGACAAACCTCTTACAATAGATACAATTGTGGATGTCCTCTCTGGCCTGCTTAAGGGGAAAACCCCTGGCCCTTATGGGCTCCCCATGGAATATTATGCAGCGTTCTGGTAGCTTCTCTTCACTCAATTGTTGGCGATGTATGAGAAGGGGTGTCAAACAGGCATGTTCCCAGGAGAACTGGATACTGCAACTTTAGTGGTGCTACCTGATACCCTTCTGCCTTCCATGTCCTGTGTCAGCCATCACCCTATATCACTGCTTAATTGTGAAACAAAGATCTTCATCAAGGTATTAGCAAACAGACTAAAATGCATGCGGATCAATGTGGCTTTATACCCTCTTGGAGCACAAGACACTGTATCTATTGACTTCATTCGGCCGTAGCCCACTGTCATCGTCTGCCACAAACTCTAGCCCTACTTCTCATTGACTTTGAGAAGGTGTTCAATATGGTGGACTGCAACTATCTACAGGAGGTCCTGATCCATGCAGGTCTGGGCCAGCGGTTCCACAGCATGGTTTGTGTTCTCTATTCTTATCCCACAGCCCGGGTATGTGTCAATGGGGCTCTTTCGGATCACTTTCCACTATATCTCTCCCCATTATATATTTTATGAGTGACAGGTCTTATTTCCTTAACAATGATTTGTATAAAACCTACACTTTGCCACATATGGGCTCTGAGGACATGGGGCCAGAGGACTGTCCCAATGAACATGAAGTAGAGCCACCTAGTCCCCACTTCCCTCACATATTGGATTTGCTTTGCAAATAGGGGATGACATTCAGGAACTTGACAACACTTTATCCACTAAACCCACCATTGACTTGGCCGATTCTGCTCTAGCGCAATCGTCCCCTACCCCCCTGCACCATTTAGACATAAGGAAATTCAGAATAGCCCTGTGGAATGTGGCAGGCATAAGGGGAAAAGTAGGTATTCCCCATTGTCTTGAGTTTATCAATCAGCACAAGATATGTATTCTGCGGGAAACTCCACTAAGGGCTTCTCATCCTGGTCAAAATGTAACTAAATTGTGTATCAGAGGAGCTTTCCACTAATAACAGCAATATTCTTTGTGTTAGAGTCAAAGGCTCACTGGGAAAGTGCATGGACATCAATAATGTCTATGCAAGGAGTTCTAGAGTTGGTAGGTTTAATCGTGGCAGGCATTTTAATGTAACTTTTGAGCCCTCAATCGGGAAGACATCTTAGAGAACAACGAGGAGGACAATATGTGGTTAGTCCCTTTGTTGGACCTGCCACCAATCAAGAATTGGTCAGAAAGCAGCCCTGCTCCCGAATTCTTTTGCCTTAGTGCACAGGTTATGGCTGCTAATGGAAGGACCGCTCCTGACAGAAAAGGGGGGAAGATATTTGTTGGACCCAACCGGTCTAGCCAGATAGACTATATACTAGTGGATCTTAGTTTATGGCCACTTGTAATCGACATGTGTATTATCCAGACCTGCGAAACCAACCACAATCCTCTTAGCATTGAAATAAAGTATCCTTGGGGAGAAAAGTCAAGGGCATTTGATGATCTTTTCATCACAATGGGAGGTGACTCCCTGAAATGATAAACGCCGGCTCAAATGGTCTACAATCCTGGCGGACGAATCCAAGATCAGTACACCAAAACGTGATGTTGAGAGCCACCTGGGAGTGTTGCTATCTCGGCCAAGCGACCCGTCTTCACGAGCAAGCTGTAGTGAACAACATTCTGAGTTCTTCAACTACTTGGCGAGAAATGTTATTGTCCATCAACATAAGTCCAGGTTCAACCAGATGAAATCGACAAAAACAACTCCATGGTTCTCAAAAGAATGCAGATCTCTAAAACGACGGCTGTCCCTAGCCCTAAGGCAAAAGGATATTCCGTCAATCCGGGAACTTGAGGAGGCAATACAAACAGGTAAAGTGGGAATGGGACGAAAGAAGGTGGGCAGAACTTGTGGAGCCCATCTCAAGTCTGGATGCTAGATTATTCTGGGTACTTGTGGGTAAGGTTAGAGTAACCATGAAAAGTCTCTGCCCGTGGCTAAGAACACCTCACCCCATGCGTGGCAAGATAATTTTGGAGGCGTGTCCTCAACCTTTACCAGTTGTGATATGCATCCATCAGAGAAGAAATATTAGCCTACCTAGATGCACTAGTACTCGCTAAGTCACCCGGTCTGGATGGGATCCAAGGGGATCTCTTCGGTCTTGATAGAGAAAATTGGGCAACTTACATACTGACCCTCGCAAATGACATTGCAGGAGATGGAAGGACCCCAGAATTTTGGAAAGGGGCTGCGGTGATTCCCATCTTCAAAAAGGACGACAGGTCTATCCCCTCAAACTATTGTCCAATCAGCCTGACTGATTGTGTCCAGAAAGTCCTTTGTCGCTCTTTTCTAGCTGAAATCACAGATTGGATGGAAGAGAACAATATTCTCGCTCCCCTCCAAGCGGGCTTTCGACATTAAATGCCACAATCGACCAGGTCTTTCGGCTCCTTATGTTGTACTGGAATGTGGTCCTGCTGGGTAAAGGGAGCCTATACATTGCATTTATAGATCTAAAAACTGCATTTGATCTCATTCCCAGGGACAGCCTATGGTGGGTGCTAAGGGTGATGGGTATGCCACCAGGCATCCTCGCACTTCTGATTAGGCTCCATGAAGAGAACTTTCCCAGAGTCAGGTGGGGTAGTCAGGGACAGGTCACCAATCCCATTAAAGTACAACGGGGGTCTGCCAAGGATGTGTCCTGGCTCCAACCTTATTCTCACTTTACATCAACCACGTTGACAAGCTTTTATCCGCCATTCCAGCAGATGCCCCCTCTTTAGCTAAGCAAAGAATCACTACCCTCTTATTCGCGGACGACACACTTCTCGTCTCAAAGACCCCAATGATCTTGCAAATATTACTCATGACTTATATCAATTCAAGCTCTTTTGCGATAGGAGGAGGCTCAAAATAAATGCATCCAAAACCAAGCTTATGCTATTAAATCCCTACAAGAGCTTTAAGGGAAGTCTGCTACTAGATTACATCCCTTTGGAGAGTCAGCTCGAATACCTGGGAATTCAAATATCTGAGGATATGGCCTGGAAATCCCAGTAAGGCCTTCCTCAAATTTTCCCTGGTAACCCTGGCTCAACGTAAAGAACATTGTCTCTCCTACATGAAGCCAATTGCATCAGCACTGAAATTGTATAGTAGCAAGGCCATGAGCAGTGCACTTATGGGGCTGAGTTGTGGGGCACAGCAACCTGACAACCATGGAGGATAAGTTCCTTAGAACAAATATGCTACTTACCAGTACGCATCTGTTCTTGGCATGTAGGGCTGCTGACATTCATATCTATGCATAGATCGCCGCCTAGTGTTGGGTCCGGATGATTGCACATTGTTGTCCTGGAAGAGTCTTCGAAGTATCACGAGATAGGAGGCTCCTCCCCTGGACTACAGTGCGCATGGGCATCGACTCCATCCTCAGATTGTTTTTAGCCATTGTGGCCAAGATGGAGTGAAACTAAGTGAATGATGACCATGCTAGAAGTATGTGTGAATTCTGCAGCTGCTACAGGCGCCGGGGAGGAGGGCGGGCGATATGAATGTCAGCAGCCCTACATGCCAAGAACAGATGCATACTGGTAAGTAGCATATTCGGTTCGAGGCATGTGGGCTGCTGAATTCATATCTGTGCATAGAATACATAGCAGTCCCTCCATTAACGGCGGCCGCACGTGCCAGCTGCAACAGTTTGGAAAAGTGTTTTTAGAACAGCCTGCCCTAGAGCTGCCTGCTGTTTGGAGTGCACATCAACACAATAATGCTTTGTAAATGTGTGTGTGGTAGACCATGTGGCTGCTTTGCATATGTCTTCCAAAGGAATATTTCCAAGGAATGCCATGGAGGCCCCCAACTTTCTGGTGGAGTGGGCCCTTGGTGGAATGGTGAGAGTACGCTTGGCTTTCAGATAGCAGATCTGGATACATTTAACAATCCACCTAGCTATACCAGCCTTGGAAATGGGGTTACCTTTGTGGTGTGGTGCAAAGGCAACAAAGAGTTGTTTAGTTTTCCTAAAATCCTTGGTCCTATCGATATAATACATCAGGGCCCTCTTGACGTCAAGGGTGTGGAGCATTCTCTCCGCCAATGACTCAGGATTTTGGAAGAAAACAGGCAATTCAATAGTCTGGTTAATATGGATTGAGACACAACTTTAGGAAGGAATTTAAGGTTAGTGCGAAGCACTACCCTGTTAGAATGAATTTGAATAAATGGTTCTTGGATAGTTAGTGCTTGTAGTTCACTAACTCGCCGTAGCGATGTAATCGCTATGAGGAAAGCCACTTTCCACGTCAAGCATTGAATCTCGCAGGAATGCAGTGATTCAAAGGGAGGACCCATCAGCCGGGTGAGGACCACATTGAGGTTCCACTCCGGAGCTGGTGGAGTCCGCGGAGGAATGACTCGTTTGAGTCCTTCTAGAAAGGCCTTAATGGCAGGCACTCTGAAAAGTGAGAGGTGCTGCCTGTTCTGGAGATAAGCGGCCATTGCAGATAGATGTATGCGAATGGAAGCATAGGCCAGATTACATTTGTACAGATGGAAAAGGTAACAAATGATATTCTGAATAGATGCATCTAGCGGGTTAGTGTTGTGGTCTACACAATAAATGACAAACCGCTTCCATTTTGCCGCATAGCATGCTCTGGTGGTGGGCTTCTTGCCTCCCGAATGATGTCCATACAGTCAGAAGGCAAGTGCAGGTAGCCAAACTCTAAGACTTCAGGAGCCAGATCGCCAGGTTGAGCTGTTGCGGATCTGGATGCTGAATGTCGCCATGGCTCTGCGTCAGAAGGCTGGGTGTGAGGCGTAGCCTCTGATGCGGTACCACGGACAGTTCTAGAAACGTGGTGTACCATGGTTGGCGAGCCCAGGTTGGAGCAACCAGGATGAGAGTCATGGAGTGCTGCCTGAGCTTGCGTGCCACCAGCGGTATCAGAGGTGCTGGGGGAAAAGCATACGCAAATTTGCCTGACCAGTTCATCCATATCACATTGCCCTGCGACTGTGGGTGTGGGAACCTGGTGGCGAAGCTTTGGCATTTTGCGTTCTCCCTTGTGGCGAACAGGTCTATCTCTGGATGACCCCACCTTTGGAAGTACGGTTGGAGTACTGATGGATGTATCTCCCACTCGTGCATTTGGTGGCTGTGCCTGCTGAGCAGGTCCACCATCTGATTGTCCTTGCTCGGGAGGTGTTCTGCCATGAGGAAGATGTTCCTCTGAATGGCCCACTTCCACATGCTCTGAGCCAGATGAGACAGCTGCGGAGAGTGTGTTCCTACCTGCTTTTGAATGTAGTACATGGCTGTCATGTTGTCCGTCCGGATCAACACAACCTTGTTGCACAGATGAATTTGAAGGCTTTGAGTGCCATGAAGATCGCCATCAGTTCGAGAACATTGATGTGCATCTTCCGTTGCTGTTGCGTCCATAGTCCCTGCACTGTGTAATAGAGTACATGAGCTCCCCATCCCTGGAGAGAGGCGTCCGTTGTCAGGATGATCTGTGGCACAGGCTCTTGGAACGGTCGGCCCTTGCAAAGGTTTCGTGGATTCCACCAATGCAGAGAGTTGTATGCCTGACCGCTCACCAACACTAGGTCTTTCAACTGCCCGTGAGCCTGAGTCCACTGACGTGCTAAGCACTCCTGAAGCGGGCGCATATGTAGTCTCGCGTGCGGGACTATGGAAATGCAGGAGGCCATCATGCCTATCAACTGCATGAACACTCTTGCTGGAAGCGAGTGTTGAGATCTGAATTTTTGTATCAGCGATTGAATGCTGCTGACTGTCACTGAATTCGGCTGTGCTGTGGCTGCCAGAGTGTTTATAGTCGCACCCAGATACTGCGGTATGTTGGCGGGCTGGAGGTGGGATTTTGGGTAATTCAGTGAGAATCCCAGATCGTGCAGGAGGTGAATGGTGTGGGACATATGGGCGGCACACTGCTGGGCTGACTTTGCCTGGATGAGCCAGTCGTCCAGATAAGGGTAGACGTGGATGTTCCGTCTCCTGAGGTGCGCCGCCACTGTCGCCAGGCACTTTGTGAACACCCTGGGTGCCGTGGTGACACCGAAAGGCAAAACCTTGAACTGGTAGTGCTGGTTTTGTATGGTGAACCGGAGGTACTTCCTGTGTGAAGGGTGCAGTGGAACGTGAAAGTACGCATCCTTTAGGTCTAAAGTTAAGAGAAAATCCCCCTGACTGAGCAACGGGAGCCCTTGCTGCAGGGTCAGCATATGGAAGTGCTCCGACAGGATGTAATGGTTGAGTGGCCTGAGGTCCAGGATGGGCCTGAGGGACCCGTCCTTTTTTGGTATTAAGAAGTAAAGGGAGTAGACCCCTGTGCCTCTTTCTTGCATAGGCACGAGCTCTATTGCTCCTTTTTGCAGCATAACGGTGACTTCCTGCTGCAATAAGTGCAAATGCTCGGCCGACATAGGACGGTTTCTTGGGGGCATGTTGGGTGGAGTGGAAGTTAACTCCAGACAATAACCGTATTGAACAAGTTTCCTGACCCACCTGTCTGTGGTGATGGACTTCCAGACCGGCAGGAACTGCTGGAGTCTCCCCCCGACCGGTGTTGTGTGGTCGGGGGGCAGTGACAAGGCGTCACTGTTTGCTGGTGGCAGAGGTTCTGGAGCTGTTGTTTCCACGACCTCTGCCCTTGGCACTGTTACCACGATATCCACCTCGACTCTTGTTGGTGTATGTGGACTGAGTGTTGCCCTTGTAGTACTGCGTGGACTGGGAGAGCTGGCCTCTGGAAACGCCTCTAGTGCTTGAGCGACGAAAAGACCCACCCCGAAACTGCTGGGACTGTAAGGCACCCATGGATTTCGCAGTCTCCGTGTCCGTTTTAATTTTTTCTAGGGTATCGTCAACCTCCGGGCCAAACAGGTGATCTGAATTGACTGTTTGGTTAAGGATGGTGGTTTGGATTTCTGGCTTAAATCCAGAGATTCTCAGCCAGGCATGTCGCCATAGCATAATACTAGTGTTTATAGCCCTGGCATCGGTATCAGCCGCGTCCAGAGCGCACTTAATTGAAGCGTTAGAGATCAGCTTCCCTTCCTGAATCAGCATCTCAGCCACCTCCTTGTATTCATCAGGCAGGTGCTGCAACAGGGTCTCCAGTGTGTCGTAGTGTGCCCTGTCATACCTCGCCAGAAGTGCTTGTGTGTTAGAAATGCGCCAGATGTTGGCTGCCTGTGCTGCTACCCTCTTCCCCGATGCCTCAAAGACCTTGGATTCTTTGTCTGGGTGAGGAGCATCACCCATAGTCTGAGAATTAGCCCTCTTCCGGGCATTCGAGACGACAAGGGAGTCCAGAGGCAACTGTCCTTTGATGTAGGTAGGATCAGTAGGCGCTGACTTGTATTTTTTCTCAATCCTTAGGTTTATTACATCTCGGCAGCATGTTTTAAAACACCTTTCAGCATAGGCAGAGTCTTAACAGTTTTTTCTGAGACTGCGAAGGTATCAAAAAGGAAGTCGACATCCACAGGGTCAGCATGGAGCTGGACGTTGTGATTGTTAGCTGCCCGCTCAATGAGGGCATTGAAATCTGTAGAGTCTTCTGTAGGGGACGTTTTTGCAGAAAATAGTTGAGGGTCTTGTCCTGATTGAGGATCACCAGGGTCACCACCAGTGGCCCAGGGTTCGTTGGTATCCTCAGGGTCTGTATAGACAGGATAACTGTACTCATCCTCATCATCCCCCTCTCCAGCGTCCACATCAGAGTAAGTGGGCGAAACATTATGAGTCTGTGGGGAAAGTGGTTCCACCAAGACGGGAGTGAAAGCAGAGTCCTTGTTTTTCTTGAGAGGGATCTTGTAGGACTCCGTTGGGCGTTCTGGGGTGATTTTCCGCTTGTGGAGGGAAAGCCTGCCCGTTTCGGCATCGATGAAGTGTTCCTGATGCTCGTCCACTGAAGGTGAACGCGGCGGGTGGGCGCGCCGGTTCAATGGAATCCCTCGAGGCCTCACCTGGAGTCGACTCTCGGGGTGCGGTGCCCTTGGCCTTGTCCTGCTGACGCGGAGTCGCGAGAACCTTCGGGTCATCCAGCCGTTTCTTCGGGTCACCGAGAGCTTTCTTCGGGTCGCCGATAGCCTTCTTTGGGTCTCTGAGGCCTTTGCCGGCGTCGACCGTCTTCGGCGCCGACGCGCTCAGCTCGACCACCTTCACTTTAGTCTTCGGCGCGGCAGACTTCGTCTCGACGCCCTTGACTTGAGCCTTCGGCTCGACAGCAACCTTCGGCTTCTTCGGCGCCGAGGGCTCCGAGGCCTTGGAGCCGACCAAAGCGATGCGCACTTTCGGTTTCGAGGACGGCACCTGCGCAGTGTCTGGAGTCGAGACTGTAGGTTTCACTTTTGGTTTCGTTTTGCCAGGGCGTGGCTCAACAGCATTGTCAGTGGCCGAGCCCGAAGGCGGGGCCGTAGAACCCATAGTAAGATCTTGGGTAAGGCCCGAAGGCAATTCCTCGACATGAGCCTTATGAATTGGCACGGCCCCAGAGTCAGTTTGAGGAAGCTCTTCGTCCGAGCTATCCTCCATGGCCCCGAGGGCCCCGTCGTCATCTCCTACCTCGTCACCGACTTCTTTGGCCTCGAACGTCTCTGCATCCGCGTCGTAGTCGTAGTCGACGTCCGACGCGGGGTTCGACTCAGTAATGTCCTGGATAGATACGTCCTCGACATCCCCTGCATCGAAGATGTCCACAAGCGTCTTCTTGGACCTGAAGAGTGAACAAGCCATACACTTGGCTTCATTGTGGTCCGGCGACAGACACTTGTTGCACACCGGGTGGACGTCGATGTGGGGATACTTCGAGTTGCAGACGGGACATCTTTTGAATGGACTTCGGTCCATGATGGACGGTCGATAGGTCTGGAGCGTCGACTGGGCCTTCCGCGCCGAGAGCACGCGGGTGTAGAGAATCCGGCTCGGAACCGAGCTGGAAGAACTAAGACCGAACGCAAGACTATACCGACGTATTAGACTAAAGACCTTTTGGTCTCAAAGTTTTCTATCGATTCCGACAAGAGGGAATTCAAAGACATCCGAACCCAATGGCGGAAAAAAACAATCTGAGGATGGAGTCGATGCCCATGTGCATTGTAGTCCAGGGGAGGAGCCACCTATCTCGTGGTGATACTTCGAAGACTCTTCCAGGACAACAATGTGCAATCATCCGGACCCAACACTAGGCGGCGATCTATGCACAGATATGAATTCAGCAGCCCACATGCCTCAAACACATGGTTTCCTTGACGTAGAGTACTTATTTATGCCCACTATTGCTCGATATGGGCATCAAACCCATTAGTGATCTAGCATAGGCCTTGCAGTCCACAATATTTATTGTCCATCATCCTACACTAGAAGACAGATTAAAACACTCTGGGGCCTATTCAAAAAGAGCTATCGCCGAATTAACTGCACTTTATTGCAGCCAAAGTTGTGATAAATTTACCACCCCATTCATAAGCTGGTGCTAACGGCCCACAGCACTAATTTACCTGCGATAGCAGTCGAAAAAACTTTGCCACAGAGAACCCCGGCAACTATCGCTAATGAGATGTAGAGTGGGCATTTCCGTGCCAAAAGCCACGACATCACAATACAACATTCACAACAACCATTCAGATTGGCGATAAAAACACAAAACAGGCGATAAGGCGCATTAGCACCAGGAAATCTACACCTGCTCTGACCTGGTGTAAAGTCGGACGGCAGCCAGCACCACAAAAGGGAGACCAGCCGAGGGCCACATCGAAAGGGCAACAGATGCTATGGAGCCACCCATCATGCGGCCCGGACACCCAAGAGGGCCACAACACCCACCGACACCACACCCAGGCCCGCAATACCCCTCTCCGCCCAGGACCACCCCCAACCCCGGACTAAGAAACTGCACGCCAACACCACGAATCCCAAAACAAACATTTAGCCTGATGTCGCACAAGCAGGAAAATCAACAGACCTGCATGGCCAGAAAATGGAGACTCAGTCAAACAGGAATGTAATCACCAACACAAAACACCATACAAACAAAAGCTGAGACAACCCTTAGGATGAGTCCTAGCATCCCCTCACTGGACAATCTGTAGCACACAGCCTGGAAGACCAAGTTCAAGAGAAGAAGGTGTGCCATGCGCCCAACAATAAAGAGAGGGAGAGAGATGGATTGAGATTACACAAGCCGCTCAAGGCCTCCTGGCCACCTGGCTCCACATGCCAACATGTGTGTGTGTACCGCCATCCGTACACCATGAGCCCAAGGCCGTGCCCCAATCTTAGCACCAAAGCAACATTACATTCAGAAAACTGATTGATGCATGTGCAATGGGGGGGGGGGGGGTGGGGGGGGAGGTCCCTTTGGCAAGCTCCACCTCTAAGAGCCAGACAGTGTTTTTGGATGGGTGCTGGACGACATGTGCACTTACTCTGGGCAATAGCTTGCTTAATCTCCACAACGGCCCCTCGCGGTGGGATGTCTGGCTTTCACCTTGTGGATACCCTGCCGGGGTTATCTCACAGGGGAATACCAGGACGGGTTCCCTAAGCAAGCGATTAGATACCGGGTCGGTGATTTGGGCTATATAAATACATGTACATTTATGTGACTACAGCAATGTAAGTATGGTGTCCGACCTCTGACCATGTAGAGCAATGCCATTGATCACAACAGAATGTGTTCACACAGATGTGTGTGAGTAG
This sequence comes from Lissotriton vulgaris, assembly GCF_964263255.1. Taxonomy (NCBI): domain Eukaryota; kingdom Metazoa; phylum Chordata; class Amphibia; order Caudata; family Salamandridae; genus Lissotriton; species Lissotriton vulgaris. The sequence continues at coordinate 1,860,630,134 of NC_141694.1, forward strand.
GTATGCGACTTGAACTTCTAGTGTCACATGTGGTGTAGGACACCACTCCTTGTCTGCTTTCGTTTGGGTCAGTCCTACACACAGCCCTATTCTATACATGGATGTGTGCCTACGTTTGGGGTTGTGAGATTGTTGTTGATGTGCAATGGGGACACAGTTAGTACTCACCTTCACAGTCAACACAAAGAGATGATGGATGGAGTGCTGAAACTTTCCAAACACTCACCCCCAGTCACCGATCTGGATTGAATCCATCATCATTCTTTAGCTCACTTTGCCACCCCAGTTTAGACACAGCTGTATGCAAATCAGTCTTGACCCTGTGCCTCATGGGAACAGTCCAGCCTGAACTGCCAAGCCATGTCTTCCCTTGACCGTAAACAAGCACCCTGGGACCGGTTTCGGGCTAACAGCCCTCTTCAGCCAGGCTAGCTTGAATCCAGGCCCAAAATGAGCAAGGGAACCACGTCTGGGCATACCCTGCCAACTTAGGGCGAACAAAGCAAACACAAAAAGATGAAGAGATGGTGGACGGAGTGCTGAAACTTTCCAAACACTCACCCCCAGTCACAGATCTGGGTTGAATCCATCATCATTCTTTAGCTCACTCCAGTTCAGACACAGCTATATGCAAATCTGGATTCACTCTGTGCCTCATGGGAACAGTCTAGCTTGAACTGCCAAGCCATGTCTTCCCTGGACCAGAAACAAGCATTCTAGGACCGGTTTCGGGCAAACACATTCACAGTCATCCAATTGGCCATGTGTAACAGGGATACACATGCACATAGATGTCAGTTACCAGGTTGTACCTTCACGTGCAATCATCGTACCTGCATCCAGCCATACCTCCATACGTGAGTGACTATAGTGATGACACATCTGTGTGATTTAGAATGTTTTATTCACATTCAGCTGATTGACGGAGCTGGGGCTGTACATGGCCATCCAAGCACACATCACATGGAAGCCCAGTGTTGGGCCAACCAGACTCATTAGGGGATTGCACAGTGATTGGGAAGAGGGAGAGTGCAGTCCGCAGCAGGATAGCTGTGTAATTGGCGAGCGGTGACGGCATGGCAGTCCGTGTTGGGGTCCGGGTGAAAGTCGATGGGTGTTCCGGGGGTCACTAGGTTAGTGTTGGTAAGAGTGCAACCCTCTATATATTAAAATATTTACGTCCTGATGAATGCCTTGTACCACTGTTGGCACAATGTAGAAACATGTCGACCCGATTCTATATGGCGAGGGGTTAATAACTCTCCCCATTTCACCGCTCACTTGTTTTTATACACCATATAGTCACCTAGTTCATTAAAATCAAGTGAGGTAACTGTAATGGCTTTTAATTTCACTCACTCACTTTGGGCCCCCACCTAGTTAGAAGTGCATCCCTGTCGTCAGGTGTATGCCCGCCCTCTATCAAACCGAGTATTTAGAGGGCGAGGACTGCCCAATGATGTAGCATGACACCAGGTGGTGTGTGAGGCCCGTCCTAAACATTTTGCGAGATGTCCACACTCACATACACATAACACTCCTGAGCACCTTTTAGGTCATTCTGATGAGAGCGGCCCTATTTGTGTATAACGTTTTGTGTTGGAGGCTGGCCGGTCCCTATCGCCCTGTTGTGCCGCTAGTTCCCTACCCCAGTAGATTCTGGGGCTAGTGTGGTTTTAGACACGGTATAGTGCCAAATCTTAACGTCATTTAAAAGGAGGAGTTAAGAGGAGAAATGTATTTATTTCTCCTTTCTTTTCTAACTTTGCCGCATGCTGCACTATACAGCATACATGCAAAGTTGTAAAAAAATGTAAGTTTGTCTTAGTATAGTATTTTGTACTGGAAGGGTAGCTTTCCAGTACAAAACCCATGGTAGACTCAGGTACAAAACCTAGTACTATGGCGCCATGGTGTGTGCCTGGCATCCCATGTACGGCGGGGAAGGTAAAGGGATGCTACGAAGGAGGTTAACTATGTACTTCTATGCAACTGCAGGGCCCGCCGGCAAGGCCAATCCATTCTAATAGAGGGGTTGGAAACATGGACTCGATTCAGACGTTCCGATAAGCGCTTAGGCGCACATACAGGTTACTATAGGTACCATAGGAATATAGGGTGTCGCCCTCCCTAATTCCTATTTTTACTTCTCTTTTGCACATCACGGTCCTTAAGAAGCAACTAGGATCCATTAGAGATCAATATTGAGCATCAAACATGTTGGCCTAATTTGCATTTTCACTCACACCCAGGATAAGAGAGCAGCAGGAAAATACTCATCCTTCAACTACATTTGTTTGAAAGTGGTTCTCCTTATCCTTTGTTTTTTAATCTTACCTTTTGGACCTTGGTTTCTGGGTATCGCAAAGGTAATTTTAAACTACTCACACACAGTTTAGGCCCACACACCCACATGCACAACTGCAGCGTCTCCTAAAAGATCTCTGATATAGAGACCTCTCACAGGGCTCATGGGGGCAGCAGCGACACCCCCATGAGGAGAAAATGCCCGATGATGAAGCATGACACCGAGGGGGGTGTGAGGGCACTATTTCTAAAAGGGGAAATTTGATCCAGCCGAGATTTGCAACACAAGACCACACTTTAGCATCTTCAACTGCTCAACCAGAATAGGTTGTCCTTTGTCTCATAGGAACAGTTACCCCACAGTGATTACTGTGTGCCTGGCGCACGTCAGCTGAAATCAGCACAGGCAATAAGGAGAAGGGAGGAGTGATTCATATCTCCGCAGACATATGCTCTCCTTCTCCCTGGCATGCAACACAGTGCAACATGTTTGGCTGCTTTCTGCATTCTGTGACTTTTTCTTAAATATGCGCCTCTGTGTGCCACTGATATATTGTGTGTTACTTCTCTTCTTTAACAAGCCAATGTGTCAAATTTCCACCCGTTGGACCTGGCGCGATTTACAAGTCACCCTCAAACCTTTTGCCTTTTACCTCCCACTGTATTCTGAAATTAGTTTTTGTTGACCATAGAACTCTGTGCACTTTGCTACTGCTAACCAGTGCCAGGATGCTTATGCTCACTCTCCTAAAAATTAATTTGTTTGACATTTAACAAATTGGCAATTGTATTTACTTATTTGTCCCTTGCATACTGGAATGCCAAATTACCAGGGCAGGTAATCACCAGTGGACATGCAGCACTTAATGTGCCTCCCACTTAAGTAGCATGTTAAAACATGTCCCAGCCCTCGAATGCAGTGTCCCAATGCGATGTCGACTTGGAATTTAAACTCCCCTTTTTATTAGATATGCCACCCCTATGGTAGGCCCTTGGTAGCCCTTAGGGTAGGGTGCTGTGTAATTAAAAGGTTTTACATGTTCTTTTGGTTTTCACATGTCCTGGTGGGGAAAAACCTCCAATTTTGTTTAACTACTGTGAGGCCTACGCCTACAATAGGATAACATTGGGTAGTCCTTATTATATTTAATGAGCTGTGAATAGTAATTGAGAGGAGGTATATATGTAATCATTGGCACGTGTGAAAATGTAATGAGAAACCCTCTTTAATCATAAAGTCAGACTATTCTTTCAACTTTGAAAATGCCACTTTAGGAAAGTTGCCATTTTCCTTTTCCCTACCCCTTTTCTTCCGGTAGGCTGGCCTTGGACACATGACTGGGTGTCAATAACAGTCAGACCCACGCTTTAGTTACCTACTGGGCCTGCGGAAGGACTCTCAGACGACTCTGCCAAACTGCTGCTGTACCTGGAATGACTTCTTCTGTGCCTGGATCCTGCATTGAACCCCCAGATGGGCTTTTGCCAGAACTGAGTACTTTGACAAAATTTGGCCAAAAAGTGTTTAGAGAATCAGGTTCCTGGATCAACCTGCTTGCCTATCTGTCTGAGGTGGGTCACCGGTCATATTGACGTCTTATGTTCTTAGAAGCATTTCAGCGGTCCCTCACCAAAGTGGTAATTGACAGAATTAAGCTTAAGCCTTCTGCCTCATTCAACTGGAGTTTTTCGAATTCCATTTTGGCAACTATGTCCAAAAATAGAAATGTTCATTGCAGCTTAGTCCTAAGATCATTGGATGACAGAGCTCTCTTAAGGGACACATCCTGCAGCCTTGCCCCGCTGAACCTCACCTTCTCAGACATACTTCTTCAGAAGTGTTTCTAAATCTGAAGGCAAATGCTTACAAGGCCCAGGACACTTCTTCTATCTTAACTAGCTCCATCGCAGTTGCCACAACTTTCAAATTTGACTTGGTGCTGAGTGAATAGATATCCATGGCTGGCGCTTTGAACTTTCAAGTCCTATTTTGTACCTTACACTTTTAAAGTCCACAACTCCAGTTCTTCTTATTGGATTTTTGTTGTTTTGGTGTCAGATAATTTATTAAAATGTACTCTACTTTTCTAAAAGGGTTCAGGATTTTCCTTGGGATTGTTGTTGTTGCTTGACCAGGTCTTACATTTCAGTCAACTAACAGCCCAATTACTCACATTATCCCTATCATTTTTGGCACTTTTTTATTTGTCCCCTCAGTTGTTGCTCTTATGGGCTGCTGAGCTGCTTACATTTATAAAAAGTGAGTCCATTCTTGTCTCTGGCAGATGGCGATGAATCTATCAAATGCAGTTCTATCGTTACTGCTTTTTAGGTCTCACCAAGGCAGCGCTTGTGCTGTCTCTTCGAGACATGCTGTATTCAGCTATGGACTGTAAGCTCCACAAGCTCTCTGCCCATCTTGTGAATTTGCTACTATCACTGTCCTTTGTAAATGTTGGCCTTCAATGTGCTAATACGCTTATTATCCCCTCCTTAATACTTTCCTGTCTTCTGTTGTTTCCTCCGATAAAGAATGGTCATTTTAGTAGTGTTGTAACTCGGTATGTTTTATTTACAGTCTGTCAGCACTCTTTTCTTAACCCCTTCCATGCTGATGACGGCTGGGAGCCGTCATCAGCATGGGAGCCCACGCCCGCGATCGGAATGTGCCGCACAGGAGCGGAATTCCGGCCGCGGCAAGGGGTTAAATGACGTCTGCTGCCTTCCTTTGCAGGCAAGACATGCTCTCCCACAAAAGTTGTTTATTGTAACCGATGTGGACAGCAGCAGCAGGTTTGTTTACTTTAGATGATCCTTCTCCCTTCATCGGAAACATTTGTCAATGCAATTTAGCATAGGGAGGGACATGTGGCAGGCTGCTGAGCCCAGAGCGGGGGCAGAAACTTAGAGCATAACAGCTCTGGCAGCATTCACAGCAGGCAGCATGCAAGGCGAGGGGGCACCATGCATCACACCGCTTCCAAGCACCCGGTCCATGGGCAACATGGACAAAGGTACTTTTTCATTCTCCCCACTCCACCCCCCTTCTATGCATGTGGGTAGGCAAATTCTGCTGCAATGTTAATCATGTATTATTTAAAACTCTTTCATCTTTCAAATTTACTTAAATAGTTTCTCGTTTTGATCTGGAATTATTCAGAATTGTGACTTGAAGTGGCCACTACGAAGTATTCCCAACCCTTTCAAGCCTTCCAACACCTTTTTACATTGTGAATATCTAAAAAACTGCTGAAAGGATTTTCTGAAACCAACAAAAGCATGCTTTCTGAAAAGAAATATTCTTTCAAGGTGTAAATCTGTTCAGCCGGTTTTGATTTAGCTGAGAGTAAAACACATCTTTTTTGAACCGCTACCTCCTTCACCTTCTTTCTATGCACACATTTACATGAAGTTTGACATGTCGGATCTTAGTTGGCTACAAATGTAATGCCTAGCCAACCAAGTAGCGCAAACCTATGGACAAACATTCATACTTTTTCTGTGTGACTGAACTATAACTACACTGGGGGACTGGCGGTGTATCATGTACCCTGCCGTCATGTGTCACGGACAGCCTGTGCACTTGGGTGAGTTAAAATCAGTGAAGATGTAGATGTTGTGGTGAATCAGTAGAGTATTATTCAAGTATGTTGACGTGTGTTTTTTAAGTGCACTTGGGTTTAGCGTCACAATTATATAATTTTTAATTGGTGGAAAGCAAGACGAAGATGAGAACATTTGGAAAAAGTAATCAGACCTTGTGTGGCCAATAATAATATGTTATGTATGTGAGGTTGTATTATAATATCCTATGAAATGTGTTGTCATGCTATGTGGAGGAGTGTGGCTCAATGGTTAGAGCGGCAGACCCTGATGCAGAGTTCTGGCCAGGGACCAGGGTTCGATTCCTGCCTCGGCGGGGTCTCTGGCTCAATATCCTCAGACCTGGTAATTCTCGACTTGGTGCCTATTCTAATCAAGGGCCCCATGCTGCAACTCTAGGCAATAGCTTGCTTAGCCTCCACACCGGCCCCAACAGCGCTAAGGATGCCTGGCTTCACCCTGGGGGTGCCCAGGAGTGGGCACTTCACAGGGAAAGCCAGAAGGGGTTCCACAGCGGTATGAGTATCAGCGCCAGGAAGCCGAATAGGCGACACCACAAGGTGACCGTCTGGTGACAGAGTGCTCTATAAGTACCATGACATTTACATTTACATTCTATGTCATGTTGTGTTATGCTATCTTATGTAATGTTTTTTATGCCATGTCATGCCTTGTTATCTTATCTTATATAAACATATGTAGTGCTGTGTCATACGGTGTTACCCTATCCTATTAAATGTTATGAAATTGTACGCCATGTCAAGGTATCTTATATAATATTATGTTGTTCTATGTCTGCGCCATAATATCCTATCTTTGTTAATGTTATGTATTGCTATGTTATGCCTTGTTGTGCTGTCTTGTGTAGTATTAATTTATGTAGCTCTTCTAAGTCCCAACATGTTTTTGGGTGCTGTGACACTCATGAAGGTAGGATTCTGAGGGTACTTTACCAATCACAGCATCTAAGCACGTCTTCCCACACATGTCGCAGCACTTCTGAGTCTGAGGGCACTCGCTGTCGCTGTGGCACTGTGGAGGAGGCAGTGGCGACTTGCACATGACGTTTATGATGGGGCATGTGCCTGCATGTGGTACATCTGTAACACACAATCAGGATTATTAACATTCAGAATTAGAAACACAGCCCTCCTGGGCTAACAGCACTACTGTCACAGGCAGTTTACACATCTTCACACTGAATTATCATTATCCATGGTTTGACTCCTTTGAAATTAAAGATATTGAAAAAGCATCCAAGATCTTCCGAGGGACGGAACACAAATGCATCTTTGTCAAACAACTGGCTCTTGTAAGTCACATGAAGGTGTATCACATAGTATCTCCCCTCCAACCCTCCTATCTCTTCTACAGTTCTTGTTTTTCTTTCTACACCAGTACTCTCTCTACTACTCCTTACCCTACCTCTTATCAGCCTTCTATGAAACACTGCACTTAACAGTTTTTAACTATATCGTACTTCACTCTTCTTTTCTCTACTCTTGACGCCACCCTTCAGGTCACTCTTTACTCTACCATGCTTAACTCTATCACTTTTCTTTCCACTGCTTTTCTCTCTAGCTTTCTTCACTCTATCTCTTTTCATCGTACCACACTTTCTTTCTTTAGTCCCATAGAATGTAGACGCTGAGGGTCATTCTCAGGGCGTCACAGCCTCCATTGCACAGACCTTCACTGAATACTACCATCACCACGGTACGGCGGCCTCATTAGTGGACCTGGGACCAGGTCCCCATTTGATACAGGAGATACCGCTCCGACAACTCTCGGGCGCCGATGTCCAATTACTTGATCAACCTATCTTATTAGATGAGATAGAGGGGGCTATTTCCGCCATTATATCGAGGAAGACCCCAGGCCCTGATGGGTACCTGAAAGAGTACTACAAAGCCTTTTAGGATACTCTATCTCATCTACTCCACACCCTGTACATAAAGGTAGCAAAGAACTGTACTTTCCCAGTAGATATTGACATTGCCACCATTGTGGTGATTCACAAAATACACCCTGCATCGTCCTCCTGCTTTGACTACCGTCCGATCTCCCTCATCAACACCGAGGTTAAAATGTATGCCACGGTCCTAGCAACTCGTCTTAAATAGGTGATCTACACCCTGATCCACACAGACCAGTGTCGCTTCCTGCCCCGCCGCAATGCAAGACACTACTTTTGGTTCGTCCGCGTGGCAATGGCCAATCATTCTCTCCTTCCAACTTGCAAGGCCCTGCCATTAAATCTCTTTTCATCGTACCACACTTTCTTTAGTTACGGTTGCTCGCCTGTTCTTAAAATTGCAATTCATCTCTTCTGTTGACTGAGTGAAAATAACTCTGTGCTGCAGCCTGGATTGGGGGTATAATTTTATTGCTGAGCAGTATGTCTTAATTTAGGTGGGTTCTGCAGGCTGCTGCATGGTTTTGAGATGGGATTACTGCTTTATGAGTGTTGAAGAGTGCAATGGTACTCATGCTGTGGTGTGGGAATGGCCAGGATAAGATCCATTCAATTGGCTATAAATAGAAAGGATTCAGGTGGGTGAGTTTAGCAGCTGATGTGAAGATAAGAGAAAGAGAACACGCAGTTATCGTAGAGGGAGAGAACATAGAGGAGGCGATAAGGTCACAGACTGCGGCATTCAAGGCAGAGTGGTCACTATTACGGGTTTGGGAAAGACAGGTTATCAATAGGATTTAGGGCCATATGTATGAAGCAAATTCTCATTCGCAAAGGCCGAATTTAGCAGAATTTCGGCCTTTGCGAATGCGAATTAAGATTAAGAAAATGATATGTATGAAGTGAAATCTGGTGCAAAATAAGGAATCGCAAAATTTGCGATTCCTTATTTTGCAATTGCATTTAAGGAATCTCAAATTTTACGATTCCTTAAATGCAATGTATGAAGTCCAAAAAATTCCAAAATGCCCTTAAGGAATCGCAAATTACCACTAACTTCTAGTTGGTGGTAAGTTGCGATTTCCTTTAAAAATGCACATTTCAGCATTTTTCAAAGCCACATGTGCACCCATGCATATTTCAGGGGTGCAACAGGGTGTCCTTTGGACACCCTTGCACCCTTGAAATCATTTTCAATTCGCGATTTTCAAATTGCGAATCGCAACATTGAGAATACCTTCCCATTCATTCCTATGGGCCTCCTGGCCCATAGAAATGAATGGGAAAGTATTCCTTAATTGCAATTCGCAATTTGCAAATCGCAATTAAGGAATACTAAGAGTTCGCTAAAGTACAGCAAATGTGTACATACATACCAATGTGCGATTCTGAAATAGCGATTTCTTAAAAATCGCTATTTCAGAATCGCATATCGGTACCTTCATACATATGGCCCCAAGACTGGTAACCGAGAGGTGGGAAGGGGTTATTGTTTGGCAGAAGCAAGGACTTTTTGCACTTAGACGGATTGGTTTGCTGTATTTATTGATTAGTTTAAATGGTGATATTGTTTGTCTCGAATGCACTGCTTTCAGGTATTTTTTAAAGGAAAATGGAGAAAATGTTGTTGGGCATGTTGTTTCACAAACTGAGAGGGGTACAATGATCGAAAACGTATGATTTCAAAGGCACAAGTATAGAAGGGTCTGATTCAATTATGTTTTGAACAACAGGTTTAGATGTTCTTTTTCTGTTTGTTTCAGTTACCCCTGACAAAGGTCTAAAGAGAGGCTGAAATGCATTGGGTGGAATTTTGTGGGGTTCTGGAATATGAATTATATATCTCTACATGCTTAACCCCTTCGATGCTGATGACGAGCTCAGCTCGTCATCAGCCACGGGGGGCGTGTGCGGATGACGAGCTGAGCTCGTCATCTTACGCAGCTTTTAGAAAAAAGCGGCGTAGGGGAAAAATAACCGCCGCAGCGATGCGGTTAAGTTGAAGCCCGGATGGGCACGCTGAAGGCAGTTGAAAATTAAACAATAAAACACCAATGAGAAAGTTGCTGTACTCGCAGTAATTTTGAGTGACTTCTAGCAAGTGTACTAAACATTTCGATGATTAATGAACAAATTGGAGTATTGATTGTTGAACTTGGTAAACGAGATATTGGTTAAATGTTAGGTGAAAATCCCTCACTTCGCAGTGGGACGGGCTGGCGCGTAATGCACGCGCCTTTGGGAACCCTGTAGTGTAGGAATAAGCATTGTTTCTTATAATGGCAGTTATTCTCTTCTTTCTTCCTTGCATAGTGCAGCTCTATGATCTGGTTCAGAGCTAACAGAAGAACCTCATGCGGGATGCAATTCTACGAGGTACGTCAAAGAACAAGTTTGATTGCATCTTACAAGAGCCCCTCACCTGATGCAGAGCTTCTACTGATAACTAGTTTGGAATGTCAGAGTGTGCATTTTAAAATCGAGCAATACTCTATGTACAGTGTCTAGGTGTTTTCCAAAACTTTCAGCAGGGCTACAATTAGGAGTGCATTTGGTAACTGTGTTACAATGTTAGTAAATTTAAAGGTCGGACTACTGACCACTGACCACTGAGATTCAGCTTTCGGCTTCCAAACAGATCTCTAGGGTGTGCACATCAAAACATTGCATTATCTAACAACCCGTGATAGGGTCTGAGCACTGAATCTTTGTCTTGTTCGTAGACAGTCAAGCACTTGTACTGTACCTGGGCGCACGGGGTCTGTACAATGAAAGCCACAGGATTGCTGGCAGCACTTCTGAATCCCACCACACTCCTCATCATTGTTGCAACTTCTGGGCAGAGGATCGATTAGGCAGGTAATATTTACCTTAGGGCAGTCACCTGGCTTATCTGTCAGTAAAACATTTGCAGAAATATTGAATGAGCTTATGATGCAAATTAATCACCAGCCGGAAAATACATAACCAACCGTTTATTGCATATGAGAATGGCACAATGTTGATGCACATGGATTTTCAGTAGCAAAAAGCATCCTATAAGTCTCAGAATACCTTATAAAATCAGAATTTACTAGTTTCAATCCTTGGTTGAAATTATTAACATAGTAAATAAAGAGATGTGTACATCTCAACCTCCATTCATCACAGTCCCAGTTAGAAACACCACTATTGTTTGTTACAATAATTCAATAAAATATTGTATTCGTGGAAGGCCTTCTACTTCAATACTTTCCGTGGATCATTTCTACTGTAAATGTAATAAATACAGTAGATTTGACACAACATTTTGCTATTAATCTTTTCAGCAGTGAGAGTATTCACCACTCCTCACTTTTTGATTAGCTTGAGTTGATATTGCATGTAACTGTACAAATATTTTCAAAATAGATTTAATACTTTTTCTCCCAACCTATCTAATCCTTTGAAATTGTGATCCTAGGTATTTTGATCTCCAAAGGCCCTTTCTCTTTCATCTTTGTGAGTGCCTTTTTGTCTTGTATGTATGTTGTCAATCAAACAGGTGTAATGGTGTGTGACTTTGAGCGTCGAGATGGTGGTGCCACTCTTAGTGTGCTCTGGACCCGTACATCATTCACTCATATCCCTGCTAGTCTCAGGAGCGCTGGACACCACAAACTACTCCTGTACTTGCCTGTGGGTGCCACACAGAAATCCTGCTTCCGCTAGACGTCATGATTGTCTCCTGGGGCTGTGGCATCTGGCCTGCCCACACACAAGATGGCTGCCCCATGGAAAGGCTGCACTGAGGGTCTGTGACCCAGGACCACTGGCGCTCTGAGGAGTGCTTGTGTGGTCGGCTGAACGTTTCCATGGCCCCCAGCTGTGCTGCCTCCATGACTTCTGTGGCCTGGGACGATGTGGAGCCCACTGGACTGCCGCCAACATTCTTGCCATAGAGGCCTATCCGAGGCCTGCTGCTCTTATCACAGCACAAGCCTTGATTGGCTGCTTCTGGCCACGACCTCTGACTCCAGATGATAGCCTGTGGAGGGGGCGGGGTGGGGCCTGGTGAGCCGCACAGATCCTTATTGTTGGAGCGGGGTCAGGTTGGAGGATCTCAGCCCCCCCCTTTGCTGACTATACCTGCCTGCGATGTCTGGGCTTCTCTAGACCCATGACCGGGCCAGCCTATGAGGGTGGGCCATTCTGAATAGGCCTTCTTGCCCTTGTCCTGCCTTGCTCCCTGATGGCCTGCTGGTAGCTGATCCCCAGGAGGTTCTCGGCAGGGCGGTGATTGAGCAGGTGAGGAGGCTGCGTGGGGGGGCTGGTAACAGTGTTAAATTCCTGAGAGAAGTGGGGCACCGTAAGAGACTTGCTAATCGTCAAGGACCCCTCCTGTGGTGGATCCAGGTACTGGATTCCCTGGGGGCTGGTGCCGAACTGGAGGCACAGGGTGGATGGAGTAAAGCCTCCTTATTCCTGGGCCCACACTAGCCCCATATCACCTGCACTGCCGGGGTCACTTTCCACACACAACCTGCTGATTTGAAGATGATGGGGGGACTTCCTGGTTGCATCCCCTGGCCCCGACTAATTACCTGAACCATCATGTAGCTCCTGATGTGTGGACTTCCATCCAAGTGCTAAGGTCTTGTTCCCATGCAAGGATAAGACCCCATGGACTGGGAGGAAGGTGGCCTGTTAGTGGATCACGCACAGGACCCCTGGCAGCCATGACGGACTTTGAGGTGTTGGACTGAGGATCCTTCCGGTGCATCGCTCTTTAGGCCTCATAACCCCCATAGCACCACAAAGCCCCTAAGACGACAGGTTACCGTCTATATTTGCCTGATCGAGATGCCATTGAGACACCATTGCCTTCCGTGCAGCCACATATAGTGGAACTCATTCTGGGTTGGGAAGCTTCCTACTGGATAGCTGGTGGTGTGTAAGAGGGGTGTTGACCCTGACCTTCCTAGCCTATGCAATGGTCCCCTGATCAAGAGGTGTTGCCTCCTCTTTGAATTGGTCTACCTCAATGGGGAGCATCTCCCTCCCCATGTGCTCAACATGGGCAAGGAAAAACTATTAAAACTTCCTCCATCTCAAACCTGCATAGACCAGAATATCACAGGTTGCTCCACCTCTGAATACGCCATCCCGGCTATAAATCCTTTAATGGAGTGGTATCTGTCTACCATCCTCCAGGCTATCCATTCCTCTCAGGACTCTGTCGAGACCAAGATAGGGGAATTGCTTGTCGACATTGGTTCTCATCAGACAAGACCCCTGAAAACCGACGACCAGGATCTCTGCTGTGGAATCCTGCACATCCTTGGTGGAAGATGATGTTGGGAAACTGAAGGTGCAAGTCTCCAGGCTACTGACTCACACCGCTGAGCTCCATTGACGGGCCCAGAGACACTATCCTGCAGGAGGCCCATTCTCTACCCAGCCTCTCCTACCAAGGGAACGAGATATTGATCTTCTTGACTACACCAAAGAGGTGCAAGCCCAACATCGCTCTTATACAGAAGCATTGCAAAAGCTCTGGGATCTCAACCTTCCATACAGGCTCCTGTATCCCGCTCGACTCAAAGTGGTTTTCTACAACAAAACCTACTTCTTTGACATCCCGGAGGAAGCCTGAACCTGGGCCACAGAGGAGCAGTCTTCTGTGTCCACCGCTCTGCCTCAGCGGATGCAGGACCCAGAATCCAGTTTAGGTGAGCCGGGCAGATGGTCCGACGTCCTGCCTGTCAATCACCTGATTAATACTGACCTCCCACGGAGCCCGGTGATTGGAGACTGAGGCCACACTGACTATGGAGAAAACCTCTCGCAGGCAGCACACATATGGGCTGTCCCAAACTCCTGAACTTTCATGATCCTGCAGCTAGGAGTGGTCCACCACTCCACTCCGAAGTTCACAGTGTTGGCTTTTAGTTTTCTTTTTAGGGCCACAGATGCTTCAGGGAATAAAGCATGGGGTGGGAGGTTGGTATAGGGGAATGTTGGGGACTAGGTTTTATGTTCTTGCCTTTCTTCTCTCTGAGTTCAGCTTGTGACACAATACTTTTCCACTGTGCACTTACAGGTCGCTTGACCAAGAGGCACCTCCCTTCCTATTCCGTCAGCCCGACGCCTGGTAGCCTACCCATACCCGAGACAGATACACCCATCCTCCTCACCAATCACAGCCATTACAGAGCCTTAACTTGACTTTAAACCTCTCCATATCCTTTTGTGAAACTTTAACGGGCATATTGACTGTGCCAAATGCACCACAGTTCTAAAATACTCTTAACTGTTCCTTCCCAATGCTTTACAGCTGCAAGAAACATGTCTTCTGGGCAATCACTGCCTGTTCCTGATGCATCTAGGGTATGATAGGTTTTTCCACACACGGTTTACACGAGGGTTCAATGGCATAGCAATCCTCTTATTCCATTCCTACCTAAAGATCCCCAGGGGAAGTTTTTGGCCCTCATAGTAACACTGAGTAGTCATACCCTTAATCTTGTTTCAACATATGTGCACCTGGCAACTCTTCCCTTCGAGACCTCTCAACACTACTGTTGGCCCGTCGATAAGGGTTGACAGTAATAGGGGGAGACTTTAATGCAGTCTTTGCTCCGGACAGTGATTCCACCGGGATCCCTTCTCATCAACGCTGCACAAACGCTAAACATCTCTTACAATGGGCCTCCAGGTTTGTCATGTTCGATGAGTAGAGAATATGGAACTCTTGCCTGCTCCAATACAACCACATTTCTGCATGCTCACCACACTCACTCCTGCATTGACTCAATACATTCATGCCTGCAGTTAAATACTGTGCAGTCACTGATATTCAAATCCTTGCTAGGGAATCTATGACCATGTTCCCCTCCTCCATTTGGGAGGTCCCACTGGAGCTCTCCGCCCTAGCTGGTGGCTGAACGCTTGGTTTCTCCAAGACAGGGACTATAAGAAGGCCCCGGGAAACAAAGTTGAGCTTTACTTTCAGCACAATAAATGCATGGTCCGGTGCCCCAGTACCCTGTGGCAGTGGGTAAGACCACCATCAGGGGGGGTTCGATAAAGGCTACCTAAAAAAAAGCATAGGGCCAAGAGGACCATCTCTCCAAGCTGGAGGCTCAGATCATCCGTCTGGAGCACACCAAGGCCACAGATGGCTGAGGTGACACACCTTGGCAATTTTAGCTCCTGTGGGAAGAAATCCTTCATATCACTCTGGACACGGCCCAAAAGATGTGGAGAACTTCCACAACCCGAATCTATGTGTAGGGAGACAAAAATGTCAAACTCTTTAATTGTCTTGCCTCCAACCCCTTAGAAAATCGAATAATCCTAGAGATTGTGGACACTGAGGGTCAGTCTCAGGGCGTCTCAGCCTCCATTGCACAGACCTTCACTGAATACTACCATCACCGCTATTTGGCAGCCTCATTTGTGGAACTGGAACTCAGTCCCCATTTGATATGGATGATACCGCTCCCACAACTCTCGGGCGCCAATGTCCAATTACTTGATCAACCTATCTTGATAGATGAGATGGAGGGGGCTATTTCCGCCGTTGTGTCTAGGAAGTCCTGAGGCCCTGATGGGTACCTGAAAGAGTACTACAAAGCCTTTTAGGGTACTCGATCTCAACTACTCCACACCCTGTATATGAAAGTAGCGAAGAACTGTACTTTCCCAGTAGATATTGACATTGCCACCATTGTGGTGATTCACAAAATACACCCTGCATCGTCCCCCTGCTTTGACTACCGTCCGATCTCCCTCATAAATACCGAGGTTAAAATGTATGCCACGGTCCTAGGAACTCGTCTGAAACAGGTGATCCACACCCTGATCCACCCGGACCAGAATGGCTTCCTGCCCCACCGCAGCACAAGACACTGCCTTCAGTTCCTCCGCATGGCAATGGCCCATCATTGTCTCCTCCCAACTTGCAAGGCCCTGCCATTAAATCTCTTTTCATCGTACCACACTTTCTTTCTTTAGTTACGGTTGCTCGCCTGTTCTTAAGATGGCAATTCATCTCTTCTGTTGACTGAGTGAAATAACTCTGTGTTGCAGCCTGGATTGGGGGTATCATTTTATTGCTGAGCAATTTGTCTTAACTTAGGTGGGTTCTGCAGGCTGCTGCATGCTTTTGAGATGGGATTACTGTTTTATGAGTGTCGAAGAGTGTAACGGTACTCATGCTGTGGTGTGGGAATGATCAGGATGGATTAGTTTCTTACCTGTAATCCTAGTTCTCTTCCAGGGGTATCCTCATGAAAGTCATAAGCACATGAATATTCCCGCCCATGGGCGGGACCCCGGAACACATATATTATATATATGTAGCTCTACATATATGTATATATACATATATAAACATACAATGCAGTCGTCTCTGGAAAAGCTTATCAATGCTGCAATAGAATTCTTTCCACATAAAACATTTCAATAAAGCAGAGAGAAAGAAGAACCTTCGAAAACTGCTTTATTATACAGTACAAAAGTTAATCCTGCAGGGAAAGTGAAAGCATTGTCAGCCCATAGGCTGCATTGTAGAAAAACCATAGAGTAGAAAGCTAGAGGGAGGGTGAGCTTAGCAGCTGATGTGAAGATAAGACAAAGAGAATACACAGTTATCATAGAGAGAGAGAACGTAGAGGAGGTGATAAGGTCACAGACCGCGGCATTCAAGGCAGAGTGGTCACTATTACAGGTTTGTGAA
Source organism: Lissotriton vulgaris (assembly GCF_964263255.1). Classification (NCBI taxonomy): domain Eukaryota; kingdom Metazoa; phylum Chordata; class Amphibia; order Caudata; family Salamandridae; genus Lissotriton; species Lissotriton vulgaris. Next base: position 1,860,646,660 of record NC_141694.1, read on the forward strand.
AGACAGGTTGTCATTAGGATTTATGCCCACATGCATCAAGCATTTTTGGAGTCGCAAACGGTGCGATTCCTTAAAATCGTCCGTTTGCGATTCCAAAAATGCTTTTTGAGATGCATCATTGGTTTTAGTTGAAAATCGCTAATTTTGCGATTTTCTAAAATGCAATTGCATTCAAGGAATCACAATTTTGCGATTCCTTAAATGCAATGCATCATTCTTTAAAAAATTGCGATCTTGAATATTGCAAGTGCAAATTACCACGAGGTAGAACCTCGTGGTAATTTGCGAAAAATGTCTAAAATGCTCTAATTTGCATTTTAAACACTGTCATGTTACAGACACACATGTCCTTAGGACATGTGTGTGTGAAACATCCATTTTAAAATACATTTCAAGGGTGCAGGGGGGGGTCCTTTGGTCCCCCCCTGCACCCATGGAATGCATCAACATTTGCTAATTCCAATTTGCGAATTCGCAATTACCATTGATTCCTATGGGCCTTTTGGCCCATAGGAATCAATGGGAATTGCGAAATCGCAATTTTGAATTCGCATAATATTTGCGATTCGGTAAAAATTGCGATTTTGGAAACGCAAAACGGGAGTTTGATGCATGTGGGCATTAGACTGGTAACCGTGAGGTGGGTAGGGATTATTGTTTGGCAGAAGCAAGGACGTTTTGCACTTAGACGGATTGGTTTGTTGCATTTATTGATTAGTTTAAATGCTGATATTGTTTGTCTCGAATGCACTGGTTTCAGGTATTCTTTAAAGGAAAATGGAGAAAATGCTGTTGGGCATGTTGTTTCGCATACTGGGAGGGGTTCAATGATCGAAAACGTATGATTTCAAAGGTACAAGCATAGAAGGGTCTGATTCAATTATGTTTTGAACAACAGGTTTAGATGTTCTTTTTTCTTTTTCTTTCAGTTACCCCTGACAAAGGTCTAAAGAGAGGCTGAAATGCTTTGGGTGGAATTTTGTGCGGTTCTGAAATATGAATTATATATCTCTACATGCTTAAGTTGAAGCCCGGATAGGCACGCTGAAGGCAGTTGAAAATTAAACATTAAAACATCAATGAGAAAACTGCTGTACTCGCAGTGATTTTGAGTGACTTCTAGCAAGTGTACTAAACATTTCGATGATTAATGAACAAATTGGAGTATCGATTGTTGCACTAGGTAAAAGAGATATTGGTTAAATGCTATGGGGAAAACCTCTCACTTCGCAGTGCAACGGGCTGACGCGTAATGCACGCGCCTTTGGGAACACTGTAGTGTAGGAATGAGCATCGTTTCTTATAATGGCAGTTATTCTCTTCTTTCCTCCTTGCAAAGTTCAGCTCCATGACCCGGTTCAGAGCTAACAGAAGAATCCCATGCAGGATGCAATTCTTCGAGGTACATCAAAGAACAAGTTTGATTGCATCTTCCAAGAGCCTCCAACGTTATGCAGAGCTTCTACTGATAAATAGTTTGGAATGGCAGAGTGTGCATTTTAAAATCGAGCAATACTCTATGTACAGTGTCTAGGTGTTTTCCAAAACTTTCACCAGGGCTACAATTAGGAGTGCATTTGGGGCCAGATGTAGGTCACCCAATACCGGTCGGTAGCGGCCAAAATTACCGAATTTTGGCCGTTACTGACCGGCATTGGGCTTTTCAGATGTAGGTGGCATTTTTGTAGGATTCAGTATTTTACCGAATCGGTAATTTAAGGATTCAGTTAAATACTGAATTCTTAACATACCGATTCGGTAAATTACTGAATCTAGGAAGTAGGGAGCACTCAAGTCAGTGCATTCCTCAGTTAAGGATTCGTTATTTACCACCAACTACAAGTTGGGGTAAATAATGAAAACCTTTAAAAAAGCATCTTTGTTTGCTTTTCCACCAGTGCCATGTTGCAGACATACATGCCTTTAGGGCATGTATGTCTGCAACATGGGCACTCATACACAATTGAGGGGTGCAACAGGGTGTCAAAGTGACAACCTGCCACCCTTCAATGTTTTCCCCCTTTTACGGAATCTTACCGATTCGGTAATTTTTACCGAATATTTACCTACATCCCATTTTCCAATTCTAAAATACCGAATCTGTATGATTCGGTATTTTAGAGTCGGTAAAATGGGATTTCCTATTTCTGGCCCTAAGTAACTGTGTTACAATGTTAGTAAATTCAAAGTTCGGATTACTGACCACTAAGATTCAGCTTTCGGCTTCCAAACAGATCTCTAGGGTGTGAACATCAAAACATTGCCATATCTAACAACCCGTGATAGGGTCTGAGCACTGAATTTGTGTCTTGGTCATAGACAGTCAAGCACTCGTACTGTACCTGGGCTCACAGGATCTGTACAATCAAAGCCACAGGATTGCTGGCAGCACTTCTGGATCCCACCACACTCCCCGTCATTGTTGCAACTTCTGGGCAGCGGATCGATTAGGCAGGTATAATTTACCTTAGGGCAGTCACCTGCCTTCTCTGTCAGTAAAACATTTGCAGAAATATTGAATGAGCTTATGATGCAAATTAATCACTTCAGAAAAATACATAACAAACCGTGAATTGCATATGAGAATGGCACCATTTTTTTGCACATAGATTTTCAGTAGCAAAAAGCATCCTATAAGTCTCAGAGTACCTTATAAAAACAGGACTTACCAGTTTCAATCCCTGGTTGAAATTATTAACATAGTGAAAAAAGAGATGTGTACATCTCATCCTCCATTCATCACAGTCCCAGTTAGAAACACCCCTATCGTTTTTTACAATAATACAATAAAATATTGTATTCATGGAATGCCTTATACTTCAACACTTTCTGTGGATAATTTCTACTGTCAATGTACTAAATACAGTAGATTCGACACAACATTTGCTATTAATCTTTTCAACCATGAGAGTATTCACCACTCCTCACTTTTCGATTAGCTTGAGTTGATATTGCATGTAACTGTACAAATATTTTCAAAATAGATTTAATACATTTTCTCTGAACCTCTCTAATCCTTTCCATTGTGATCCTAGGTATTTTGATCTCCATAGGCCCTTTCTCCTTCATCTTTGTGAGTGCCTTTTTGTCTTGTATGTATGTTGTCAATCAAACAGGTGTAATGGTGTGTGGCTACGAGCGTCAAGATGGTGGCCCCACTCTAAGTGTGCTCTGGACCCTTACATCATTCACTCATATCCGTGCTAGTCTCGGGAGCACTGGACACCTCAACCTACTCCTGTACCGGTCTGTGGCTGCCTCGCAGAAATCCTGCTTCTGCTTGACACCACAATTGTCTCCTGGGGCTGTGGCATATGGCCTGCCCACACACAAGATGGCTGCCCCATGGAAAGGCTGCACTAAGGGTCTGTGACCCAGGACCACTGGGACTCTGAGGAGGGCTTGTGTGGTCGGCTGAACGTTTCCATGGCCCCCAGCTGTGCAGCCTCTGTGACTTTGTGGCCCGGGACGGATTTGGAGCCCACTGGACTGCCGCCAACCTGCTTGCCATAGAGGTCTATCCGTGGCCTGCTGGTCTGCTGCTCGTATCACAGCACAAGCCTCGATTGGCTGCTTCTGGCCACGACCTCAGACTTCAGATGATAGCCTGCGGAGGGGGGGGGGGGGGGTGGCCTGGTGAGTCACACGGATCCTTATTGTTGGAGCAGGGGTCAGATTGGAGGATCTCATGCCCCCCCAATTGCTGACTATACGTGCATGCGATGTCTGGGCTCCCGCTAGACCCGTGACCAAGCCAGCCTTTGGGGGTGGGCCATTCTGAATTCGCCTTCTTTCTCTTGTCCTGCCTGGCTCAGCGATGGCATGCTGGTAGCTGATCCCCAGGAGGTCCTCAGCAGGGTGGTGATTGAGCAGGTGAGGAGGCTGGGGGATGTGGTAACAGAGTTAAATCCCTGAGAGAATTGGGGCACAGTAAGAGACTTGCTATCTGTCAAGGACCCCTCCTGTGGTGAATCCAGGTACTGGATTCCCTGGGGGGTGGCGCCGACCTGGAGGCACAGGGTGGATGGATTGAAGCCTACTTATTCTTGGGCCCACACTAGCTCCATAACACCTGAACTGCCGGGGCCACTTCCCAAAGACAACCTGCTGATTTGAAGATGCTGGGGGGACTCCCTGGTTGCATCCCCTTGCCCTGGGTACTCACCTATTACCTTAACGTGGCTCCTGATGTATGGACTTCCATCCAAGTGCAAAGGTCTTTCTCCCCATACAAGAATTAAACCCCATGGACTAGTAGGAAGGTGGACTGATAGTGGATAATGCACAAGACACCTGGCAGCCATGACAGACTTTGAGGTGTTGCACTGTGGATACTTCCCGTGCATCACTCTTAAGGACTCGTGGCCCCATAGCACCACAAAGCCCCTAAGACGACAGGTTACTGCCCATATTTACCTGATCGAGATTCCATTAAGACTCCATTGCCTTCCCTGTGGCCACGTATAGTGGAACTGGTTCCTGGTTGGGAAGCTTCCTGCTGGATAGCTGGTGGAGTGTAAGAGGGGTATTGACCCTGCCCTCCCTAGCCTATGCAATGCTCCCCTGACCAAGAGTTGTTACCTCCTCTTTGAATTCCTCTACCTCAATGGGGAACAACTCCCTACCCACGTGCTCACCACGGGCAAGGATAAACGAATAAAACTTCCTCCATCTCAAACCTGCATAGACCAGTATATCACAGGTTGCTCCTCCTCTGAAGACGCCATCCCGGCCATAGGTCCTTTAATGGAGTGAGATCTGTCCACCATCCTACAGGCTATCCATTCCTCTCAGGACTCTGTAGAGACCAAGATAGGGGAATGGATTGTTGACATTGGTTCTCACCATCCAAGACCCCCGAAACAAGATGGTCAGGATCTCTAATGTGGAATCCTGCACATCCTTGGTTGAAGCTGATGTTGGGAAACTGAAGGTGCAAGTCTCCAGGCTACTGACTCGCACTGCTGAGCTCCATTGACAGGCTGAGGATACTGAAAATCACTCCTGCCAGAACATTCTAGGCTTCATTGGCATTCCGGAGAGAGTGGAACTAACGCAAGCTGGGACCGTCCTGGAGAGCTGGATTAGATCCTAGATGCCCTAGGATCGCTTCTCGGCATGGTTTGTTGTTGAGCAGCCTCAGTGGGCTCTCGTGCCCAGACCTCTCCTGGGGGCCCCACACAGACGAATGATCGTCTGAGTGCTCAACTTTAAAGACAGAGACACTATCCTGCAGGAGGCCCATTCTCTGCCCACCCTCTCCTACCAGGGGAACGAGAAATTGATCTTCTTGACTACAGCAAAGAGGTGCAAGCCTAACATCGCTCCTATACAGAAAAAATGCAAAATCTCTGGAATCTCAACCTCCATACAGGCTCCTGTATCCTACTTATTTGACACCCTGTGGGAGTCCTGAACCTGGGCCACAGGAGAGCAGCCTCTCAACCAAGAGGTGGCCGCATACACCTCCCCCTCATGAACATGCACGTGCACTGCAGCAGATGAGACTCCCAGGCCTCAGAGGAGGTGTACACACTCCTGTAGAGGCAAACATGCCAGGAGAGTGGCTTCCTGATTACCTTCCCCTGTAGTACAGAGGGCACACAGGTCTTCTGTGTCCACCGCTCTGCCTCAGCCAATGCAGGACCCGGAATCAAGTTTGGGTGAGCAAACTTAGAAATCATTCTCAATTAGCGATTTTCAAATTGCGAATCGCAAAATTGAGAATACCTTCCCATTCATTCCTATGGGCCTCCTGGCCCATAGAACTGAATGGGAAAGTATTCCTTAATTGCGAATCGCAATTTGCTAATCGCAATTAAGGAATACTAAGAATTTGCTAAAGAAAAGCGAATTTGTACATACATTCCAATGTGCGATTCTGAAATAGCGATTTCTTAAAAATCGCTATTTCAGAATCGCAAATAGGTACCTTCATACATATGGCCCTAAGACTGGTAACCAAGAGGTGGGAAGGGGTTATTGTTTGGCAGAAGCAAGGACTTTTTGCACTTAGATGGATTGGTTTGTTGTATTTATTGATTAGTTTAAATGCAGATATTGTTTGTCTCGAATGCACTGGTTTCAGGTATTTTTTAAAGGAAAATTGAGAAAATGTTGTTGGGCATGTTGTTTCACAAACTGGTAGGGGTGCGATGATCGAAAATGTATGATTTCAAAGGCACAAGTATAGGAGGGTCTGATTCAATTATGTTTTGAACAACAGGGTTTTATGTTCTTTTTCTGTTTCTTTCAGTTACCCCTGACAAAGGTCTAAAGAGAGGCTGAAATGCATTGGGTGGAATTTTGTGCGGTTCTGAAATATGAATTCTATATCTCTACATGCTTAAGAGAAGCCCGAATGGGCACGCTGAAGGCAGTTGAAAATTAAACAATAAAACACCAATGAGAAAGCTGCTGTACTCGCAGTGATTTTGAGTGACTTCTACCAAGTGTACTAAACATTTTGATGATTAATGAACAAATTGGAGTATCGATTGTTGAACTTGGTAAAAGAGATATTTGTTAAATGTTAGGGGAAAATCCCTCACTTCGCAGTGCGACGGGTTGGCGCGTAATTCACGCGCCTTTGGGAACCCTGTAGTGTAGGAATGGGCATCGTTTCTTATAATGGCAGTTTTTTTCTTCCTTTTTTCTTTACAAAGTGCAGCTTTATGATCCGGTTCAGAGCTAACTGAAGAATCCCATGCAGGATGCTATTCTACGAGGTACATCAAAGAACAAGTTTGATTGCATCTTACAAGAGCCTCCCACTTGATGCAGAGCTTCTACTGATAACTAGTTTGGAATGGCTGAGTGTGCATTTTAAAATCTAGCAATACTCTATGTACAGTGTCTAGGTGCTTTACAAAACTTTTACCAGGGCTACCATTAGTAGTCCATTTGGTAACTGTGTTACAATGTTAGTAAATTCAAAGGTCGGACTACTGACCATTGAGATTCAGCTTTCGGCTTTCAAACAGATCTCTAGGGTGTGCACATCAAAACATTGCATTATCTAACAACCCGTGATAGGGTCTGAGCACTGAATCTGTGTCCTGTTCGTGGACAGTCAAGCACCGGTACTGTACCTGGGCTCACAGGGTCTGTACAATCAAAGCCACAGGTTTGCTGGCAGCACTTCTGGATCCCACCACAGTTCTCATCATTGTTGCAATTTCTGGGCAGAGGATCGATTAGGCAGGTAATATTTACCTTAGGGCAGTCACCTGGCTTATCTGTCAGTAAAACATTTGCAGAAATATTGAATGAGCTTATGATGCAAATTAATCACCAGCAGAAAAATACATAACCTACCATGAATTGCATATGAGAATGGCACAATGTTGTTGCACATAGATTTTCAGTAGCCAAAAGCATCCTATAAGTCTCAGAATACCTTATAAAATCAGAACTTACTAGTTTCAATCCTTGGTTGAAATTATTAACATAGTAAATAAAGAGATGTGCACATCTCAACCTCCATTCATCACAGTCAGAAACGCCCCTATTGTTTGTTACAATAATTCAATAACATATTGTATTCATGGAAGGCCTTATACTTCAAAACTTTCCGTGGATCATTTCTACAGTCAATGTAATAAATACAGTAGATTTAACACATTTGCTATTAATCTTTTTAGCCTTGAGAGTATTTACTACTCCTCACTTTTTGATTAGCTTGAGTTGATATTGCATGTAACTGTACAAATATTTTCAAAATAGATTTAATACATTTTCTCTCAACCTCTCTAATCCTTTCCATTGTGATCCTAGGTATTTTGATCTCCATAGGCCCTTTCTCTTTCTTCTTTGTGAGGGTCTTTTTGTCTTGTATGTATGTTGTCAATCAAACAGGTGTAATGGTGTGTGGCTACGAGCGTCAAGATGGTGGACCCACTCTAAGTGTGCTCTGGACCCTTACATCATTCACTCATATCCCTGCTAGTCTCAGGAGCATTGGACACCACAAACTACTCCTGTACCTGCCTGTGGCTGCCTCGCAGAAATCCTGCTTCTGCTGGACACCATGATTGTCTCCTGGGGCTGTGGCATCTGCCCTGCCCACACAAAAGATGGCTGCCCCATGGAAAGGCTGCACTGAGGGTCTGTGACCCAGGACCACTGGGGCTCTGAGGAGGGCTTGTGTGGTCGGCTGAACGTATCAATAGCCCCCAGCTGTGCTGCCTCCATGACTTTTGTGGCCCGGGACGGATGTGGAGCCCACTGGACTGCCGCCAACCTGCTTGCCATAGAGGCCTATCCGAGGCCTGCTGCTCTTATCACAGCACAAGCCTTGATTGGCTGCTTCTGGCCACGGCCTCTGACTCCAGATGATAGCCTGCAGAGGGGGTGGGGTGTGGCCTGGTGAGCCGCACAGATACTTATTGTTGGAGCAGGGTCAGGTTGGAGGATCTCAGCCCCCCTTTGCTGACTAGACCTGCCTGCGATGTCTGGGCTTCGCTAGACCCATGACTGGGCCAGCCTATGAGGGCGGGCCATTCTGAATAGGCCTTCTTGCCCTTGTCTTGCCTGGGTCCGCGATGGCCTGCTGGTAGCTGATCCCCAGGAGGTCCTCGGCAGGGCGGTGATTGAGCAGGTGAGGAGGCTGCGTGGGGGGGCTGATAACAGTGTTAAATCTCTGAGAGAAGTGGGGCACCGTAAGAGACTTGCTACTCGTCAAGGACCCCTCTTGTGGTGGATCCAGGTACTGGATTCCCTGGGGGCTGGTGCCGAACTGGGGGCACGGGGTGGATGGAGTAAAGCCTACTTATTCCTGGGCCCACACTAGCCCCATAACACCTGTACTGCCAGGGTCACTTTCCACACACAACCTGCTAATTTGAAAATGATGGTGGGACTTCCTGGTTGCATCCCCTGGCCCCGACTAACTACCTAAACCCTCATGTAGCTCCTGATGTGTGGACTTCCATCCAAGTGCTAAGGTCTTGTTCCCATACAAGGATAAGACCCCATGGACTGGGAGGAAGGTGGCATGTTAGTGGATCACGCACAGGACCCCTGGCAGCCATGACAGACTTTGGTGTTTTGATCTGAGGATCCTTCCGGTGCATCGCTCTTGAGGCTTCATAGCCCCCATAGCACCACGAAGCACCTAAGACGACAGGTTACCGTCCATATTTGCCTGATCGAGGTGCCATTGAGACATCATTGCCTTCCGTGCGGCCACGTATAGTGGAACTCGTTCCTGGTTGGGAAGATTCCTGCTGGATAGCTGGTGGAGTGTAAGAGGGGTGTTGACCCTGACCTTCCTAGCCTATGCAATGGTCCCCTGACCAAGAGATGTTACCTCATCTTTGAATTGGTCTACCTCAATGGTGAGCATCTCCCTCCCCATGTGCTCACCATGGACAAGGAAAAACTATTAAAACTTCCTCCATCTCAAACCTGCATAGACCAGAATATCACAGGTTGCACCACCTCTGAAGACGCCATCCCGGCTATAAATCCTTTAATGGAGTGAGATCTGTCCACCATCCTCCAGGTTATCCATTCCTCTCAGGACTCTGTCGAGACCAAGATAGGGGAATTGCTTGTCGACATTGGTTCTCATCAGACAAGACCCCTGAAAACCGACGACCAGCATCTCTGATGTTCAATCCGGCACTTCCTTGGTGGAAGATGATGTTGGGAAACTGAAGGTGCAAGTGTCCAGGCTACTGACTCACACCGCTGAGCTCCACTGACGGGCCCAGAGACACTATCCTGCAGGAGGCCCATTCTCTACCCAGCCTCTCCTACCAAGGGAACAAGATATTGATCTTTCTTGACTACAGCCAAGAGGTGCAAGCCCAACATCGCTTTTATACAGAAGCAATGTAATAGCTATGAGATCTCAACCTTCCCTACAGGCTACGGTATCCCGCTTGACTCAAAGTGGTTTTCTACAACAAATCCTTCTTCTTTGACATCCCGGAGGAGGCCTGAACCTGGGCCACAGAGGAGCAGCCTCTCAACCAACAGATGGCTGCAAACACCTCCCCCTCACAAACATGCATGTGTGCTGCAGCAGATGAGACTCCCAGGCGCCAGAGGAGATGTACTTGCTCCTGCAGAGGCCACAATGCCAAGAGAGTGGCTTCCTCATTACCTGCCCTTGCAGTACAGAGGGCACGCAGGTCTTCTGTATCCACGGCTCTGCCTCAGCGGATGCAGGACCCGGAATCCATTTCAGGTGAGCTGGGCAGATGGTCCGACATCCTGCCTGTCAATCACCTGATTAGTACTGACCTCCCACGGAGCCCGGTGATCGGAGATTGAGGCCACACTGACTATGGAGGAAACCTCTCGCAGGCAGCACACGTATGGACTGTCCCAAACTCCTGAACTTTCATGATCCTGCAGCTAGGAGTGGCCCACCACTCCACTCCGAAGTTCACAGTGTTGGCTTTTAGTTTTCTTTTTAGGGCCACAGATGCTTCATGGAATAAAGCATGGGGTGGGAGGTTGGTATAGGGGAATGTTGGGGACTAGGTTTTATGTTCTTGCCTTTCTTCTCTCTGAGTTCAGCTTGTGACACAATACTTTTCCACTGCGCACTTACAGGTCGCTTGGCCCAGAGGCACCTCCCTTCCTATTCCGTCAGCCCGACGCCTGGTAGCCTACCCATACCCGAGACAGATACACCCAACCTCCTCACCAATCACAGCCATGACAGAGCCTCAACTTGACTTTAAACCTCTCCATATCCTTTTGTAGAACTTTAACGGGCATATAGACTGTGCCAAATGCACCACAGTTCTAAAATACTCTTAACTGTTCCTTCCCAATGCTTTACAGCTGCAAGAAACATGTCTTCTGGGGAATCACTGCCTGTTCCTGATGCATCTAGGGTATGATAGGTTTTTCCACACCCGGTTTACACGAGGATTCCATGGCATAGCAATCCTCTTATTCCATTCCTACCTAAAGATCCCCAGGGGAAGTTTTTGGCCCTCATAGTAACACTGAATGGTCATACCCTTAATCTTGTTTCAACATATGTGCACCTGGCAACTCTTCCCTTCGAGACCTCTCAACACTACTGTCGGCCCATCGATAAGGGTTGACGGTAATAGGGGGAGACTTTAATGCAGTCTTAGCTCAGAACAGTGATTCCACCGGGATCCCCTCTCATCAACGCTGCACAAACGCTAAACATCTCTTACAATGGGCCTCCAGGTTTGTCATGTTCGATGTGTAGAGAATATGGAACTCCCGCCTGCTCCAATACAACCACATTTCTGCATGCTCACCACACTCACTCCTGCATTGAGTCAATACATTCATGCCTGCAGTTGAATACTGAGCAGTCACTGATATTCAAATCCTTGCTAGGGAATCTATGACCATGTTTACCTCCTCCTCCATTTGGGAGGTCCCTCTGGAGCTCTCCGCCCTAGCTGGTGGCTGAACGCCTGGTTTGTCCAGGACAGGGACTATAAGAAGGCCCCGGGGAACAAAGTTGAGCTTTACTTTCAGCACAATAAATGCATGGTTTGGTGCCCCAGTACCCTGTTGCAGTGGGTAAGACCACCATCAGAGGGGGGTTCGATAAAGGCTACCTAAAAAAAAGCAGAGGGTCGAGAGGACCATCTCTCCAAGCTGGAGGCTCAGATCATCCGTCTGGAGCACACCAAGGCCACAGATGGCTGAGGCGACACACCTTGGCAATTTTAGCTCCTGTGGAAAGAAAGTCTTCATATCACTCTGGACACGGACAAAAAGATGTAGAGAACTTCCACAACCCGAATCTATGGGTAGGGAGACAAAAATGGCAAACTCTTTAATTGTCTTGCCTCCAACCCCTTAGAAAATCGAATAATCCCAGAGATTGTAGACACTGAGGGTCATTCTCAGGGCGTCACAGCCTCCATTGCACATACCTTCACTGAATACTACCATCACCGCTATATGGCGGCCTCATTTGTGGACCTGGGACTCAGTCCCCATTTGATATGGAAGATACCGCTCTCACAACTCTCGGGCGCCAATGTCCAATTACTTGATCAACCTATCTTGATCGATGAGATGGAGGGGGCTATTTCCGCCGTTGTGTCTAAGAAGACCCCAGGCCCTGATGGGTACCTGAAAGAGTACTACAAAGCCTTTTAGGATACTCTATCTCAACTACTCCACACCCTGTACATAAAAGTAGCGAAGAACTGTACTTTCCCAGTAGATATTGACATTCCCAGCATTGTGGTGATTCACAAAATACACCCTGCATCGTCCTCCTGTTTTGACTACCGTCCGATCTCCCTCATCACACTGAGGTTAAAATGTATGCCACGGTCCTAGCAACTCATCTGAAACAGGTGATCCACACACTGATCCACCCGGACCAGAATGGCTTCCTGCCCCGCCGCAACACAAGACACTGCCTTCAGTTCCTCCGCATGGCAATGGCCCATCATTTTCTCCTCCCAACTTGCAAGGCCCTGCCATTAAATCTCTTTTCATCGTACCACACTTTATTTCTTTAGTTACGGGTGCACGCCTGTTCTTAAGATGGCAATTCATCTTTCCTGTTGACTGAGTGAAATAACTCTGTGTTGCAGCCTGGATTGGGGGTATCATTTTATTGCTGAGCAGTATGTCTTAACTTAGGTGGGTTCTACAGGATGCTGCATGCTTTTGAGATGGGATTACTGTTTTATGAGTGTCGAAGAGTGTATCGGTACTCATGCTGTGGTGTGGGAATGGTCAGGATGGATTAGTTTCTTACCTGTAATCCTAGTTCTCTTCCAGGGGTATCCTCATCAAAGTCATAAGCACATGAATATTCCCGCCCATGGGCGGGACCCCGGAAAACATATATTATATATATGTAGCTCTACATATATGTATATATACATATATAAACATACAATGCAGTCGTCTCTGGAAAAGCTTATCAATGCTGCAATAGAATTCTTTCCACATAAAACATTTCAATAAAGCAGAGAGAAAGAAGAACCTTCGAAAACTGCTTTATTATACAGTACAAAAGTTAATCCTGCAGGGAAAGTGAAAGCATTGTCAGCACATAGGCTGCATTGTAGAAAAACAATAGAGTAGAAAGGTGAAAAGCTAACTCACATGAGGCATGATGGGAGCTAGGGGTCATGGCTGCCTTAAAGGCACGGAGCCCGTTTTCTGTTACTGTTGTGTGAGTTAGCTTTTCAGCTTTCTACTCTATGGTTTTTCTACAATGCAGCCTATGTTTTCCGGGGTCCCACGCATGAGCGGGAATATTCATGTGCTTATGACTATTGATGAGGATCCCCTGGAAGAGAAAAGATCAGTTCAAATGGCTATAAATAGAAAGGATTCTGGAGGGTGAGCTTAGCAGCTGATGTGAAGATAAGACAAAGAGAACACGCAGTTATCATAGAGAGAGAGAACGTAGAGGAGGCGATAAGGTCACAGACCCGCGCATTCAAGGCAGAGCAGTCACTATTATGGGTTTGTGAAAGACAGGTTGTCATTAGGATTTAGACTGGTAACCGTGAGGTGGGAAGCCATTATTGTTTGGAAGCGAGGACTTTTTGCACTTAGACGGATTGGTTTGTTGTATTTATTGATTAGTTTAAATGCTGATATTGTTTGTCTGGAATGCACTGGTTTCAGGTATTTTTTAAGGAAAATGGAGAAAATGTTGTTGGGCATTTTGTTTCACAAACTGCGAGGGGTGCAATGATCGAAAACGTATGATTTCAAAGGTACAACTATAGAAGGGTCTGATTCAATTATGTTTTGGACAACAGGTTTAGATGTTTTTTTTCTGTTTCTTTCAGTTACCCCTGACAAAGGTCTAAAGAGAGGCTGAAATGCATTGGGTGGAATTTTGTGCGGTTCTGGAATATGAATTATATATCTCTACATGCTTAAGTTGAAGCCCGGATGGGCACGCTGAAGGCAGTTGAAAATTAAACAATAAAACACCAATGAGAAAGCTGCTGTACTCGCAGTGATTTTGAGTGACTTCTAACAAGTGTACTAAACATTTCGATGATTAATGAACAAATTGGAGTATCGATTGTTAAACTTGGTAAACGAGATATTGGTTAAATGCTATGGGGAAAATCTCTCACTTCGCAGTGCAACGGGCTGACGCGTAATGCACGCGCCTTTGGGAACACTGTAGTGTAGGAACAGGCATCTTTTCTTATAATGGCAGTTATTCTCTTCTTTCCTCCTTACAAAGTTCAGCTCTATGACCCGGTTCAGAGCTAACAGAAGAATCCCATGCAGGATGTAATTCTTCAAGGTACATCCAAGAACAAGTTTGATTGCATCTTACAAGAGCCTCCAACGTTATGTAGAGCTTCTACTGATAACTAGTTTGGAATGGCAGAGTGTGCATTTTAAAATCGAGCAATAGTCTATGTACAGTGTCTAGGTGTTTTCAAAAACTTTCACCAGGGCTACAATTAGGAGTGCATTTGGGGCCAGATGTAGGTCACCCAATACCTCTCGGTAACGGCCAAAATTACCGAATTTTGGCCGTTACTGACCGGCATTGGGCTTTTCAGATGTAGGTGGCATTTTTGTAGGATTCAGTATTTTACCGAATCGGTAATTTAAGGATTCTGTAAAATACTGAATTCCTAACATACCGATTCGGTAAATTACTGAATCTAGGCAGTAGGGAGCACTCAAGTCAGTGCATTCCTCAGTTAAGGATTCGTTATTTACCACCAACTACAAGTTGGGGTAGATAATGAAAACCTTTAAAAAAGCATCTTTTGCTTTTCCAACAGTGCCATGTTGCAGACATACATGCCCTTAGGGCATGTATGTCTGCAACATGTGCACTCATACACAATTGAGGGGTGCAACAGGTTGTCAAAGTGACAACCTGCCACCCTTCAATGTTTTCCCCCTTTTACGGAATCTTACTGATTCGGTAATTTTTACCGAATATTTACTTACATCCCATTTTCCAATTCTAAAATACCGAATCTGTATGATTCGGTATTTTAGAGTCGGTAAAATGGGTTTACCTATTTCTGGCCCTAAGTAACTGTGTTACAATGTTAGTAAATTCAAAGTTCGGATTACTGACCACTGAGATTCAGCTTTCGGCTTCCAAACAGATCTCTAGGGTGTGCACATCAAAACATTGCATTATCTAACAACCCGTGATAGGGTCTGAGCACTGAATTTGTGTCTTATTCATAGACAGTCAAGCACTCGTACTGTACCTGGGCTCACAGGGTCTGTACAATCAAAGCCACAGGATTGCTGGCAGCACTTCTGGATCCCACCACACTCCCCGTCATTGTTGCAACTTCTGGGCAGCGGATCGATTAGGCAGGTATAATTTACCTTAGGGCAGTCACCTGCCTTCTCTGTCAGTAAAACATTTGCAGAAATATTGAATGAGCTTATGATGCAAATTAATCACCAGCAGAAAAATACATAACCTACCATGAATTGCATATGAGAATGGCACAATTTTTTTGCACATAGATTTTCAGTAGCAAACAGCATCCTATAAGTCTCAGAGTACCTTATAAAAACAGGACTTACCAGTTTCAATCCCTGGTTGAAATTATTAATATAGTGAAAAAAGAGATGTGTACAGCTCAACCTCCATTTATCACAGTCCCAGTTAGAAACACCCCTATCGTTTTTTACAATAATACAATAAAATATTGTATTCATGGAATGCCTTATACTTCAACACTTTCTGTGGATAATTTCTACTGTCAATGTAATAAATACAGTAGATTCGACACAACATTTGCTATTAATCTTTTCAACCATGAGAATATTCAACACTCCTCACTTTTCGATTAGCTTGAGTTGATATTGCATGTAACTGTACAAATATTTTCAAAAAAGATTTATTACATTTTCTCTGAACCTCTCTAATCCTTTCCATTGTGATCCTAGGTATTTTGATCTCCATAGGCCCTTTCTCTTTCATCTTTGTGAGTGCCTTTTGTTCTAGTATGTATGTTGTCAATCAAACAGGTGTAATGGTGTGTGGCTATGAGCGTCGAGATGGTGGACCCACTCTTAGTGTGCTTACATCATTCACTCATATCCCTGCTAGTCTCGGGAGCACTGGACACCACACAGTACTCCTGTACCTGTCTGTGGCTGCCTCGCAGAAATCCTGCTTCTGCTGGACACCACGATTGTCTCCTGGGGCTGTGGCATCTAGCCAGACCACACACAAGATGGCTGCCTAATGGAAAGGCTGCACTGAGGGTCTGTGACCCAGGACCACTGGGACTCTGAGGAGGGCTTGTGTGGTTGGCTGAACGTTTCCATGGCCCCCAGCTGTGCAGCCTCTGTGACTTTGTGGCCCGGGACGGATTTGGAGCCCACTGGACTGCCGCCAACCTGCTTGCCATAGAGGTCTATCCGTGGCCTGCTGGTCTGCTGCTCGTATCACAGCACAAGCCTCGATTGGCTGCTTCTGGCCACGACCTCAGACTTCAGATGATAGCCTGCGGAGGGGGGGGGGTGTGTGGCCTGGTGAGTCACACGGATCCTTATTGTTGGAGCAGGGGTCAGATTGGAGGATCTCAGGCCCCCCCAATTGCTGACTATACGTGCATGCGATGTCTGGGCTCCCGCTAGACCCGTGACCAGGCCAGCCTTTGGGGGTGGGCCATTCTGAATACGCCTTCTTTCTCTTGTCCTGCCTGGCTCAGCGATGGCATGCTGGTAGCTGATCCCCAGGAGGTCCTCAGCAGGGTGGTGATTGAGCAGGTGAGGAGGCTGGGGGATGTGGTAACAGAGTTAAATCCCTGAGAGAATTGGGGCACAGTAAGAGACTTGCTATTTGTCAAGGACCCCTCCTGTGGTGAATCCAGGTACTGGATTCCCTGGGGGGTGGCGCCGACCTGGAGGCACAGGGTGGATGGATTGAAGCCTACTTATTCTTGGGCCCACACTAGCTCCATAACACCTGAACTGCCGGGGCCACTTCCCAAAGACAACCTGCTGATTTGAAGATGCTGGGGGGACTTCCTGGTTGCATCCCCTTGCCCTGGGTACTCACCTATTACCTTAACGTGGCTCCTGATGTATGGACTTCCATCCAAGTGCAAAGGTCTTTCTCCCCATACAAGAATTAAACCCCATGGACTAGTAGGAAGGTGGCCTGATAGTGGATAATGCACAAGACACCTGGCAGCCATGACAGACTTTGAGGTGTTGCACTGTGGATACTTCCCGTGCATCACTCTTAAGGACTCGTGGCCCCATAGCACCACAAAGCCCCTAAGACGACAGGTTACTGTCCATATTTACCTGATCGAGATTCCATCAAGACTCCATTGCCTTCCCTGTGGCCACGTATAGTGGAACTGGTTCCTGGTTGGGAAGCTTCCTGCTGGATAGCTGGTGGAGTGTAAGAGGGGTATTGACCCTGCCCTCCCTAGCCTATGCAATGCTCCCCTGACCAAGAGTTGTTACCTCCTCTTTGAATTCCTCTACCTCAATGGGGAACAACTCCCTACCCACGTGCTCACCATGGGCAAGGATAAACGAATAAAACTTCCTCCATCTCAAAACTGCATAGACCAGTATATCACAGGTTGCTCCTCCTCTGAAGACGCCATCCCGGCCATAGGTCCTTTAATGGAGTGAGATCTGTCCACCATCCTCCATGCTATCCATTCCTCTCAGGACTCTGTAGAGACCAAGATAGGGGAATGGATTGTTGACATTGGTTCTCACCATCCAAGACCCCCGAAACAAGATGGTCAGGATCTCTAATGTGGAATCCTGCACATCCTTGGTTGAAGCTGATGTTGGGAAACTTAAGGTGCAAGTCTCCAGGCTACTGACTCACACTGCTGAGCTCCATTGACAGGCTGAGGATACTGAAAATCACTCCTGCCAGAACATTCTAGGCTTCATTGGCATTCCGGAGAGAGTGGAACTAACGCAAGCTGTGACCGTCCTGGAGAGCTGGATTAGATCCTAGATGCCCTAGGATCGCTTCTCGGCATGGTTTGTTGTTGAGCAGCCTCAGTGGGCTCTCGTGCCCAGACCTCTCCTGGGGGCCCCACACAGACGAATGATCATCTGAGTGCTCAACTTTAAAGACAGACACACTATCCTGCAGGAGGCCCATTCTCTGCCCACCCTCTCCTACCAGGGGAACGAGAAATTGATCTTCTTGAATACAGCAAAGAGGTGCAAGCCTAACATCGCTCCTATACAGAAAAAATGCAAAATCTCTGGAATCTCAACCTCCATACAGGCTCCTGTATCCTACTTATTTGACACCCTGTAGGAGTCCTGAACCTGGGCCACAGGAGAGCAGCCTCTCAACCAAGAGGTGGCCGCATACACCTCCCCCTCATGAACATGCACGTGCACTGCAGCAGATGAGACTCCCAGGCCTCAGAGGAGGTGTACTCACTCCTGTAGAGGCAAACATGCCAGGAGAGTGGCTTCCTGATTACCTTCCCCTGCAGTACAGAGGGCACGCAGGTCTTCTGTGTCCACCGCTCTGCCTCAGCCAATGCAGGACCCGGAATCAAGTTTGGGTGAGCAAACTTAGAAATCATTCTCAATTAGCGATTTTCAAATTGCGAATCGCAAAATTGAGAATACCTTCCCATTCATTCCTATGGGCCTCCTGGCCCATAGAACTGAATGGGAAAGTATTCCTTAATTGCGAATCGCAATTTGCTAATCGCAATTAGGGAATACTAAGAATTGGCTAAAGAAAAGCGAATTTGTACATACATTCCAATGTGCGATTCTGAAATAGCGATTTCTTAAAAATCGCTATTTCAGAATCGCAAATAGGTACCTTCATACATATGGCCCTAAGACTGGTAACCAAGAGGTGGGAAGGGGTTATTGTTTGGCAGAAGCAAGGACTTTTTGCACTTAGACGGATTGGTTTGTTGTATTTATTGATTAGTTTAAATGCAGATATTGTTTGTCTCGAATGCACTGGTTTCAGGTATTTTTTAAAGGAAAATTGAGAAAATGTTGTTGGGCATGTTGTTTCACAAACTGGTAGGGGTGCGATGATCGAAAACGTATGATTTCAAAGGCACAAGTATAGGAGGGTCTGATTCAATTATGTTTTGAACAACAGGGTTTTATGTTCTTTTTCTGTTTCTTTCAGTTACCCCTGACAAAGGTCTAAAGAGAGGCTGAAATGCATTGGGTGGAATTTTGTGCGGTTCTGAAATATGAATTCTATATCTCTACATGCTTAAGAGAAGCCCGAATGGGCACGCTGAAGGCAGTTGAAAATTAAACAATAAAACACCAATGAGAAAGCTGCTGTACTCGCAGTGATTTTGAGTGACTTCTACCAAGTGTACTAAACATTTTGATGATTAATGAACAAATTGGAGTATCGATTGTTGAACTTGGTAAAAGAGATATTTGTTAAATGTTAGGGGAAAATCCCTCACTTCGCAGTGCGACGGGTTGGCGCGTAATTCACGCGCCTTTGGGAACCCTGTAGTGTAGGAATGGGCATCGTTTCTTATAATGGCAGTTTTTTTCTTCCTTTTTTCTTTACAAAGTGCAGCTTTATGATCCGGTTCAGAGCTAACTGAAGAATCCCATGCAGGATGCTATTCTACGAGGTACATCAAAGAACAAGTTTGATTGCATCTTACAAGAGCCTCCCACTTGATGCAGAGCTTCTACTGATAACTAGTTTGGAATGGCTGAGTGTGCATTTTAAAATCTAGCAACACTCTATGTACAGTGTCTAGGTGCTTTACAAAACTTTTACCAGGGCTACCATTAGTAGTCCATTTGGTAACTGTGTTACAATGTTAGTAAATTCAAAGGTCGGACTACTGACCATTGAGATTCAGCTTTCGGCTTTCAAACAGATCTCTAGGGTGTGCACATCAAAACATTGCATTATCTAACAACCCGTGATAGGGTCTGAGCACTGAATCTGTGTCCTGTTCGTGGACAGTCAAGCACCTGTACTGTACCTGGGCTCACAGGGTCTGTACAATCAAAGCCACAGGTTTGCTGGCAGCACTTCTGGATCCCACCACACTCCTCGTCATTGTTGCAATTTCTGGGCAGAGGATCGATTAGGCAGGTAATATTTACCTTAGGGCAGTCACCTGGCTTATCTGTCAGTAAAACATTTGCAGAAATATTGAATGAGCTTATGATGCAAATTAATCACCAGCAGAAAAATACATAACCAACCGTGAATTGCATATGAGAATGGCACAATGTTGTTGCACATAGATTTTCAGTAGCCAAAAGCATCCTATAAGTCTCAGAATACCTTATAAAATCAGAACTTACTAGTTTCAATCCTTGGTTGAAATTATTAACATAGTAAATAAAGAGATGTGCACATCTCAACCTCCATTCATCACAGTCAGAAACGCCCCTATTGTTTGTTACAATAATTCAATAAAATATTGTATTCATGGCAGCCCTTATACTTCAAAACTTTCCGTGGATCATTTCTACAGTCAATGTAATAAATACAGTAGATTCAACACATTTGCTATTAATCTTTTTAGCCTTGAGAGTATTCACTACTCCTCACTTTTCGATTAGCTTGAGTTGATATTGCATGTAACTGTACAAAGATTTTCAAAATAGATTTAATACATTTTCTCTGAACCTCTCTAATCCTTTCCATTGTGATCCTAGATATTTTGATCTCAATAGGCCCTTTCTCTTTCTTTTTTGTGAGGGTCTTTTTGTCTTGTATGTATGTTGTCAATCAAACAGGTGTAATGGTGTGTGGCTACGAGCGTCAAGATGGTGGTCCCGCTCTAAGTGTGCTCTGGACCCTTACATCTTTCACTCATATCCCTGCTAGTCTCAGGAGCATTGGACACCACAAACTACTCCTGTACCTGCCTGTGGCTGCCTCGCAGAAATCCTGCTTTTGCTGGACACCACGATTGTCTCCTGGGGCTGTGGCATCTGCCCTGCCCACACACAAGATGGCTGCCCCATGGAAAGGCTGCACTGAGGGTCTGTGACCCAGGACCACTGGGGCTCTGAGGAGGGCTTGTGTGGTCGGTTGAACGTATCAATAGCCCCCAGCTGTGCTGCCTCCATGACTTTTGTGGCCCGGGACGAATGTGGGGCCCACTGGACTGCCGCCAACCTGCTTGCCATAGAGGCCTATCCGAGGCCTGCTGCTCGTATCACAGCACAAGCCTTGATTGGCTGCTTCTGGCCACGGCCTCTGACTCGAGATGATAGCCTGCAGAGGGGGTGGGGTGTGGCCTGGTGAGCCGCACAGATACTTATTGTTGAAGCAGGGTCAGGTTGGAGGATCTCAGCCCCCCTTTGCTGACTATAACTGCCTGCGATGTCTGGGCTTCGCTAGACCCATGACTGGGCCAGTCTATGAGGGCGGGCCATTCTGAATAGGCCTTCTTGCCCTTGTCTTGCCTGTGTCCGCGATGGCCTGCTGGTAGCTGATCCCCAGGAGGTCCTCGGCAGGGCGGTGATTGAGCAGGTGAGGAGGCTGCGTGGGGGGGCTGATAACAGTGTTAAATCTCTGAGAGAAGTGGGGCACCGTAAGAGACTTGCTACTCGTCAAGGACCCCTCTTGTGGTGGATCCAGGTACTGGATTCCCTGGAGGCTGGTGCCGAACTGGGGGCACGGGGCGGATGGAGTAAAGCCTACTTATTCCTGGGCCCACACTAGCCCCATAACACCTGTACTGCCGGGGTCACTTTCCACACACAACCTGCTAATTTGAAAATGATGTTGGGACTTCCTGGTTGCATCCCCTGGCCCCGACTAATTACCTAAACCCTCATGTAGCTCCTGATGTGTGGACTTCCATCCAAGTGCTAAGGTCTTGTTCTCATACAAGGATAAGACCCCATGGACTGGGAGGAAGGTGGCATGTTAGTGGATCACGCACAGGACACCTGGCAGCCATGACAGACTTTGAGGTGTTGGACTGAGGATCCTTCCGGTGCATCGCTCTTGAGGCTTCATAGCCCCCATAGCACCACGCAGCACCTAAGACGACAGGCTACCGTCCATATTTGCCTGATCGAGGTGCCATTGAGACATCATTGCCTTCCTTGCGGCCACGTATAGTGGAAGTCGTTCCTGGTTGGGAAGATTCCTGCTGGATAGCTGGTGGAGTGTAAGAGGGGTGTTGACCCTGACCTTCCTAGCCTATGCAATGGTCCCCTGACCAAGAGATGTTACCTCCTCTTTGAATTGGTCTACCTCAATGGTGAGCATCTCCCTCCCCATGTGCTCACCATGGACAAGGAAAAACTATTAAAACTTCCTCTATCTCAAACCTGCATAGACCAGAATATCACAGGTTGCACCACCTCTGAAGACGCCATCCTGGCTATAAATCCTTTAATGGAGTGAGATCTGTCCACCATCCTCCAGGTTATCCATTCCTCTCAGGACTCTGTTGAGACCAAGATAGGGGAATTGTTTGTCGACATTGGTTCTCATCAGACAAGACCCCTGAAAACCGACGACCAGCATCTCTGATGTTCAATCCGGCACTTCCTTGGTGGAAGATGATGTTGGGAAACTGAAGGTGCAAGTGTCCAGGCTACTGACTCACACCGCTGAGCTCCATTGACGGGCCCAGAGACACTATCCTGCAGGAGGCCCATTCTCTACCCAGCCTCTCCTACCAAGGGAACAAGATATTGATCTTTCTTGACTACAGCCAAGAGGTGCAAGCCCAACATCGCTTTTATACAGAAGCAATGTAATAGCTATGAGATCTCAACCTTCCCTACAGGCTACGGTATCCCGCTTGACTCAAAGTGGTTTTCTACAACAAATCCTTCTTCTTTGACATCTCGGAGGAGGCCTGAACCTGGGCCACAGAGGAGCAGCCTCTCAACCAACAGATGGCTGCAAACACCTCCCCCTCACAAACATGCATGTGCGCTGCAGCAGATGAGACTCCCAGGCGCCAGAGGAGATGTACTTGCTCCTGCAGAGGCCACAATGCCAAGAGAGTGGCTTCCTCATTACCTGCCCTTGCAGTACAGAGGGCACGCAGGTCTTCTGTGTCCACGGCTCTGCCTCAGCGGATGCAGGACCCGGAATCCATTTCAGGTGAGCTGGGCAGATGGTCTGACGTCCTGCCTGTCAATCACCTGATTAGTACTGACCTCCCACGGAGCCCGGTGATCGGAGATTGAGGCCACACTGACTATGGAGGAAACCTCTCGCAGGCAGCACACGTATGGACTGTCCCAAACTCCTGAACTTTCATGATCCTGCAGCTAGCAGTGGTCCACCACTCCACTCCGAAGTTCACAGTGTTGGCTTTTAGTTTTCTTTTTAGGGCCACAGATGCTTCAGGGAATAAAGCATGGGGTGGGAGGTTGGTATAGGGGAATGTTGGGGACTAGGTTTTATGTTCTTGCCTTTCTTCTCTCTGAGTTCAGCTTGTGACACAATACTTTTCCACTGCGCACTTACAGGTCGCTTGGCCCAGAGGCACCTCCCTTCCTATTCCGTCAGCCCGACGCCTGGTAGCCTACCCATACCCGAGACAGATACACCCAACCTCCTCACCAATCACAGCCATGACAGAGCCTTAACTTGACTTTAAACCTCTCCATATCCTTTTGTGGATTTTTAACGGGCATATAGACTGTGCCAAATGCACCACAGTTCTAAAATACTCTTAACTGTTCCTTCCCAATGCTTTACAGCTGCAAGAAACATGTCTTCTGGGGAATCACTGCCTGTTCCTGATGCATCTAGGGCAGAGGTCTTCAAACTTTTGGGTGCCGAGACCCCCCTGTCAAAAATTTCAGTCATAAGGACCCAATCCTTATGAGTGCAGGTTGAGCGGGTGAATGGTGTGAGTGCATGGTGATCAGTGTGAGTGCATTGTGAGTGCAGGGTGAGTGTGCAGGTGAAAGGCGAGTAGTCTGAATGCTGGGTGTATTCCCAGACACATGAAGTAACTCAGCATGTTATTGGCGAGGGGTTTCAGATATAAGTTAAACTATTGCTATTATGGCATTAATCAGGGACCGAGGGTGGAGGAAATAAATAATGTGCTGATCCTGCAACACACTTCCAGTCCTAGGGTTAGGGTTGCCTGCTCATTATTTTGATGGCCCAGACGGTACAAAAATAAACATTCACCTAAAGCTGTATATTTCAGCACTCATCGGTGCATACTTCGAACAGCAAATATAAATAGAAGGCACTTTTAATTGTGTTGTAGGGCTGCCTCAATGATCCATGACTGATAATTAGAGGGGACAAAGACAGAAAAGTTACATTAGGAATGAATTTATATGATTTTATTTACAATCCTATTTAGTGTCAAGAAGAGGCTCTTTAAACATCAAATGGATGGTATTTTTCTTTTGGCAACCCTACTTTATATTTATTTTCATAAAATGCATTCTCACAGCACTGCAGTAAATGTAAAATATAAATGTAAGGAATAGGCAGAGTGGGGGCCCCGGGGGTACTGGAACTAGAAAAACAAGCATTGAAAATGCAATAGGTCTCGCCTTTAAGTTAAAGCCATTTGCTTTGCTAATGGCATTGTATAGCAAAGCAAATGGCTTTAACTTAATTAAAGGTGAGATATATTGCCAGTACACCTGTATATGATGAATGTTTTGAGTATCTATGGAATACAACCGCTTGGCCTCTGAATTGTGAACGTTCTGTCACACCAAAGTGTAAAAAAACTCATCAAGTAAGTTGATCAGAAGAACTCAACCATGTACAAGACACAGGTCACTTTAATTAGCATGAAAGATAGTTACATCTCACAGCATGAGTTTGTCCCTTTATGTCAGTGTTGTGTGGCCATTCAGCTGTAAAATGTGGCAACCAACGATGCACAGTGTGATTTTCTTCTTTTATTAGTCCCTGAAGAGAGTATGCAGCCTCCAGATGCTTCTATAATCATATTGGTCAAGTACTTTCAGAGCCTCAATCTGCCACTTCTCATAGATGCACTGGGAAGGGAAGTAGTTCATTGTGTCCAGTATCTAAACTCCCCCATGCCTTCCCAGCTGTGTAGAGGCCAAGTTAAGCTGTTCCGCCAGGTGAAGATCCCTTGATGCCAGACAACATTATCCCAGCCCCTGTACTGATCAGGCTCCCACAATCGATTCACAGCAACGTTTTTTCTACAGCCCCTTACTGATATAGGTGACCATCCACATTGCATAGGTTCCATATAGGACCTATGTATGCCTATGACCTCCATCACACAAAGAGAATTTATTAGCATGTCTATCACAGTACAAATGAAAACCATATTTGGATATTTGGCTTGATCCCTCCATATATATATATATTGCCAAACCTTAAAATCATGCAGTAAGTGCAGGGGGGCCCAACCCTTCACGAGGCCCCCATTGAGCCCAAGGCCAAGGAATATCTGTAAGATATGGAAGACGGGCGGGGTGGGGGGATTACCATTTTGCCTGACGCCCCTGGCTTGCAGCTGACCTTCCTACCCCCTCAAGGACTCATGAGAGGTTGACACATTCCAGCTCTCTCTGCAGTGCTCGTAGCTGCCCCACACACATAACTCATTTTACTAGAGTTGACACATACTGCTAGAGTTGAGCTCGTTTCATTCACAGTCTCTCGCCAGCTCACTGCTATCCTCGGGAGTGGATGACTCTGTACAGAGAAGCATATTTTTAAAAGCAAACCCTCCGCATGAAGCCGGCCCTGGACCTTGACATGCAAATGATCTTTAATGACCTGTGAACGACTCAGATAAGACTGCAGACGCAGCGGAGCCCACAGCAGCTCCAGCTGAGAAACACTATGGGGTAGGAGGGGGGCTGAATCCCCTGTAGTTCTGTGGGCCTGGGCAGAGGTGTGACGGGGAATGCGCGACCCCCTTTCCATCACTCCACAGCCCCCCTGGGGGTCGCGCCCCACACTTTGAAGACCCCAGATCTAGGGTATGATAGGTTTTTCCACACACGGTTTACACGAGGATTCCATGGGATAGCAATCCTCTTATTCCATTCCTACCTAAAGATCCCCAGGGGAAGTTTTGGGCCCTCATAGTAACACTGAGTGGTCATACCCTTAATCTTGTTTCAACATATGTGCACCTGGCAACTCTTCCCTTCGAGACCTCTCAACACTACTGTCGGCCCATCGATAAGGGTTGACGGTAATAGGGGGAGACTTTAATGCAGTCTTAGCTCAGAACAGTGATTCCACCGGGATCCCCTCTCATCAACGCTGCACAAACGCTAAACATCTCTTACAATGGGCCTCCAGGTTTGTCATGTTCGATGTGTAGAGAATATGGAACTCCCGCCTGCTCCAATACAACCACATTTCTGCATGCTCACCACACTCACTCCTGCATTGACTCAATACATTCATGCCTGCAGTTGAATACTGAGCAGTCACTGATATTCAAATCCTTGCTAGGGAATCTATGACCATGTTTCCCTCCTCCTCCATTTGGGAGGTCCCACTGGAGCTCTCCGCCCTAGCTGGTGGCTGAACGCCTGGTTTGTCCAAGACAGGGACTATAAGAAGGCCCCGGGGAACAAAGTTGAGCTTTACTTTCAGCACAATAAATGCATGGTTCGGTGCCCCAGTACCCTGTTGCAGTGGGTAAGACTACCATCACAGGGGGTTTTATAAAGGCTACCTAAAAAAAAGCAGAGGGTCGAGAGGACCATCTCTCCAAGCTGGAGGCTCAGATCATCCGTCTGGAGCACACCAAGGCCACAGATGGCTGAGGCGACACACCTTAGCAATTTTAGCT
Organism: Lissotriton vulgaris; assembly: GCF_964263255.1. Lineage (NCBI taxonomy): Eukaryota > Metazoa > Chordata > Amphibia > Caudata > Salamandridae > Lissotriton > Lissotriton vulgaris. The sequence goes on from NC_141694.1 coordinate 1,860,673,365, forward strand.
CCTGTGGAAAGAAATCCTTCATATCACTCTGGACACGGACAAAAAGATGTAGAGAACTTCCACAACCCGAATCTATGGGTAGGGAGACAAAAATGGCAAACTCTTTAATTGTCTTGCCTCCAACCCCTTAGAAAATCGAATAATCCCAGAGATTGTAGACACTGAGGGTCATTCTCAGGGCGTCACAGCCTCCATTGCACAGACCTTCACTGAATACTACCATCACCGCTATATGGCGGCCTCATTTGTGGACCTGGGACTCAGTCCCCATTTGATGTGGAAGATACCGCTCTTACAACTCTCGGGCGCCAATGTCCAATTACTTGATCAACCTATCTTGATCGATGAGATGGAAGGGGCTATTTCCGCCGTTGTGTCTAAGAAGACCCCAGGCCCTGATGGGTACCTGAAAGAGTACTACAAAGCCTTTTAGGATACTCTATCTCAACTACTCCACACCCTGTACATAAAAGTAGAGAAGAACTGTACTTTCCCAGTAGATATTGACATTCCCAGCATTGTGGTGATTCACAAAATACACTCTGCATCGTCCTCCTGTTTTGACTACCGTCCGATCTCCCTCATCACACTGAGGTTAAAATGTATGCCACGGTCCTAGCAACTCATCTGAAACAGGTGATCCACACACTGATCTACCCGGACCAGAATGGCTTCCTGCCCCGCCGCAACACAAGACACTGCCTTCAGTTCCTCTGCATGGCAATGGCCCATCATTTTCTCCTCCCAACTTGCAAGGCCCTGCCATTAAATCTCTTTTCATCGTACCACACTTTATTTCTTTAGTTACGGGTGCACGCCTGTTCTTAAGATGGCAATTCATCTTTCCTGTTGACTGAGTGAAATAACTCTGTGTTGCAGCCTGGATTGGGGTATCATTTTATTGCTGAGCAGTATGTCTTAACTTAGGTGGGTTCTGCAGGATGCTGCATGCTTTTGAGATGGGATTACTGTTTTATGAGTGTCGAAGAGTGTATCGGTACTCATGCTGTGGTGTGGGAATGGTCAGGATGGATTAGTTTCTTACCTGTAATCCTAGTTCTCTTCCAGGGGTATCCTCATCAAAGTCATAAGCACATGAATATTCCCGCCCATGGGCGGGACCCCGGAACACATATATTATATATATGTAGCTCTACATATATGTATATATACATATATAAACATACAATGCAGTCGTCTCTGGAAAAGCTTATCAATGCTGCAATAGAATTCTTTCCACATAAAACATTTCAATAAAGCAGAGAGAAAGAAGAACCTTCGAAAACTGCTTTATTATACAGTACAAAAGTTAATCCTGCAGGGAAAGTGAAAGCATTGTCAGCACATAGGCTGCATTGTAGAAATACCATAGAGTAGAAAGGTGAAAAGCTAACTCACATGAGGCATGATGGGAGCTAGGGATCATGGCTGCCTTAAAGGCACGGAGCCCGTTTTCTGTTACTGTTGTGTGAGTTAGCTTTTCAGCTTTCTACTCTATGGTTTTTCTACAATGCAGCCTATGTTTTCCGGGGTCCCACGCATGAGCGGGAATATTCATGTGCTTATGTCTATTGATGAGGATCCCCTGGAAGAGAAAAGATCAGTTCAAATGGCTATAAATAGAAAGGATTCTGGAGGGTGAGCTTAGCAGCTGATGTGAAGATAAGACAAAGAGAACACGCAGTTATCATAGAGAGAGAGAACGTAGAGGAGGCGATAAGGTCACAGACCCGCGCATTCAAGGCAGAGCAGTCACTATTATGGGTTTGTGAAAGACAGGTTGTCATTAGGATTTAGACTGGTAACCGTGAGGTGGGAAGCCATTATTGTTTGGCAGCGAGGACTTTTTGCACTTAGACGGATTGGTTTGTTGTATTTATTGATTAGTTTAAATGCTGATATTGTTTGTCTGGAATGCACTGGTTTCAGGTATTTTTAAAGGAAAATGGAGAAAATGTTGCTGGACATATTGTTTCACAAACTGGGAGGGGTGCAATGATCGAAAACGTATGATTTCAAAGGTACAAGTATAGAAGGGTCTGATTCAATTCTGTTTTGGACAACAGGTTTAGATGTTCTTTTTCTGTTTCTTTCAGTTACCCCTGACAAAGGTCTAAAGAGAGGCTGAAATGCATTGGGTGGAATTTTGTGCGGTTCTGGAATATTAATTATATATCTCTACAAGCTTAAGTTGAAGCCCGGATGGGCACGCTGAAGGCAGATGAAAATTAAACAATAAAACACCAATGAGAAAGCTGCTGTACTCGCAGTGATTTTGAGTGACTTCTAACAAGTGTACTAAACATTTCGATGATTAATCAAACAATTTGGAGTATCGATTGTTGAACTTGGTAAACAAGATATTGGTTAAATGCTATGGGGAAAATCTCTCACTTCGCAGTGCAACGGGCTGACGCGTAATGCACGCGCCTTTGGGAACACTGTAGTGTAGGAATGGGCATCTTTTCTTATAATGGCAGTTATTCTCTTCTTTCCTCCTTACAAAGTTCAGCTCTATGACCCGGTTCAGAGCTAACAGAAGAATCACATGCAGGATGCAATTCTTCAAGGTACATCCAAGAACAAGTTTGATTGCATCTTACAAGAGCCTCCAACGTTATGCAGAGCTTCTACTGATAACCAGTTTGGAATGGCAGAGTGTGTATTTTAAAATCGAGCAAAACTCTATGTACAGTGTCTAGGTGTTTTCCAAAACTTTCACCAGGGCTACAATTAGGAGTGCATTTGGGGCCAGATGTAGGTCACCCAATACCTCTCGGTAACGGCCAAAATTACCGAATTTTGGCCGTTACTGACCGGCATTGGGCTTTTCAGATGTAGCTGGCATTTTTGTAGGATTCAGTATTTTACCGAATCGGTAATTTAAGGATTCTGTAAAATACTGAATTCTTAACATACCAATTCGGTAAATTACTGAGTCTAGGAAGTAGGGAGCACTCAAGTCAGTGCATTCCTCAGTTAAGGATTCGTTATTTACCACCAACTACAAGTTGGGGTAAATAATGAAAACCTTTAAAAATGCATCTTTTTTTGCTTTTCCAACAGTGCAATGTTGCAGACATACATGCCCTTAGGGCATGTATGTCTGCAACATGTGCACTCATACACAATTGAGGGGTGCAACAGGGTGTCAAAGTGACAACCTGCCACCCTTCAATGTTTTCCCCCTTTTACGGAATCTTACTGATTCAGTAATTTTTACTGAATATTTACCTACATCCCATTTTCCAATTCTAAAATACCGAATCTGTATGATTCGGTATTTTAGAGTCGGTAAAATGGGTTTACCTATTTCTGGCCCTAGGTAACTGTGTTACAATGTTAGTAAATTAAAAGTTCGGATTTCTGACCACTGAGATTCAGCTTTCGGCTTCCAAACAGATCTCTAGGGTGTGAACATCAAAACATTGCCATATCTAACAACCCGTGATAGGGTCTGAGCACTGAATTTGTGTCTTGTTCATAGACAGTCAAGCACTCGTACTGTACCTGGGCTCACAGGGTCTGTACAATCAAAGCCACAGGATTGCTGGCAGCACTTCTGGATCCCACCACACTCCCCGTCATTGTTGCAACTTCTGGGCAGAGGATCGATTAGGCAGGTATAATTTACCTTAGGGCAGTCACCTGCCTTCTCTGTCAGTAAAACATTTGCAGAAATATTAAATGAGCTCATGATGCAAATTAATCACTTCAGAAAAATACATAACCTACCTTGAATTGCATATGAGAATGGCACAATTTTTTCGCACATAGATTTTCAGTAGCAAAAAAGCATCCTATAAGTCTCAGAATACCTTATAAAAACAGGACTTACCAGTTTCAATCCCTGGTTGAAATTATTAACATAGTGAAAAAAGAGATGTGTACAGCTCAGCCTCCATTTATCACAGTCCCAGTTAGAAACACCCCCATCGTTTTTTACAATAATACAATAAAATATTGTATTCATGGAATGCCTTATACTTCAACACTTTCTATGGATAATTTCTACTGTCAATGTAATAAATACAGTAGATTCGACACAACATTTGCTATTAATCTTTTCAACCATGAGAGTATTCACCACCCCTCACTTTTCGATTAGCTTGAGTTGATATTGCATGTAACTGAACAAATATTTTCAAAATAGATTTAACACATTTTCTCCCAACGTCTAATCCTTGCCATTGTGATCCTAGGTATTTTGATCTTCATAGGCCCTTTCTTTTTCATCTTTGTGAGTGCCTATTTGTCTTGTATGTATGTTGTCAATCAAACAGGTGTAATGGTGTGTGGCTATGAGCGTTGAGATGGTGGACCCACTCTTAGTGTGCTTACATCATTCACTCATATCCCTGCTAGTCTCAGGAGCACTGGACACCACACACTACTCCTGTACCTGCCTGTGGCTGCCTCGCAGAAATCCTGCTTCTGCTGGACACCACAATTGTCTCCTGGGGCTGTGGCATCTGGCCCGACTACACACAAGATGGCTGCCCCATGGAAAGGCTGCACTGAGGGTCTGTGACCCAGGACCACTGGGACTCTGAGGAGGGCTTGTGTGGCCGGCTGAACGTTTCCACGGCCCCCAGCTGTGCAGCCTCTGTGACTTTGTGGCCCGGGACGGATGTGGAGCCAACTGGACTGCCGCCAACCTGCTTGCCATAGAGGTCTATCCGTGGCCTGCTGGTCTGCTGCTCGTATCACAGCACAAGCCTCGATTGGCTGCTTCTGGTCACGACCTCAGACTTCAGATGATAGCCTGCGGAGGGGAGGTGTGTGGCCTGGTGAGCCACACGGATTCTTATTGTTGGAGCAGGGGTCAGATTGGAGGATCTCAGCCCCCCCCCCATTGCTGACTATACGTGCATGCAATGTCTGGGCTCCCGCTACAACCATGACCAGGCCAGCCTTTGGGGGTGGGCCATTCTGAATACGCCTTCTTTCCCTTGTCCTGCCTGGCTCAGCGATGGCATGCTGGTAGCTGATCCCCAGGAGGTCCTCAGCAGGGTGGTGATTGAGCAGGTGAGGAGGCTGGGGGATGTGGTAACAGAGTTAAATCCCTGAGAGAATTGGGGCACAGTAAGAGACTTGCTACTCGTCAAGGACCCCTCCTGTGGTGGATCCAGGTACTGGATTCCCTGGGGGGTGGCGCCGAACTGGAGGCATGGGGTGGATGGAGTAAAGCCTACTTGTTCTTGGGCCCACACTAGCCCCATAACACCTGAACTGCCAGGGTTACTTTCCACAGACAACCTGCTGATTTGAAGATGCTGGGGGGACTTCCTGGTTGCATCCCCTGGCCCTGGGTACTCAGCTATACCCTCACGTGGCTCCTGATGTGTGGACTTCTGTCCAAGTGCCAAGCTCTTGCTCCTGATGCAAGGATTAGACCCCTTGGATTAGTAGGAAGGTGACCTGGTAGTGTATCATGCACAAGACACCTGGCAGCCATCACAGACTTTGAGGTGTTGGACTGTGGATACTTCCGGTGCATCAATCTTAAGGACTCGTGGCCCCCATAGCACCACAAAGCCCCTAAGAAGACAGGTTACTGTCCATATTTGCCTGATCGAGATTCCATTGAGACGCAATTGCCTTCCCTGTGGCCACGTATAGGGGAATTGGTTCCTGGTTGGGAAGCTTCCTGCTGGATAGCTGGTGGAGTGTAAGAGGGGTATTGACCCTGCCCTCCCTAGCCTATGCAATGCTCCCCTGACCAAGAGTTGTTACCTCCTTTTTGAATTGGTCTACCTCAATGGGGAACATCTCCCTCCTCCGTGCTCACCATGGGCAAGGATAAACTATTAAAACGTCCTCCATCTCAAACCTGCATAGACCAGTATATCACAGGTTGCTCCACCTCTGCAGACGCCATCCCGGCCATAGGTCCTTTCATGGAATGAGATCTGTCCACCATCCTCCAGGCTATCCATTCCTCTCAGGACTCTGTCGAGACCAAGATAGGGGAATGGCTTGTTTACATTGGTTCTCATGATCCAAGACCCCCGAAACAAGATGGTCAGGATCTCTAATGTGGAATCCTGCACATCCTTGGTGGAAGCTGATGTTGGGAAACTGAAGGTGCAAGTCTCCAGGCTACTGACTCACACCGCTGAGCTCCATTGACAGGCTGAGGATACTGAATATCACTCCTGCCAGAACATTCTAGGCTTCATTGGCATTCCGGAGAGAGTGGAACCAACGCAAGCTGTGACCATCCTGGAGAGCTGGATTAGATCCTAGATGCACTAGGATCGCTTCTCAGCATGGTTTGTTATTGAGCAGGCTCACTGGGCTCTCGTGCCCAGACCTCTCCTGGGGGCCCCACACAGACCAATGATCGTCTGAGTGCTCAACTTTAAAGACAGAGACACTATCCTGCAGGAAGCCCATTCTCTGCCCACCCTCTCCTACCAAGGGAACGAGATATTGATCTTCTTGACTACACCAAAGAGGTGCAAGCCTAACATTGCTCTTATACAGAAGCAATGCAAAAGCTCTGGAATCTCAACCTTCCATACAAGCTCCTGTATCCTACATATTTGACGCCCCGTAGGAGTCCTGAACCTGGGCCACAGGAGAGCAGCCTCTCAACCAACAAGTGGCCGCATACACCTCCCCCTCTTGAACATGCACGTGCGCTTCAGCAGATGAGACTCCCAGGCCTCAGAGGAGGTGTACTCGCTCCTGCAGAGGCCGACATGCCAGGAGAGTGGCTTCCTGATTACCTTCCTCTGCAGTACAGAGGGAACGCAGGTCTTCTGTGTCCACCGCTCTGCCTCAGCCAATGCATGATCCGGAATCCAGTTCGGCTGAGCTGGGCAGATTGACAGGCAGTGCATCAGACTCTCGCCTGGTTAACACTGACCCTTCACGGAGCCCGGTGATCGGAGACTGAGGCCACACTGACTATGGAGGAAACCTCTTGCAGGCAGCACACTTATGGACTGTCCCAAACTCCAGAAATTTCACGATCCTGCAGCTGGAGGGGTCCACCACTCCAGTCCGAAGTTCACAGTGTTGGCTTTTAGTTTTCTTTTTAGGGCCACAGATGCTTCAGGGAATAAAGTATGGGGTGGGATGTTGGTATAGAGGTTTTATGTTCTTGCCTTTCTTCTCTCTGAGTTCAGCTTGTGACACAACACTTTTCCACTGCGCACTTACAGGTCGCTTAGCCCAGAGGCACCTCTTTTCCTATTCTGTGAGCGTGACGCCTGGTAGACTACCCATGCCCCAGACAGATACACCCAATCTCCTCACCAATCACAGTCATGACAGTGCCTTAACTTGACTTTAAGCCTCTCCATATACTTTTGTGGAACTTTAACGGGCTATAGACTGTGCCAAATGCACCACAGGTCTAAAATCCTCTCAACTGTTCTTTCCCAATGCTTTACTGCTGCAAGAAACATGTCTTCTGGTGCATCTATGGTATGATAGGGTTTTCCACACACAGTTTACACAAGGCTTCCATGGTGTAGCAATCCTCTTATGCCATTCCTACCTAAAGACCCCAAGGGGAAGTTTTTGGCCCTCACAGTAACACTGAGTGGTCATACCCTTAATCTTGTTCCAACATATGTGCACCCGGCAACTGGCAAGTCTTCCCTTCGAGACCTTTCAACACTATTGCTGGCCCGTCCATAATGGTTGATGGTAATAGGGCGAGACTTTCACACAGTCCTAGCTCCCGACAGTGATTCCACAGGGATCCCCTCTCATCAACGCTGCACAAACGCTAAACATCTCTTACAATGGGTGTTAGAAATGGGATTTCTGGTTGGCTAAGGCTTGTGCCAAAGCCAGGCAGAAACCACCACTGTAGTCCGGGCAAGGGAGTTACACGCCAAGATAACCCCTGCTCACCCCCTTGTCAACGTGGCACGAGCAGTAAGGCTTTTCCCGGAGGCAATGTGTAAAGCGTTTGCGCAACACACACACACAGCAGCAGCACACTAGGCACACCACAAAAAGGAACTCCAAACAAGGGTATATATAAAAATAGACTTTGTACTACCATAAACACATTAGATCATAATCACACAATTACACTGTGCCAACTGGCACTGGGCAGTATTTACAGGGGATTATTTACACCAGACAGGGCCACGTGGGCCACTATCAGAATCAGCACTTAGTAGAAATAACACTTCTAGAACATAGAATAATTGTAGCACAATATAGCAAGGGTAGGACTCAACCAGTAATCACTGGTAAAAGCAGATACACACTACGCAAAACTAATCACCTTAGGCGTAGGTCACGTAGTGAAACATAAACTGACTAGCATAAACTATACTAGGCAAAACAACCTCCTATGCACAAAAACACAGTTGGAGGTATCACAGGCATAAAGGCATTGCACATTACGCATAAAGGAAATTATTATCACAAACCTAAATCACCAATCACCTTGCGCAGAATCACTGTATGTACTAACCCCAGCACAACTGGCCTTCGAAGGGGCTCAAACGCCCTTTGTCCAACAGTGTCAGGGCAGGCTGCGCAGGCAGCCAAAAGAAGAGTGCGCCAGAGTTTATGCCTAGACATGGCAGCTGCCCACTACTTGCTGGGCAGCTGTGCAATCCCAAAGAACATGTCCCCTAAAAATGAAATGCCTAAACTGTGCAGCTGCCCACTACTTGCTGGGCAGCTGTGAGGTAGGGAAAAATGCGGCAAGGGATCTAAGTAGCCCTTTAAACAAATGGCTCCAATTACCAATAAATCACATTTTTTGTATCCTGTTTTTGGATCACTTACTTTACAAATTTGGCGACGAGCGATGTTGGCCTAGATTCCCTTTGCCACTTTTCATTTTTTTTTACGGGAGCACAGGTGCGAAGGAGCTGAGACCTGCATTTTTACTTTTCCTTCTATGGATATTTATTACTTTCATCGAGCTATACAATTTGCTCCAACTGGATTTTCTGTAGCCTGCCCAGCAGCGAATGTATGCATTTAAGAAGTTTTTACCTCATTTTTGATACAACGATCTTCTTCAATTTTCCGATCTCCTGGGCAGCAGAATCCTTTCTACTGGTGACGGTGGTCTTCCGATCTCCTGAGCAACAGAATCTGGTGACTGGCGCAGCAACCCGGTGAGTCTGACGCAACCCGGTGAGTCTGACGTGAATACCTCACTATACTCTACGTTGCTTGTTTCACTGGATAGTTCGCCTTGTATTGGAGACGTCGGAAGCGTGCGTCTTACGTCATTACGATGCGCGCCATATTGGATTGGATTTGTTTAGTGTTTTTTTTCCGATTTCTGGATGTAAGCACTCATATTCCTTCGAGCGCTCTGTTGATTACCTTGGGAATCTGGAGGTATTTCTTTCTTCTCTAACGCACATTTATTATACCATCGTAATTCTTCTGATTCATGATTTTCTAGCTCTGTTTTTCATGATTGAAGGAATTGAAGACAAAAAGTACTTTTCTTAGACTATTATAAGTGCCTGAACATCGTGCATTGTGTTGGTTGCCTCAATCCGACACATTATTCACCAAAACTTTACGAGTTGCTTTGGATTTATTTTTTTTCTTCAAGAACTATATGATTTTGCCACCACAATTATTCTTTGTTTCAATTTTCAGGAAGCATCTGGAATATTTACTTATATTGAATGTACTGTTAGAGCATACTAATATAGTTACATGGTATTACAGTTTACAATATAATTTAGATATCATTTTAGAGCCACATTTGTATTTAGGCTTTGCGTTGTGTATAACATTGTTATTATAAAACATGCAGTTTGATCCTCCCAACAAGTTCCTTCAAAGCAAAGGTGAACTCCTATTCAAAGGGCTGGGTGGAAGGAGGAGTACATAACTTATTTAAAAGCTTTGGATGGTGAGTGCATGTCTGCTGAAAGAAAAAAAAATATATTTCTTCACTGTTTAGGCTCTGAGGGACAAAATGTATATATAACTCTTCCTCCTGTGAGATTTGGTGGAGATTACAATGTTTATGACGAGGCTTTATTGCGTATTGAGAATAGATTCAAACCTAATACTAGTGTTTCATTAAATAGATATACATTTTACACTAGGGCTCAAGAAGAGGAAGAATGTTTTGATGATTTTCTTACAGCCCTTCGTGCTTTATGATTACACTGTAATTTTGGGCTAATTACAGACGTAATGATTAGAGACCAGATCATTGTCCATGTTAGAAATATGAAAGTCCAAGAATAATTTTGGATTATGGGTGACCCCAGTCTTGATACAGCTATTAGTACTGCTAAAGCCCTGGAACAATTAGAGAAATGGATGAAATCACTTGATAACGAAAATTCCAATTCTAATACTGTAAATAATGTGACATCCATGTTGCCAGATTCAACGACTGTTACCAGTGTTGCTTCTAATAATTCACCTTCTACTAGCAGTTCTAAAGGTAATTTCAATCTTAAAAACCAGATTAGTTCCAAAAATATTTATTGTTTTAGGTGTGGTAACCCGAATCGTATTACATCTTTTCCACGATATCCTGCCATTGGGAAGGAATGTACCAAATGTGGACGTGTAGGACATTTTGCTAAAATGTGTAAGGGCACTAGTTTATTTTATTTATTTATTTATTTATTCCAATTTATAAAGCGCTCTATCACCTGACAGCATCCTGGCACTGAGAAACTTGGAGTACATGGCAAGAGGCAAACAGTAGGGGGCTGCTAATACAAAGAGTACCGCTGCTAGACTTCGGAAACAACAGGGTTTTTAGCCTTCTTCTGAAAGGCAAGAGGTCACTGATCTGTCTTAATTCCAAAGGCAGCCCGTTTCAGAACCTGGCTGCGGCAAACGTAAAGGTTCTACCACCGGCTCTGACTTTCCTGAACCTGGCTACCCTAATTAATCTGCCTGAGGCAGAACGAAGGTTTCTGGCTCGCACATACCATTCAAATTTCCTCCGCAACATAACCGGGCCCATCCCATGCAGGGCTTTAAAAACTAGACAGAGGGACTTGAACTGAATTCTCTGCCCCACCGGAAGCCAATGTAATTCTGCCAAAGCCCTAGCGAATGAAGACCGTATTGGCCAGCCCAGAGCAAGTTTAGCTGCAGAAGACTGAATTATGAGAAGTCTGTCCACGAGAAACTTTGGAGATTCAAGCAAGAGGGCATTACAATAGTCCAGTCTGCACAAAACTGTACTCTGTACCGCTAGTGCCCGTGCTTGAGGAGGTAGTAAAGGAAGAACTTTACGCAGAGACCTCATGAGTCCAAGGCAGCTTCCCACCGTTCTGGTGGCTTGAGCCTCCATGGACACCTTGTTGTTAAATATGATGCCCAAGTTGCGAACCTTCTCCACTGATCTCGCTGCAATAGACATATGACTCGGCCATAAGTTGCAGGGCAGCACTGAGGGAATCCTGTCCGCAGAGCAGAAGAGAACCTCTGTCTTACTGGCATTGAATTGCAGAGAGGTAGCCACTTGGCCGTCTCATGTAAGCAACTGTGAAACTCCTCAATGGAGGTAGATTTTTCACCCTCCAGTGAGAAGATAAGCTGCGTGTCGTAATTTGTGATGTTAATCCTATGCTCTTTAACAACTGCAATCAGAGGTTTCATATATATGTTAAAGAGTATCGGGCTGATTGCCGAGCCCTGGGGTACCCCATGTTATGTTATGTTATGTTATACTTTTATTTGTATAGCGCACGGCTACTCAGAAAGAGTGTCCCGGCGCTTTATATAGGCAGCTCAGCAATTAAAAGCATAACAGCATAGGAGGGAGAAATAAGAAAGGAAAAACACCCTAAAGGTTAAAGGTTAAAAAGCCAGGTCTTAAGGCTCTTCCTGAACAGGAACAAATTGGGAGTACTACGTAGAGCCAGAGGTAAGGAATTCCACAGCTGGGGGGCCCTGAGACTGAAGGAACGACCCCCAGTGCGAGCCTTCCTCACTTGAGGGACCACGGCAGTGAACAAAGACTCCGACCGAAGTGAACGGGCCGGGCGATATAAGGCAAGCCTTCGCTGCAGGTACCTTGCTCCCGAGCCATAATGTGCTTTATGCACCAGAGTCAGAGTTTTAAACATAATCCGCTTCCGGATGGGCTGCCAGTGAAGTGCCTGCACCAACCCGGATGCTCACGCTCGCCGATGAAGTGTGATGTTAAACGGTTCTGACTGGTAGGGAGGAAGGAACACCGCCTGCGTTCGACCCGTAAGAAAAGACTGGAACCATTGCAAAGCGCAACCCTTCACCCCCACCTTCTCCAGCCTGCTCAACAGAGTACCGTGGTTGACCGCGTCGAACGCGGCAGACAGGTCAAGCAGGATAAGAACCACTGCCTGATTCCTGTCTGCCCGTGATCGAAGTTTGTCCATCACAGTCACCAGGGCTGACCCAGTGCCAAGGGTAGGCCGAAAGCCGAACTGAACGTCCTCCAACAATCTGCAATGCTCCATAAAATTGGAGACGGTCCTACTGACCACTTTCTCCACAATTTTGGCCAGAAACGGCAGAAGAGAAATCGGCCTATAGTTGTTGGGGCATTCTGCATCCAAAGAGGCCTTTTTAAGCAGTGGAGTTATCAAAGCTTGTTTCCACTGCTCCGGCACTACCCCACTATTAAGGGACTGATTACAGATTAACCTGAGCGTAGGAAACAACTCTGTCTCAAAGGTCTTCCAGACTTTATGAGGTACGGGTTCTAAGGGGGAGCCCGAATAAATGCCCTGTGCTACTGTACAAAATTCTTCCAAGGTCAGAGAAACAAACCCGGTTAAAGCAATATCACTTCTTGTGTCTAGATGGTCAGTAGTACCGTCCTCTACCTCTTTCTCCTCCGCACCCCTTTCCACACAGTCAAGGGTTCCTAGCACCCCATGCTCGTTCTCCTCCTCTAATTCATCAAAGATGGCTTTGATCTTGAGACAAAAGAAAGTAGCCAAGCCATTACACAATTTCTGGGAGGAGGTATCTGCTTTTTTGTGCATTCTGGGTTGGTGAGATTCTTTAAAATATTAAAAATACTTTTTGAAGCATTGGGGGCATTAAGGATCATATTTGAGAAGTATCCTGCCTTAACCTTAACTATCTCCTTTTTGTAACCCCCAATCTTAGATTTCCATATTTGTTTATTCAAAACAGAGTAGCCCCTTCTCCATTTTTTCTCTGCATGCTTACAGTCCAGTTTCAAAGTTTTTAAGTTATCATTAAACCAGGGTGCCGAGGGCGTACCTCTGGTACTGTGGTTTTTTTAGCGGCGCCACTACATCCAGATCAGCTGTGATCTTTGTGCAGAGGGCAGTATAATTTTCGCTTACTGGCTTAATCACTGAGAAGCAGTTATCTATCCGCAAACAGCGGGCCTAGGCCTCGCTGTTGTAAGAGTCTCTTCCAATCACACCCAACATAGTTCTTTCAAACCCCACCTATTCGGAGGTTCTTTTTGGCTACATCCACTACAAATTTATTTAAAAAGTGGTCTGTCCAAGCCAAAGGTAAAAGCTCCGTGATGGTAAGAAGATGCTCTTCAGAGAAGTTCAAAGAGAAACCTTTCCTCCACTCATTCTTCAAATTTTTCCAAAGGTAAAATTTCCACTATATCTCATGATTTGTTCTCCCATGAAGATATACAATTCAAACTTGAGTCAGGCATTGTTGTATCTATTCATAACTCATTTGACATAGCAGAAGCTGACAAATTAGGTCCACCAAATTCTATAGTTTGCATTTTAGGGAAAAATCTAGAATTATTGGCTGACTCAAGATCACCATGGACCATAATTACAAGACAATATTGTTCTGAAATATTTGGAAATTTAATTGATACCATGAAACTTTGAGAACCTGATATTGTTGCACAAAATTTCGATGGTTCTTATATCAATTTTATAGTTTACAAAGAAGTGTTAATTGAATTCAAAGGTAACGATGCTTTGATTAAAACTCTGCATAGCTTTCAAAGGTGTAAATTTCCTAGGATGGCGAGATCAAGCTAAACTGGGAATTCAGTTAAATCCCAGGAACAAGGATCCAGTTTCTGTTTTTGCTATTACACATTGTAAAGAACTAACTGTCAGAGAGAATACTTCTTCGTGCAAAGATATTATGAAAGAAGTACGCATTGAAGAGCATGGTGAGGTTATTGCTACTAATGAGGTTGTAGAAAAACTTACTGCATTGTTTCCTCGTGTATTCACTGAGACATTAGGCAAACTAAAGGGTTTTTCCCACAGGATAAAGGTTAGAGAAAATTCTATTCCAGCTAAGCAAAACCTCAGAGGGGTACCTATAAGCTTTAGAGCAGAATTGAAACGAATGCTAGATGAGATGGTTCAAGGAGATATTATTGAAGAGGTAGAGTCTTTGAAATGGGTTTCTCCCATTGTTTTGGCGCAAAAACGGGATAAAAGTATCAGGTTATGCATAGATTTGAAAGTGTTGAATGCCAATTTGATTACTGATTGTCATCCTCTACCTAACATTAATGAAATGGTATGGTAGATGGAGCATCTGTATTTTCAACCCTTGATCTCCGTTCTGCGTACCACCAAATTGATTTAACAGAAGATTCCAAACATTTCACTGCATTTATTACTCCTCACTGACTTTTCCAATTCAAGAGGATTCCGTTTGGGTTAACATTGGCGGCATCAGTTTTTCAGAGGGCTATGTACCACATATTTAAAGATTTTAGTGTGTTTGTTAAATGTTGCTAGGACGACATTCTTATTTTTTCAAAAAACAACGATGAACACCTTTCCCATCTTAAGGAGGTTTGTAGTAGGTTGAATGAGTATGGTTTAACTCTTAAATCAAAAAATGCTAATTTTTTTGCAAGTCAGTAGAGTACTTAGGTCACACTCTGTCCGGGGAAGGTGTAGTGCCTAAGAAATCATTAGTTGAAGCTATTGTTAACAGCACCTTCACCAGACAACAGAGAAAAACCTCTCTCATTCGCTGGATTATGCGAATATTATAGTAAATTCATTCCAAATTTTGCCAGCAAGATGGAACCTCTCAGGGAATCAACCAGGAAGCTGTCTCAATTTGTATGGTCTGATAGGCAGGAAACAGCTTTTCAGTCAATTAAAAATGAAATTGTGAATGCTCCCACGTTAAAATCTTTCTCCCTTAATAAAGAATATATCATTACTGTTGATGCTAGCTGTTATTGACTGGGGGGGTGTTTTGAGTCAATGCTCAGGAAAGGAGGAGTAGTGTGTTGCCTTTGCATCCAGGACTTTGTCCACTACAGAAAGAAAATATGCTGTAATTGAAAAAGAACTTTTGGCGTGCATTTGGGCTATCGAGCATTTTCGCAACTATGTGTAGGGAAACAGATTTATCCTTAAAACAGACCAAAAGCCATTGGTTGGGATTTTATCTCCTGGTGGAGGATGGAATTCAACGGCTCGCATTGCTCGTCTTGCTTCTAAATTACAAGAGTATGATTTTGAGGTAAGATATGTTCCTGGACTTCCTGTCTAGATTGCCTTGTTTGAGGGAGAGTTTGAGCTCAGAAGAACAAGACTTAGACATTGTATCTACTGTCAAGGATTTTGTTTTTGAAGAATTTACTGGTTTGTCTGAAGCTGAATGGATGTCTGAAATGGAAAGGGATGATGCATCTAAATTCATGTTTGGAAAAGGGTTGGCCTAAAGATAAAGTGCTTGCTACAGATTTTGCTCCTTTTTGTCAAGTTTCAACAGAAATTGAAGCTATTGATGATTTACTGTTCAAGGGAGGAAAATTGATACCTCCTGTTATGTTACAGGGAAAGATTTTAAATCTAGCTCATCAAGGAAATATTGGTATGTCATCCATGAAGCGTCCTATTAGGGCGAATTTTTGGTGGCTTGGCCTAGACAAATTGGCAGATAGGACTGTAAGGGAATGTCCTGATTGTATAGGCAGTGATAAAATGCTTAGAGTTTCTTCTGCTCCCCTTATTCCAGGACCTTGGCCCAAACATCCTTGGCAGAAACTAGCATTTGACATTTTATCATCTTCCTTACAATGCTCGCTTTGCTTTGGTATGATAGATTATCATTCCAAATGGCCGGAAGTAAAGTTTGTCGCAAATGCTACTACTCAAGTCATTATTTCTTTTTTCAAAGAGGTATTTGCACAGGAAGGTTCCCCTGAAACATTAGTAACTGACAATGGGGTTCAGCTCCTATCACAAGAGATGAAAAGTTTCCTCAGTTTGTGTGGAATTAAGCATCTGACTACGTCTCTTTAGGAACCAAGGGAGAATCGTCAGGTTGAATGATTTAATCGAGTTCTTAAAGATTGTCTTGAATTTGCATGTAAATCTGGTGATTCTTAGAGGGATGTTGTCAGGAAAAGGTTATGGATGTATCGTGTCACACCGCATTCAGTTACTGAGGTTAGTCCTTTCTGCCTTTTAAAAGGTAGGGATCCTATTACTGACATATATCCTTGGTGGATTAAAAAAACTTAACAAGGATATAGATCAAGTTGTTATCAATCAGGTTGCCATGCAAGTGAAAACTAAACAAAACAATATGAAAAATGTATTTGATTATAAAATGAATGTGAAAATTCCTAATTTTGAAGTGGGGGTATTGGTTGAGAATAAAAAAACCTGGTTTCTTATCCAAAACTACTTCTAAATTTGCTAAACCTATTAAAGTGGTCAAAGTATGCAAAAACTCTATTACTCAGGATGGTAGAGTTTGGAATGTAAGAAGAGTGGCCAAATGTAAATTTGTACAACCATGCAAGAATTTTAGTGGAAGTTCCAAACTGAGTGTACCTTCTGTGCAGTCTATCACTTCTAAAGTCAAAAGCAATTATAGACCAATCAATCTACCTGCCAGATTTATGTCATGATTTTGTATGTTTGCGTTTTTACTCTTTTTCTCAATGGTTTATTTATTTTGCAGGGGTAAAATATGTAACATTCTTAGATAGATTAATTAATTATTTATTGGAACTGGAATTTAGTACATTCGTGTACTTCCATATTCCAGCTTCTAGGTTCTGTATGTGACAGTTGTTTCATCCAGCTTTTGGTCTTAGCAGCTGTTGCGCTGTGCTCCAATCACCAATAAATCTAATTTGTTGTATACTGTTTTTGGATCACTTACTTTACACCCTTTAATAAAGCAGGGCCCCTCTGGGGATTTTTATTAAAATATGCCCCCAAAGAAAATACGCTCTGGCACTACGTGGTCTTTAGGAGTCCACCCTGGGACTCTCCACTGATTCGGCCCCCAAGTCCTCCTTGGGACTTTGATAACCAATATTCCCCCAAGTCCTCCTTCTGGACTTATATGCAGGAATGGTCCAAGAGAGTGCGGGCCCCACGCACGGGCTCTCCTGATTGCACCGGGACATCCAGGGAGGCGGGGAAGGCTCCCGCCCTCCCTTTCTTCACAGGTAACTTACTCTGCCTCACGCGGCACCACAGGGCACTCCCTCGCTCGGTGGTCGTTGCGTTTGCACCCAGAGGGAGGGTGGGGTGGGCTCCCGTCCGCTTCCTGTTTCTGGCTTCAACTTCCAGGTTGCGGCACTCGATCGCGGCCGCCTCATACGTCCAGCCCAAGATGCAGGGTGACCGCACAGCAGCTACCACCGCTGGGTAGGCACCCGCAAAATCAATAACAAAAGCGGCAATTAAGGGGGGTGAGCACCTGCTCACAACAGTGAGCATGTAGCCGGGTGGGCACCCGCTGTGTAGATTCTCAGGAAGCCGCAGTGCTGCAAATGCACAACAGGAGCTCTCTTCCTCTCGGCAACACCATAAAACACTCCTCTGAAATAAAAGATTTAGCTCTCCATGCACTAAAGATATAGCGCTCCCCCAGGTGCTGAAGTACATAGTTCCAGGGAAAGTCTTCCAAAAGGCAAGGGGGGGCAAAGGCTGGGCCCAGGGGCCAGTTCACAGGGCCCTCCAGCAGGGAGGCTGTCCCCAGTGGCGGTCCTCCTGGCGCCCAGCAGCAGCAGCTAGCCCCACTCAAGTCAGGAACAGAGTGAACATTTTCCACGGGGTCACAGCCCCTTTTTATATACACCTTTCCTTTGTCCAAGGCTGTACGGCAGGGGGAGAACCAGTTACTATTGGTTCTTGAGCACTTTGTTTTGCTCAGCCCCTCTCCCTATTCACAGGACAAGCTAGGGAGATCAGACTCACCACAGGGGGCGGTGCCAGCATTGTGGAGGGAAGGCCCAGTCCTATTCAGGTCCTGGTGCAACTCCTCCCTCTCCACATTCACCACCAGGCACACCAGCCAGCCCCCGTCAATCACAAGCCAGACAGGCAATCCACATTCACTGCACACAGACATGCCAACTTCTAGAAGTGGCACTTCTACACTAGTCACATTAAATCTGTGCACACCGTTCCACAGCATTTAATCTCACGAGTTCACACATACCAAGTTCGTCCCTGCACTCCTCTCACATAAGGAACTACCATGGACACACATTTCCCCCAGGCATTCCTATGGGAGGGCAGGCCAATCTCACAATATGCACTTTACACTGGGACACAGTGTTAAAGTGCACAGAAGCATAAGAAAACAATTTCCTTACCTGGAACTTTGGTTCCCCAGTATTGGTAACTTTCATAGATTCCTATGCTTTTGTATCATTCCCCGTCGTCGGAATGGGAGTCTCGGTAACAAAAATAACATAGCAGTAGGTACAAAAGAGAAAGAAAAAGGCCTAGGCCTCATTCCCACTGTAGCATATCCTCCTCTTTTTGTAAAAGAGACCAAACTTAGCATCAGCCAATCAGAAGAGCCTCAACCAATAGAACCCTCCTGGAGAAACTTCAGAGCCTCAGATTTTCTTTTGTGTAACAGTAACCACATTTGCTGAAGGCTGAGCTTTCCTCGGGGAGGAGGGTGGGCAAATGGGAATCTATGAAAGATACCAATACTGGGGAACCAAAATTACAGGTAAGTAAATTGTTTTCTTGCCCCAGTATTGGAACTTTCATAGATTCCCATGCCTTTGTATCAGAGTAGCCAACAGTAAACCATAAAGCACATTTTGTGGCACCAACATGTATATGAATACCTCAGTATATATATACTTTCATAAGCAAATAAGGAATTACACATAGGAAAAAACATTAGTACCAACATTAGAGACAAAATGTGCAGAAAAAGGATGGAGGTATAGTAAGGAAAGCTCACCAATTAGTGGAAGAGGTTCCTCAGGACTGCTTCGCCCACAGCCGTGTCTTCCTGCGTCAAGGACTGCAAGCTGTAATGCTTCATAAAGGTGTGCACGTTGCTCCAAGTCACAGCTCTACAAATGTCTCTAATGTGCAGCCCCGTAAAGAGAGCTGTAGATGAAGCAACAGATCTTGTAGAGTGTCCTCTGATCCTGCTGTTCAGCAGTTTACCCGCTGCTGAATGGCAATATAGAATAGCACTGGAAATCCATCTTTCAATACTTTGCTTTGACAGAGGAAGTCCTTTGCGCGGACCACTAAATGCATTAAATAATTCTGCAGACTTCCGAAACCCTTTGGTGCGATCCAAATAAAATTTTAAGCACCTCTGCACATCCAGATAATGGAGTGACTTCTCCGCTGGAGTGGAAGGGTGAGGAAAGAAAGATTTGAGAATCACAAGTTTGTTTAGGTGAAAGTCCGAATCACTTTAGGTATGAACTTTGGATTAGTTCGTAAGATCACTGTATTCCTTTTGAACTGTCGAAAAGGTTCCTGTATTGTGAGAGCCTGAAATTCCCAATGCATCTTGCCAATGTGAGGGCGAGAAGGAGAGCCAATTTCCATGAAAGAAATTTCATGTCCGTCCGATGTCTTGGTTCAAAGGGATCTTTCATGAGTTGTTGGAGAACCAAATTCAAATGCCAAGTGGGAGTCGGAGGCCTCACCGGGGGAAAGACTGGAAATAAACCTTTGAAAAATTGTTTAATTATCTTTGAGGACCACAGAGAAGGTCCAGACGCAGAACGCCTGTAGCAAGAAATCGCTGCCAAGGGAACCTTTATGGATGAATGCGCCAGTCCTGTCTTGGCCAAAGACAAACGATAAGGCAGAAGTTGATGAGGTTGAGAAGAGAAAGGGTCAACCCCTTCTTTCCTGCACCAAATGCAAAATCTCTTCCATTTGAAACGGTAAGCCTTATTTGTGGAAGGAGCTCTAGCCTGGCAGAGAACCTCTCTAATTTCATTTGAAATGGGAAGGTTCATGAATTCTCGCTGCTCAGGAGCCATGCCGTCAGGTGCATTGAATCTGGATCTGGATGCCAAATCTGTCTGTGGGACATCGTGAGAAGGTCCAGAATCGTCCGCAAAGGAAGAGGAGGGACGAGCGACAGAAGATGGAGTTCCATGAACCAGAACTGTCTCGGCCAAGCGGGGGCTATCAAGATCATCTTGCATGATTCCACCTTGATCTTCCTGATAAGCCTCGGGATCATTGGAATGGGGGGAAAAGCGTATACAAATGCTCTTGACCAAGCTATCGAAAGCGCATTTCCTAATGACCCTTGATGGTGAAGCCTGCTTGCATAGGACCGGCATTTCTGGTTGGTAGGGGTGGCAAATAGATCTATTGAAGCTTTGCCCCACTTTGTGAAAATCTCGTCCAATACCATTTGGTTCAGTTCCCATTCGTGACTGACTGAGGACAGCCTGCTTAGTCTGTCGGCATTTTCGTTTAGGACCCCTGGTAGATGTTCCGCCTGCAGTGATATTCCATGAAGAATAGCCTATTCCCAGATTTCCTGAGCTTCCTGAGACAACAGAAGAGATCTGGTTCCTATTCTTTGTTTATCTAATGCATGGCCGTGGTGTTGTTCGTTCGGATGAGAACTTCCGAACCTCGCAGTCGAGGGAAAAACGCTTGAAGAGTCAGCTTAATAGCCCTGAGTTCTAGGAGGTTGATGTGAAGAAAACGGTGCTGAGGTGACCAATGTCCGCTGACATGGAGATCCTGAAGTACTGCACCCCAGCCCTCCAATGGCGCATCCGTTGTCACCACCTGAGGAGACAGATTGCTTACGAAGGATAGACCTTGGGAAAGGTTTTCCTGCTTCGTCCACCACAAGGCAGCTTTTTTAATTGCCAAGGTGATCGTCACTTTGTCGGCAAATGAACCGTAAATCTGCTTTCACTGTTTGTCTAGCTGCTCTTGAAGAGGTCGCAACCTCAGTCTGCAGTGAGGAATCAGAGGGATGCATGAGGAGATTACTCCCAGAAGGGATTTATAACGGTGTACTGAAAGATACCTTCTTTTTCTCAAGAACAGTGTCATGGTTTGCAGTTTTTCCTGTCTTTATAAGGATGGGAAAGCCTTGTGAGATTCGAGCCCAAGATGCCTCCTAAGACGCGCGCAATCCTGGACGGAACCAGAGATGATTTTTCCTTGTTGAGAGTAAGACCCAAATTCTGAAATAGGTTTGTGCGTGCCCTGACTGCGTCCCTGGACGGGGCCTTCAGCAACCAGTCGTCCAGGTAATGGAAGACCTGAAAGTGTTTTTTCCGCAGAAAAGCTGCCACCGGTGCCAGCACCTTGGTGAAGATTCTTGGGGCAGAGTGAAGTCCGAAAGGCAAAACCCTGAATTGAAAATGGCTCTTGGCTACTGTAAACCATAGGAACCTTCTGTGTGCTGGGTGAATGGGTATGTGAAAATACACATCTTTGAGATCGAGCGTGGCCATGAAATCCCCTGGATTGATGAGACGCAGTATGTCTTGAAGCAAGACATCCGGAAGGATTGAGAAATGAGATAGGTGTTGATCTCCCTGAGATCTAAAATAGGGCGCCATTTCTCCAGCGTCTTCTTTACCAGGAAGAACCTGGAATAGAAACCCTCCCCTCTCTGAGATCAGGGGACCAGCTCCTCGGCTCCCTTCAGGAGCATCTGATGAACCTCGAACTGCAGGAGACGCAGATGTTTTGACGGAATGGCAGCAGGGGGCTTGGATGGTGGGATTTGTGTGAATTCCAAAGTATGGTCCTTTCGAATGATGTTTAGCACCCAGTTGTCTGATGTAATCTTGTACCCTGCCTCCTACCGATGATCTTGTGGAGTGGGCACAGCAGGAAGAGCCAGGACGCCGCTATTGCCTCTTGGACGTATCACGTCCTTGGTGAATCTGTTTCCCTCTAATATTTGATCTGGAGAAATTCGAGGCTTGACTCCATCGATGATGCTTCCCCTTCCTGTAAAATTGTTCTCGCCTCACCTTTCGCTTCCTGGGGCAGTTGATCTAAAAAAGGGAAAATGTCACACCATAACTGGCGATCATACCTGCCTAGTATCGCCAAAGCATTTGCTGCCCGCACCAGAAGACTAGCCATTGAAGACAATCTTTTCCCAGCATTATCTAGTCTCCTGCCTTCCTTATCAGGAGGAGTAGTCAAATGAGCCAACGGGTTGCGGGACCTCTGTGCCGCCTGCGAAATCACTGAGTCTGGTTTTGGGTGCCCCGTCAAAGACGCCGGACCATCCCCGGGCACCTTATATTTCTTTTCTAGGCGCAGTAGGACAGGGACCACCTTAGCCGGGTTCTTCATAGCCTTAAGGCCTTCCTCCCACACATGCTGTACAATAGGGATGGATCTAGTCACCTTCTTATATGGTTCCTTAAAGTCATATAGGAAACACTCAGTGGCAACAGACGGCATTGGTACTTTGAACCTGCTAGATGCCCTTTTCATCAACTTATGGAACCCTCCGATATCCATCGGAGGGGAGTCCACAGGGTCTGGACATGGTGACGCCATGTCCGGAATTATGTACTCGTCCCATTCTAAGCCCTAATTAGGCCTGCCATCAAGGTTCTGATCCTCATCCGAGGAATCAGTCTGAATGTCTAGTGTCATTGAAGGTACTTGTGGAGCCGGTGTTTGCGGCTGAGACACCACCTGAATCGGCAACTCTGGAGAGATCATCACCGGGGTCGTAGGGACAGGCAAGGCTTGAGTAGTCAGAATAGAAGCAGGCTGAGAACACCTTTATTTGTAATCCTGCAACATGTTATGGAGATCTTGCAAGAGAGAAGCTGGAACAGATACTAACTCATGTCTCTTGTCTCGTGAACTCCTGTGGCTGAGAAGAATGCTGATGTCCACATTCCTGCAGATACTCTCCTTCCGAATCTGTCTCCTGACTTTTTACCAGCAGTTGGGATGGATTGTGTGCATACCCAAACGATTCCTGATCCTCATAATCTGAATCCTCATCATTCTCCTTTAACAACAAAACGGGAGGCAAGGGGGTAACCCTCCTTGGAGACGTCATGTACTGAGTAATTCTTGTCTAAGAAATAGTAATTTTCTCCGTCGACGACAGTATCACAACGATCCCGTCGACGATGGAGTTGTTACAGGTAAACCTGTTGTCTTCGGCGTCGTAGACAGAATAGACACGATCGTCGAACAAACTGTTGACGATGAGATGGGCGTCGTTGATGCTGTCGACGACGAGACCGTCGACACTCCTGGCGTCATTGTTGTCAGAGTTGTTGTTGCCGAAGCACTCGTCGACGACACCGTCCTCGTCATCACCGTCGACAAAATCTTCGTCGATGTTCCCGTCGACATCCTCGTCGACGTTGCTGTCACCACCGTCGACGTTTCCGTCGACAATCCCGTCAACATCAACCGTACCGTTGATGAGCCCGCCGACGGCACCGCTTTAACTTTGGGCTTCAACGCCTTCACCGACGGAGCCTTCTGCTGCGTCGTCGATGACTTGGAACTCCTGTCAGACTTCTCAGAAGACTGAGAGGATGGCTTTTGAAGGCTGGAGTAGTCTTCATCCCAGTAGATGGTGTAGATGGTCCCTCCCTCTCCTTTACACCATGGTGAGGAGATATGACTGGACCCTGGCTCTCAGAATCTCTGGGGGTCTGTTTTTGAGGCCTTAACTGGATGCTCCAAAGAAGGTGAAGGGGAAACTCTACTCGTTTTGACAGACCTTCTTGAAGATGATGCTGAAGAAGACTCCTCACTGTCGCTGGAGACTGTGTCTTTTCTGGACTTAGGCTTCTGGAGCAAGGTGAGGAGCCGACCCTCATGGTCCCGGAGGGTCTTGGTAGAAAAGGTGCAGCAGACCTTGCAGTCCGCAGCCTTATGATCCGGGTAAAGGCGGTATATACAATCTTTATGCCAGTCCTCAACAAATAACCTTTTCTTGCCACAGGTGGAACAAGGCTTGAAAAGGGCCTTCTTCTTCTCCTTATCAGACATCCTGGAAGGGACAGCCAACAATTCTGAGGAGAAAACCTGAAGAAAAAAACCTGAAAAGAGTAGAGATTGAGCAGAGCTCAGAGGAGACTCCCCAAGCATAACGTGCAGTAGAAATCTAAGGCTCTGAGGTTCCTTCAGGAGGGTTCTATTGGGTGAGGCTGTTCTGATTAGCTGATGCTTAGTTTGGTCTCTTTTACAAAAAGAGGAGGATATGCTACAAAAGGGAATGAGGACTAGGCCTTTTTCTTTCTCTGTTGTACCTACTGCTATGTTATTTTTGTTACCGAGACTCCCATTCCGACGACGGGGAATTATACAAAAGCATGGGAATCTATGAAAGTTCCAATACTGGGGCAAACAACTAATACCAGATCACATTTAAAAGCAAAAAGTTTAGGGGTGAACCTGCAAAAGGGCCAAGTCCAACAATGGGCCTCCAGGTTTGTCATGTTCGATGTGTAGAGAATATGGAACTCTCGCCTGCTCCAATACAACCACTTTTCTGCATGCTCACCGCACTCACTCCTTCATTGACTTAATACATTCACGCCTGCCCTTGAATACTGTGCAGTCACTTATATTCAAATCCTTGCTAGGGATTCTATAACCCTGTTCCCTTGCTGCTCCGTTTGGGAGGCCCCACTGGAGCTATCCACCCTAGCTGGTGGCTGAACGCCTGGTTTCTCCAAGACAGAGACTACAGGCAGGCCCCGGGAAACAAACTTAAGCTTTACTTTCAGCAAGATAAATGCATGGTTCGGTGCCCCAGTACCCTGTGGCCAGTGGGTAAGACCACCATCAGGGAGGTTCGATAAAGGCTACCTAAAAAAAAAAACATAGGGCCGAGCGGACCAGCACTCCAAGCTGGAGGCTCAGATCATCCGTCTGGAGCACACCAAGGCCACGGATGGCTGAGGAGACACACCTTGGGAATTTGAGCTCCTGTGGGAAGAAATCATTCATATCACTCTGGACATGACCAAAAAGATGTGTAGAGCTTCCACAACCCAAATCTATGGGTAGGGAGACAGAAATGGCAAGCTCCTTTAGTCTCTTGCCTCCCGCCACTTAGAAAATCGAATAATCCCAGAGATTGTAGACGCAGAGCTTCATTCTCAGGGCGTAACAGCCTCCATTGCACAGACCTTCACTAAATACTACAATCACCACTATATGGCGGTCTCATTTGTGGACCAGGGACTCAACCCACATTTTATATGGGAGATACCGCTCCCACAACTCTTGGGCGCTGATGTCCAATTACTTGATCAACCTACCTTGTTAAATGAGATAGAGGGGGCTATTTCCGCCATTGTGTGTAGGAAGACCCCAGGCCCTGATGGGTTCCTGAAAGAGTACTACAAAGCATTTTAGGAAACTCTATCTAAACTACTCCACACCCTGTATATGAAAGTATCTAAGAACTGTACTTTCCCAGTAGATATTGACATTGCCACCATTGCGGTGATTCACAAAATATACCCTGAATCGTCCTCCTGCTTTGACTACCGTCGGATCTCCCTCATAAATACCGAGGTTAAAAACGTATGCCACTGTCCTAGCAACTCGTCTTAAACAGGTGATCCACACCCTTATTCACTTGGACCAGTATGGCTTTCTACCCCGCCGCAACACAAGACAGTGCTTTCGTTCCTTTGCAGGGCAATGGCCCGTCATTGTCTCCTCCCAACTTACAAGGCCCTGCCATTAAATCTCTTTTCATCGCACCACACTTTCTTTACTTACGGTTGCTCGCCTGTTTTTTAAGATGGCAATTCATCTCTTCCGTTGACTGAGTGAAATAACTCTGTGTTGCAGCCTGGATTGGGGGTATAATTTTATTGCTGAGCAGTATGTCTTAACTTAGGTGGGTTCTGCAGGCTGCTGCATGCTTTTGAGATGGGATTACTGCTTTATGAGTTTTGAAGAGTGTAACGTTACTCATGCTGTGGTGTGGGAATGGTCAGGATAAGATTGGTTCAATTGGCTATAAATAGAAAGGATTCAGGTGGGTGAGTTTAGCAGCTGATGTGAAGATAAGAGAAAGAGAACACGCAGTTATCGTAGAGGGAGAGAACGTAGAGGAGGCGATAAGGTCACCGAACGCGTCATTCAAGGCAGAGTGGTCACTATTACGGGTTTGGGAAAGACAGGTTGTTATTAGGATTTAGACTGGTAACCGGGAAGTGGGAAGGGGTTATTGTTTGGCAGAAGCAAGGACATTTTGCACTTTGATGGATTGGTTTGTTGTATTTATTGATTAGTTTAAATGCTGATATTGTTTGTCTCGAATGCACTGGTTTCAGGTATTTTTTAAAGGAAAATGGAGAAAATGTTGTTGGGCATATTGTTTCAGAAACTGGGAAGGGTTCAATGATCGAAAACGTATGATTTCAAAGGCACTTGTATAGAAGGGTCTGATTTAATCATGTTTTGAACAACAGGTTTAGATGTTCTTTTTTCTGTTTCTTTCAGTTACCCTTGACAAAGGTCTAAAGAGAATTTGAAATGCATTGGGTGGAATTTTGTGCAGTTCTGGAATATGAATTATATATCTCCACATGCTTAAGTTGAAGCCTGGATGGGCACGCTGAAGGCAGTTGAAAATTAAACAACAAAACACCAATGAGAAAGCTGCTGTACTTGCAGTGATTTTGAGTGACTTAAAGCAAGTGTACTAAACATTTCGATGATTAATTAACAAATTGGAGTATTGATTGTTGAACTTGGTAAACGAGATATTGGTTAAATGTTAGGGGAAAATCTTTCACTTCGCAGTGCGACGGGCTGGCGCGTAATGCGCGCGCCTTTGGGAACACTGTAGTGTAGGAATGGGAATCTTTTCTTATAATGGCAGTTTTTCTCTTCTTTCCTCCTTGCAAAGTTCAGCTCTATGACCCGGTTCAGAGTTAACAGAAGAATCCCATGCAGGAGGCAATTCTATGAGTTACATCAAAGAACAAGTTTGATTGCATCTTACAAGAGCCTCCAACTTTATGCAGAGATTCTACTGATAACTAGTTTGGGATGTCAGAGTGTGCATTTTAAAATCGAGCAATACTCTATGTACAGTGTCTAAGTGCTTTCCAAAACTTTCACCAGGGCTACATTTAGGAGTGCATTTGGTAACTCTGTTACAATGTTAGTGAATTCAAAGGTCGGACTACTGACCAATGAGATTCAGCTTTCGGCTTTCAAACAGCTAGGGTGTGCACATCAAAACATTGCATTATCTAACAACCAGTGATAGGGTCTGAGCACTGAATCTGTGTCTTGTTCATAGACAGTCAAGCACTCGTACTGTACCTGGAAGCACAGGGTCTGTACAATCAAAGCCGCAGGATTGCTGGCAGCACTTCTGGATCCCACCACACTCCTCGTCATTGTTGCAACTTCTGGGCAGAGGATCGATTAGGCAGGTATAATTTACCTTAGGGCAGTCACCTGGTTTCTCTGTCAGTAGAACATTTGCAGAAATATTAAGTGAGCTTATGATGCAAATTAATCACCAGCAGAAAAATACATAACCAACCTTGAATTGCATATGAGAATGGCACAATGTTTTTGCACATAGATTTTCAGTAGCAAAAAGCATCCTATAAGTCTCAGAATACCTTATAAAATCAGGACTTACCAGTTTCAATCCTTGGTTGAAATTATTAACATAGTAAAAAAGAGATGAGTACAGCTCAACCTCCATTTATCACAGTCCCAGTTAGAAACACCCCTATCGTTTGTTACAATAATACAATAAAATATTGTATTCGTGGAATGCCTTATACTTCAACACTTTCTGTGGATAATTTCTACTGTCAATGTAATAAATACAGTAGAATCGACACAACATTTGCTATTAATCTTTTCAACCATGAGTGTATTCAACACTCCTCACTTTTCGATTAGCTTGAGGTGATATTGCATGTAACTGTACAAATATTTTCAAAATAGATTTAATAGATTTTCTCTGAACCTCTCTAATCCTTTCCATTGATCCTAGGTATTTTGATCTCCACAGGCCCTTTCTCTTTCATCTTTGTGAGTGCCTTTTGTTCTAGTATGTATGTTGTCAATCAAACAGGTGTAATGGTGTGTGGCTATGAGCGTCGAGATGGTGGTCCCACTCTAAGTGTGCTCTGGACCCTTACATCATTCACTCATATCCCTGCTAGTCTCAGGAGCACTAGACACCACAAACTACTCCTGTACCTGCCTGTGGGTACCTCGCAGATATCACGATTATCTCCTGGGGCTGTGGCATCTGGCCTGCCCACATACAAGATGGCTGCCCCATGGAAAGGCTGCACTGAGGGTCCGTGACCCAGGACCACTGGGGCTCTGAGGAGGGCTTGTGTGGTCGGCTGAACGTTTCCATGGCCCCCAGCTTTGCTGTCTCTGTGACTTTGTGGCCCGGGACATATGTTGAGCCCACTGAACTGCAGCCAACCTGCTTGCCAAAGAGGTTCATTCTTGGCCTGTTGGTCTGCTGCTCATAACACAGCACAAGCTTTGATTGGCTGCTTCTGGCTACGACCTCAGACTCCAGATGATAGCCTGCAGAGGGGGAGGGCTGTGGCCTGGTGAGTCACAAAGATCCTTGTTGTTGGAGTGGGGGTCCGATTGGAGGATCCCAAGCCTCCCCCTTTGCTGACTATAACAGCCTGCGATGGCTATGCTCCCGCTAGACCCATGACCGGGCAAGCCCTTGGGGCCGGGCCATTCTGAATAGGCTTTCTTTCCCTTTTCCTGCCAGTATCCGCGATGGCCTGCTGGTAGCTGATCCCCAGGAGGTCCTCGGCAGGGTGGTGATTGAGCAGGTGAGGAGGCTGCATGGGGGAGCTGGTAACAGTGTTAAATCCCTGAGAGAAGTGGGGCACAGTAAGAGACTTGCTACTCGTCAAGGACCCCGCCTGTGGTGGATCCAGGAACTGGATTACCTGGGGTGTGGCACCGAACTGGGGGCACGGGGTGTATGGAGTGAAGCCTACTTATTCCTGGGCCCACACTAGCTCCATAACACCTGAACTGCAGGGGTCACTTGCCACACACAACCTACTGATTTGAAGATGCTGGCGGGACTTCCTGGTTGCATCCCCTGGCCCAGGGTACTCAGCTATACCCTCACGTGGCTCCTGATGTGTGGACTTCTATCCAAGTGCGAAGGTCTTGCTCCCCATACAAGGATTGGACTCCATGGACTGGGAGAAAGGGGGCCTGGTAGTGGATCACGCACCGGACACCTGGCAGCCATGACAGACTTTGAGGTGTTGAACTGAGGATCCTTCTGGTGCATCGCTCTTGAGGCCTGGGCCCCCATAGCACCACGAAGCCCCTGAGATGACAGGTTAGCGTCCATATTTGCCTGCTCGAGATGCTATTGAGACGCCATTGCCTTCCGTGAGGCCACGTATAGTGGAGCTTGTTCCTGGTTGGGAAGCTTTCTGCTGGATAGGTGTTGGAGTATAAGTGGGGTATTGACCCTGCCCTCCCTAGCATATGCAATGGTCCCCTGACCAAGAGCTGTTACCACCTCTTTGAATTGGTCTACCTCAATGGGCAACATCTCCATCGCCACGTGCTCACCATGGGCAAGGATAATCTATTAAAACTTCCTCCATCTCAAACCTGCATAGACCAGAATATCATAGGTTGCTCCACCTCTGAAGACGCCATCCCGGCTATAAATCCTTTATTGGAGTGAGATCTGTCCACCATCCTCCAGGCTATCCATTCCTCTCAGAACTCTGTCGAGACCAAGATAGGGTAATTGCTTGTTGAAATTGGTTCTCACCAGAGAAGACCCCCGAAACACGACAGCCAGGATCTCAGATTGGAAGCCTGCACATCCTTGGTGGAAGATGATGTTGGGACAATGAAGCTACAAGTCTCCAGGCTACTGACTCACACAGCTGAGCTCCATTGACAGGCTGAGGATGCCGAAAATCACTCCTGCAGGAACATTCTAGGCTTCATTGGCATTCCGGAGAGAGTGGAGCGAACGCAAGCTGTGACCTTCTTGGAGAGCTGGATTAGATCCTAGATGCCCTAGGATCGCTTCTCAGCATGGTTTGTTGTGGAGCAGGCTCACTGAGCTCTTGTGCCCAGACCTCTCCTGAGGGCCCCACACAGACCAATGATCGGCTGAGTGCTCATCTTTAAGACAGAGACACTATCCTGCAGGAGGCCCATTCTCTTCCCAGCCTCTCCTAACAAGGGAACGAGATATTGATCTTTCTTGACTACAGCAAAGAGGTGCAAGCCCAACATCGCTTTTATACAGAAGAACTGCAAAAGCTCTGGCATCCCAACCTTCCATACAGGCTCCCGTATCCGGCTCAACTCGAAGTGATTTTCTATAAAAAATATCTGTTTCTTTGACATTCTGGAGGAGTCCTGAACCTGGGCCACAGAGGAGCAGCCTCTCAACCAACAGATGGCCGCATACACCTCCCCCTCACAAAAATGCACATGCGCTGCAGCAGATGAGACTCCCAGGCCTCAGAGGAGGTGTACTCACTCCTGCAGAGGCCACAATG
This sequence comes from Lissotriton vulgaris, assembly GCF_964263255.1. Classification (NCBI taxonomy): domain Eukaryota; kingdom Metazoa; phylum Chordata; class Amphibia; order Caudata; family Salamandridae; genus Lissotriton; species Lissotriton vulgaris. The sequence continues at coordinate 1,860,704,071 of NC_141694.1, forward strand.
CCAAGAGAGTGGCTTCCTCATTACCTTCCCTTGCAGTACAGAGGGCACGCAGGTCTTCTGTGTCCACGGCTCTGCCTCAGCAGATGAAGGACCCAGATTCCAGTTCAGGTGAGCTGGGCAGATGGTCTGACGCCCTGCCTGTCACTCGCCTGGATAACACTGACCTCTCACGGAGCCCAGTGATCAGAGACTGAGGCCCCACTGACTATGGAGGAAACCTCTCGTAGACAGCACACGTGTGGACTGTCCGAAACTCCTGAACTGTAACGATTCTGCAGCTAGGAGGGGTCCACCACTCCACTCCGAAGATCACAGTATTTTCTTTTTGTTTTCTTTTTAGGGCCACAGATGCCTCAGGAAATAAAGTATGGTGTGGGAGGTTGGTATATGGGAATGTTGGGGACTCAGGTTCTATGTACTTGCCTTTCGTCTCTCTGAGTTCAGCTTGTGACACAACACTTTTCCACTGCGCACTTACAGGTCGCTTGGCGCAGAGGCACCTCCCTTCCTATTCAATGAGCCCGACGCCTGGTAGACTACCCATGCCCCAGACAGATACACCCAACCTCATCACCAATCACAGCCATGACAGTGCCTTAACGTGACTTTAATCCTCTCCATATCCTTTTATGGAACTTTAACGGGCATATAGACTGTGCCAAATGCACCACAGTTCTCAAATACTCTCAACTGTTCCTTCCCAATGCTTTACTGCTGCAAGAAACGTCTTCTGGGGAATAACTGCCTGTTCCTGATGAATCTATGGTATGATAGGGTTTTCCACACACAGTTTACACAAGGCTTTCACGGTGTATCAATCCTCTCATACCATTCCTACCTAAAGATCCCCAGGGGAAGCTTTTAACCCTCGCAGTAACACTGAGTAGTCATACCCTTAATATTGTTTCACCATATGTGCACCTGGCAACTTTCAAGTCTTCCCTTCGAGACCTCTCAACACTATTGTCGGCCCTTCCGTAAGGGTTGACGGTAATAGGGGGAGACTTTAACGCAGTCTTAGCTCCCGAAAGTGTTTCCACCGGGATCCCTCTCTTGAACACTGCACAAACGCTAAACACCTCTTACAATGTGCCTCCAGGTTTGTCATGTTTGATGTGTGGAGAACGTGGAACTCCCGCCTGCTCCAATACGTCCACATTTCTGCATGCTCACAGCACTCACTCCTGCATTGACAATACATTATTCCCTGCCTTGAATACTGTGCAGTCACTGATATTCAAATCCTTGCTAGGGAATCTATGACCATGTTCCCCTCCTCCTCCGTTTGAGAGGCCCCACTGGAGCTCTCCGCCCTAGCTGGTGGCTGAACGCCTAGTTTCTCGATGACAGGGACTATAAGCAGTCCCCGGGAAACAAACTTAAGCTTTGCTTTCAGCATGATAAATGCATGGTTCGGTGCCCCAGTACTCTGTGGCCAGTGGGTAAGACCACCATCAGGGGAGTTCGATAAAGGCTACCTACAAAAAAAGTATAGGGCAGAGGGGACCATCTCTCCAAGCTGGAGGCTCAGATCATCCGTCTGTAGCACACCAAGCCCACGGATGGCTGAGGTGACACACCATGGCAATTTGAGCTCCTGTGGGAAGATATCATTCATCTCACTCTGGACATGGCCAAAAAGATGTGGAGAGCTTACACAACCTGAGTATACGGGTAGGGAGACAAAAATGGCAAACTCCTTTAGTGTCTTTCCTCCTGCCCTTAGAAAATCGAATAATCACAGAGATTGTAGATGCTTAGGGTCATTCGCAGGGCGTCATAGTCTCCATTGCACAGACCTTCACTGAATACTAGCATCACCGTTATATGGCGGCCTTATTTGTGGACCTGGGACTTAGTCCCCATTTGATATGGAAGATACCACTCCCACTACTCTCGGGCGCCGATGTCCAAATAATTGATCAACCTATCTTGATAGATGAGATGGAGGGGGCTATTTCCGTCTTTATATCGAGGAAGACCCCAGGGCCTGATGGGTACCTGAAAGAGTATTACAAAACCTTTTAGGGTACTCTATCCTCAATTACTCCACACCCTGTATATAAAAGTAGCGAAGAACTGTACTTTCCCAGTAGATATTGACATTGCCCCAATTGTGGTGATTGACAAAATATACCCTGCATCGTCCTCCTGCTTCGACTACCGTCCGATCTCCCTCATCAACACCGAGGTTAAAATGTATGCCACGGTCCTAGCAACTCGTCTTAAACAGGTGATCCACACCCTTATCCACTTGGACCAGTATGGCTTTCTTCCCCGCCGCAACACAAGACACTGCCTTGGTTCCTGTGCAGGGCAATGGCCCGTCATTGTCTCCTCCCAACTTGCAAGGCCCTGCCATTAAATCTCTTTTCAGCGTACCACACGCTCTTTACTTACGGTTGCTCGCCTGTTTTTTAAGATGGCAATTCATCTCTTCTGTTGACTGAGTGAAATAACTCTGTGTTGCAGCCTGGATTGGGGGTATCATTTTATAGCTGAGCAGTTTGTCTTAACTTAGGTGGGTTCTGCAGGCTGCTGCATGCTTTTGAGATGGGATTACTGCTTTATGAGTGTTGTAGAGTGTAACGGTACTCATGCTGTGGTGTGGGAATGGTCAGGATAAGATTGGTTCAATTAGCTATAAAAGGAAAGGATTCAGGGGGGTGAGTTTAGCAGCTGATGTGAAGATAAGAGAAAGAGAACACGCAGTTATCGTAGAGGGAGAGAACGTAGAGGAGGCGATAAGGTCACAGACCCGCGCATTCAAGGCAGAGTAGTCACTATTACGGGTTTGGGTAAGACAGGTTGTCATTAGGATTTAGACTTGTAACCGGGAGGTGGGAAGGGGTTAATGTTTGGAAGAAGCTAGGACTTTTTGCACTTTGACAGATTGGTTTATTGTACTTATTGATTAGTTTAAATGCTGATATTGTTTGTCCGAATGCACTGGTTTCAGATATTTTTTTAAGGGAAAATGGAGAAAATGTTGTTGGGCATGTTGTTTCACAAACTGGGAGGGGTTCGATGATTGAAAACGTATGATTTCAAAGGCACAAGTATAGAAGGGTCTGATTCAATTATGTTTTGAACAACAGGTTTAGATGTTTTTTTTCTGTTTCTTTCAGTTGCCGCTGACAAAGGTCTAAAGAGAGGCTGAAATGCATTGGGTGGAATTTTGTGCGGTTCTCAAATATGAATTATATATCTCCACATGCTTAAGTGGAAGCCCGGATGGGCACGCTGAAGGCTGTTGAAAATTAAACAATACAACACCAATGAGAAAGCTGCTGTACTTGCAGTGATTTTGAGTGACTTCTAGCAAGTGTACTAAACATTTCGATGATTAATGAAACAATTTGGAGCATCGATTGTTGAACTTGGTGAACGAGATATTGGTTAAATGTTAGGGGAAAATCCCTCACTTCGCAGTGCGACGGGCTGGCGTGTAATGCACTCGCCTTTGGGAACACTGTAGTGTAGGAATGAGCATCGTTTCTTATAATGGCAGTTTTTCTCTTCTTTCCTCCTTGCAAAGTTCAGCTCTATGATCCGGTTCAGAGCTAAAAGAATCCCATGCAGGAGGCAATTCTATGAGGTACATCAAAGAACAAGTTTGATTGCATCTTACAAGAGCCTCCCACTTGATGTAAAGCTTCTACTGATAACTAGTCTGGAATGTCAGAGTGTGCATTTTAAAATCGAGCAATACTCTATGTACAGTGTCTAGGTGCTTTCTAAAACTTGCACCAGGGCTACCATTAGGAGTGCATTTGGTAACTCTGTTACAATGTTAGTAAATTCAAAGGTCGGACTACTGACCGCTGAGATTCAGCTTTCGGCTTCCAAGCAGATCTCTAGGGTGTGCACATCAAAACATTGCATTATCTAACAACCCATGATAGGGTCTGAGCACTGAATCTGTGTCTTGTTCATAGACAGTCAAGCACTCGTACTGTACCTGGGCTCACAGGGTCTGTACAATCAAAGCCACAGGATTGCTGGCAGCACTTCTGGATCCCACCACACTCTGCGTCATTGTTGCAACTTCTGGGCAGAGGATCGATTAGGCAGGTATAATTTACCTTAGGGCAGTCACCTGACTTCTCTGTAAGTAAAACATTTGCAGAAATATTAAATGAGTTTATGAAGCAAATTAATCAATAGCAGAAAAATACATAACAAACCTTGAATTGAATATGAGAATGGCGCAATGTTTTTGCACATAGATTTTTAGTAACAAAAAGCATCCTATAAGTCATAGAATACCTTATAAAATCAAGACTTACCAGTTTCAATCCCTGGTTGAAATTATTAACATGGTAAAAAAACAGATGTATACATCTCAACCTCCATTCATCACAGTCCTAGTTAGAAACACCCCTATCGTTTGTTACAATAATACAATAACATATTGTATTCATGGAATGCCTTATACTTCAACACTTTCTGTGGATAATTTCTACTGTGAATGTAATAAATACAGTAGATTCGACACAACATTTGCTATTAATCTTTTCAACCATGAGAGTATTCACCACTCCTCACTTTTCGATTAGCTTGAGTTGATATTGCATGTAACTGTACAAATATTTTCAAAATAGATTTAATAAATTTTCTCTCAACCTCTCTAATCCTTGCCATTGTGATCCTAGGTATTTTGATCTCCATAGGCCCTTTCTCTTTCATCTTTGTGAGTGCCTTTTTCTCTTGTATGTATGTTGTCAATCAAAACAGGTGTAATGGTGTGTGGCTACGAGCGTCGAGATGTTGGTCCCACTCTAAGTGTGCTCTGGACTCTTACATCATACACTCATATCCCTGCTAGTCTCAGGAGCACTGTACACCACAAACTACTCCTGCACCTGCCTGTGGCTGCCTCACAGAAATCCTGCTTCTGCTGGACACCACGATTGTCCCCAGTGGCTGTGGCATCTGGCCTGCCCACACGAAAGATGGCTGCCACATGGAAAGGCTGCACTGAGGGTCTGTGACCCAACACAACTGGGGCTCTGAGGAGGACTTGTCTGGTCGGCTGAACGTTTCCATGGCCCCCAGCTGTGCTTCCTCTGTGACTTTGTGGCCCGCGACGGATGTGGAGCCCACTGGTCTGCAGCCAACCTGCTTGCCATAGAGGTATATCCTTGTGATGTTGGTCTGCTGCTCGTATCACAGCACAAGTCTTGATTGGCTGCTTCTGGCTATGACCTCAGACTCCAGATGATAGCCTGCGGAGTGGGCGGGCTGTGGCCTGATGAGTCACACAAATCCTTATTGTTGGAGAAGGGGTCCGATTGGAGGATCTCAGGCCCCTCCTTTGCTGACCATACCTGCCTGCGATGTCTGGGCTCCCGCTAGACCCATGACCGGGCCAGCCTTTGAGGGCGGGCCATTCTGAATAGGCCTTCTTGCCCTTGTCCTGCCAGGCTCCGCGATTGCCTGCTGGTAGCTGGTCCCCAGGAGGTCCTCAGCAGGGCGGTGATTGAGCAGGTGAGGAGGCTGCATGAGGGAGATGGTAACATTGTTAAATCCCTGAGAAGTGGGGCACAGTAAGAGACTTGCTACTCGTCAAGGACCCCTCCTGTGGTGGATCCAGGGACTGGATTCCCTGGGGGGTGGTGCCGAACTGAGGCACGGGGTGGATGGAGTGAAGCCTACTAATTCCAGGGCCCACACTAGCCCCATAACACCTGAACTGCTGGGGTCACTTTCCACTAACAACCTGCTGATTTGAAGATGCTGGATGGACTTGCTGGTTGCATCCCCTGGCCCTGGGTACTCAGCTATACCCTCACGTGGCTCCTGATGTGTGGACTTCCATTCAAGGATTAGACCCCATGGACTTGTAGGAAGACGGCCTGGTAGTGTATCATGCACAAGACACCTGGCAGCCATGACAGACTTTAAGATGTTGGACCGTGGATGCTTCTGGTGCATAGCTCTTGAGTCCTCGTGGCCCCCATAGCACCACGAAGCCCCTAAGACGACATGTTACCATCCAAGATAGGCGAATTGCCTGTCGACATTGGTTCTCACCAGACAATACCCCCGAAACACGATGGCCAGCATCTCTGATGTGGAATCCTGCACATCCTTGGTGGAAGATGATGTTGGGAAACTGAAGTTGCAAGTCTTCAGGCTACTGACTCACACCGCTGGGCTCCATTGACGGGCTGAGGATACTGAAAATCACTCCTGCCGGAACATACTAGGCTTCATTGGCATTCCGGAGAGAGTGGAACCAACGCAAGCAGTGACCTTCTTGGAGAGCTGGATTATATCCTAGATGTCCTAGGATCGCTTCTCAGCATGATTTGTTGTGGAGCAGACTCACTGGGCTCTCGTGCCCAGACCTTTCCGGGGGGCCCCACACAGACCAATGATTGTCTGAGTGCTCAACTTTAAAGACAGAGACACAATCCTGTAGGAGGCCCATTCTCTGCCCATTCTCTCCTACCAAGGGAGCAAGATATTGATCTTCTTGACTACAGCAAAGAGGTGCAAGCCCATCACTGCTCTTATACAGAAGCAATGCAAAAGCTCTGGGATCTCAACCTTCCATACAGGCCCCTGTATCCTACTTCTTTGTCCCCCTGAAGGAATTCTGAACCTGGGCCATAGGAGAGCAGCCTCTCAACCAACAGGTGGCCGCATACACCTCCCCCTCATGAACATGCATGTGCGCTTCAGCAGATGTGGACTCCCAGGCTTCAGAGGAGGTGTACTCGCTCCTGCAAGAGGCCACAATGCCAGGAGAGTGGCTTCCTCATTACCTAGCCCTGCAGTACAGAGGGCATGCAGGTCTTCTGTGTCCACTGCTCCGCCTCAGCCACTGCAGGACCCATAATCCAGTTCGGGTGAGCTGAGCAGATGGTCTGACGCCCTGCCTGTCCCTCGCCTAGATAACACTGACCTCTCCCGGAGCACAGTGATCGAAGACTGAGGCCACACTGACTATGGACTCAGGTTCTATGTTCTTGTCTTTCTTCTCGCTAAGTTCAGCTTGTGACACCACACTTTTCCACTGCGCACTTACAGGTCGCTTGGCCCAGAGGCACCTCCCTTCCCATTCCGTGAGCCTGACGTCTGGTTGCCTGCCCATGCCCCAGACAGATACACTCAGCCTCCTCACCAATCACAGCCATGACAGTGCCTTATCTTGACTTTAAGCCTCTCCATATCCTTTTGTGGAACTTTAACGGGCATATAGACTGTGCCAAATGCACCACAGTTCTAAAATACTCTCAACTGTTCCTTCCCAATGCTTTACTGCTGCAAGAAACATGTCTTCTGGTGAATCACTGCCTGTCCTGATGCATCTAGGGTATGATAGGGTTTTCCCCACACGGTTTACACGAGGCTTCCATCGCATAGCAATCCTCTTATACCATTCTTACCTAAAGATCCCCAGGGGAAGTTTTTGGCCTTCACAGTAACACTGAGTGGTCATACCCTTAATCCTGTTTCAACATATGTGCACCCGGCAACTGGCAAGTCTTCCCTTCGAGACCTCTCGACATTATTGTCGGCCTATCCATAAGGGTTGACAGTAATAGGGGGAGGCTTTAACGCAGTCTTAGCTCCCGACAGTGATTCCACTGAGATCCCCTCCCATCAACGCCGCACAAACGCTAAACATCTCTTACAATAGGCCTCCAGGTTTGTCCTATTCCATGTGTAGAGAAACGTGGAACTCCCACCTGCTCCAAAACAACCACATTTCTGCATGCTCACCGCACTCACTCCTGCATTGACAATACATTATTCCCTGCCTTGAATACTGTGCAGTCACTGATATTCAAATCCTTTCTAGGGAATCTAAGACCATGTTCCCTTCCTCCTCCGTTTGGGAGGCCCCACTAGAGCTCTCCGCCCTAGCTGGTGGCTGAACGCCTGGTTTCTCCAAGACAGGGACTATAAACAGGCCCCGGGACACAAATTTAAGCTTTACTTTCAGCAAGATAAATACATGGTTCAGTGCCCCAGTACCCTGTGGCCAGTGGGTAAGAGCACCATCAGGGGGTTCGATAAAGGCTACTTCAAAAAAAAGCATAGGGCCGAGAGGAGCATCTCTCCAAGCTGGAGGCTCAGATCATCCGTCTGGAGCACACCAAGCCCACGGATGGCTGAGGTGACACACCTTGGGAATTTGAGCTCCTGTGGGAAGAAATCCTTCATATCACTCTGGACATGGCCAAATGATGTGGAAAGCTTCCTCAACCTGAGTCTACGAGCTGGGAGACAAAAATGGCAAACTCCTTTAGTGTCTTGCCTCTCTCCCCTTAGAAAATAATATAATTCCAGAGATTGTAGACGCTGAGGGTCATTCTCAGGGCGTTACAGCCTCCATTTCACAGACCTTCACTGAATACTGCAATCACCGCTATATGGCTGCCTCATTTCTGGACCTGGGACTCAGTCCCCATTTGATGTGGGTGATACCGCTCTCACAACTTTCGGGCGCCGATGTCCAATTACTTGATCAACCTATCTTGTTAGATGAGATAGAGGGGGCTATTTCCGCCATTGTGCCTAGGTAGACCCCAGGCCCTGATGGGTACCTGAAAGAGTACTACAAAGCCTTTTAGGATACTCTATCTCAACTACTCCCCACCCTGTACATAAACGTAGCAAAGAACTGTACTTTGCCAGTAGATATTGACATTGCCACCACTGTGGTGAATCACAAAATACACCCTGCATCGTCCTCCTGCTTTGACTACCGTCCGATCTCCCTCATCAACACTGAGGTTAAAATTCATGCCACGGTTCTAGCAACTCGTCTTAAACAGGTGATCCACACCCTGATCCACCCGGACCAGAGTGGCTTCCTGCCCCGCCGCAACACAAGACACTGTCTTTGGTTCCTCCACATGGCAATGGCCCATCATTGTCTCCTCCCAACTTACAAGGCCCTGCCACTGATTGACTTTCAAAAGGCCTTTGTCTTGGTGGACTGCCAATACTGTGAGGAGATGCTTCTGAGAGCAGGCTTTGGCCAGCACTTTCAGGGATTCATCCGTTTGGTCTACCCTGGCCCTTCAGCTAACTGTCTAGCATTTTTCCCATTGGTTGCAGAACAAGACAGGGCTGCCCTTTATTGCCCCCCTTTGCCCTCTTGCCTACTTCTTTAGATGTGAAGCCCTGATACGAGGATGGCAAAGGAGTGATTCCCATAAAGACCACATTTCCCTTTATGCGGACGATGTCCTCCTCTTCATGGCGGACCCTACTTGGACCAGCCCCCACTGCCTGTGCATCCTGCATCTGTTAGGTGACGTATCTGGTCTGCGAGTTAACCCTATAAAATCAACACCAGTACCCTTTCACATCTCTCGCACCTATGTGGAGAGGCAATCCGACATACCAATCTGTAGCCTTAGTTTCCACTGTTTGGGGATCTGGTGGACCCAGAGCTCACTTGATCCCTTAATCTCACCCCATTAGTAAAGAAGACAAAGGAGGACCTCCGCGAGTCGACACTCCTCCTATTGAACCCAATGGGCAGGATTGCCCTGAATAAAATTATGATACTCCCCCGATTATTGTATGTCCTGCAGAACTTGCTGCTTCACCTTCCACACGAACGGTTCCACACTCTGGTCAGATTTGTCACTACATATCTCTGGGGTGGCTCACGCCCACGTCTGGTACTTACTCACTGTCAATGGGCCCCATGTAATAGAGGGCTGGGGATGACAAAACCTCTTCCTCTACTAACGAGCAGTTCCACTTTGGGTGATTATTGACTGGTTTTCTGGGGGCTGGAAAGACCTGGCCTATCGGTTGGAACTGCTATTTCTGGGGTTCTCCCAAATCCAAGCAATGCTTTATGGCTGCCAGCTTCCCCGTACCATTCCCACAGTGACCTGCACAGCATTTATGGCCTGGCGTTCCACACTTCAGACACTTTTTTGGCATTGCTCCTGGCCGAAAGAGGTCCCAACACTAGAGGGGTTCCATAAATGGGATCTTATCGGTATCACACAACTTGAAGATGTCTGGGCAGGGAGTCGCCTACGCACATTCCCAGACCTACAGGGCACCTACTCCCTCAACTCCATTCAATTTTATAAATATCTACAACTCAGACATGCACTCACTCTACATGTTCCCACCAACACCACACTCCCAGTGTTCATCCCAATGGAAGCCAAACTCATGTGGGAAGTCTGGAGAAAGAGGGGTATTCTAAAATGACTGCTATCTTATTAATAATGTTCCAACCTCACTAGACTTCTTTCGAGATCGTTGGGAGCAGTGCCTAGGCCCTTTTGAAGATGAGGACTGGCAAGACGCTCAAATGACCCCTCGAGTGATCACGATCTTTTTTTAATTTATTTATCAAGCTTTTACAGAACATATAAGAAGCAAAATTCAACATCCTGACCACTGTAAAGTGAGCACATGGTGTACAGTTGAATACAATTAGACATAATACACAGATGAAGTACAATTCAACATGTCTGCGTGAGTAATTACATTAAAACATACTGGTGACTGTGGTGATATCGCTTTCAGCATCTCCTGAGCGGAGCATTAGAAACATATGTGCAGGAATGGCCTAGACTCAACAGTCATTGTGCCCACCTGATAAGGTCGCAAGGTGGATCAGACAGCAGATGCTGTGGGGTGTGGAATGGCAAGTCGCAATTAGTCTTAGGCTGATCCGACCCTCTGGCAGATATATATGTCATGTAGAGTCGCCCAAATTGTTTTGGGCGGCTCCTGGGGGGGAGTAGATCGCTGAATTTTTCTGTCGGCGTACAGCAAAAAAGCATGTTGTGTGACCACTGTGCCATAGCAGGAGTGGGGCCACAAAGCCAATTGATCACTACTCTACATTTTGCTAGGAGAAGACCCATGTCTATCAGCCTGCATCCCCCTCGTGGGATCTTTTTGGAATAACCCAGCAGGGCCAGTGTAGAGTCCAGGGGAGTTCCGAATCAGTTATTTTCACCAGCTCACTAAAAACCAGTTCCCACAATTTGTGTACCCTTGGGCATGACCAGTCCAAGTGTAAGAAGTCGGCATTTGGTTCCGCGCATCAGTCACAGGCAGAAGCTTCCCTCAACCCGTATATGTGTAATCTCTCTGGTGTGTAATACGCCCTATTGAGATATTTGAAGTGGATCAGTCTGTGCCTGCCATTTAGCGAGATACGACGTGTACTTGTGCAACAATATGCCCACATAGCGTCATCGATCGGTTGCTGTAAGTCTTGTTGCCAGTCTAACCTGGCCTTAGAGTATTGATTTACCCTGTGGGACATAGGGATCTTATCTATATTGGAAACGATTTTGCGGGGCGATTTTGCTTTGATAACATAGGTTAATTCCGTGACTTTAGGAGGCTCTAAGAGGTCCTCCACAATATGCAACATAAAGCATACCTCGTCCTATGAAATTGGAAGTGTTGCAGTAGGGTCTGAGGGGTCTCCCGCTGCTCCAGTTCCTCCCATTGTTTAGCCAAGGCATTGTGAATGAGATCACCGGCTGTCTGTATATTCAGAGAGATCATTGCTCGTATCACCCCTCAGTCTCTGCAGAGAGGCAGCCAATGGACCCAGTCAAGTAGCATGCTTGGGGAATATAACTGAGCTCCAGCTTGGAGCTGCAGTAGAAAGTGCCAGGCATGACGCGTAGCGTTGATGAAATCAAGTATGCCTGTCCTGTGGTCTGCATCTTCAAATACTAAGGCCGGGAGTGGTAGCGGATCTGCAATAATCGTCTCAAGACGGAGGCGAGTAGCGTCCGGAGGACCGTGTATCCAGTAGTATGCATGTGCACACTGCGCAGCTCTATAATATATTTTAAATCCGGAGCGCCCAGTCCCCCCATGTGATAAGGCAAGGTCAATGTCTGCCACTTTACTCTAGAATGTTTACCCGCCCTGGCTAGATTTATCATTAACGTCATGACCCAACTAAAAAAAAGAGGGTAATACAATGGGGATATTTATGAATAAGAACAAAAACCGCGGTAGCACCACTATTTTCGAGATCGAGATTCTGCCTAGCAGGGATAAAGGCAGCCTGATCAAAGTCTCCATGACTTCTTCCAACCTACTGACAGCTGCACCATAATTTTCCCTGAAGACAACCTCTAAGTCAGGAAGTACCCGAAAACCCAGGTACCTGATCGAGTCCGTGGACCATTGAAGTGGGTATTCCTGTTCATGCGGCATCGTGGCGGGCTTGAGTGGAACTGGGACAGATTTGGACCAATTAACCCCGCAGCCCTGTGGGTGCCAAAGTGCACCACCTCGTGCAAGACGGAGGAGAGGTTCTTTTCCAGATCAGACGTACAGTAATGTGTCATTGGCATAGGTTGACACAATTAGTTCATATTTCGACAATCTAACACCCTTGTGGCTGTGATATTCATGTAGTGCACAGGCCAGTGGCTCAGCCACTAAGGCATATAATAGTGGTGACAGCGGGCATCCCTGCCTCGTCTCGCTGGTGATGTTGAAGGGATCCGTCACCAGGTTGCCAACTCGGACTCTGGCGGTGGGATGATCATACAGCACCCCGATCAACTGTAGGTAAACCGGTCCCAGACCCATCCTAGTCAAGACTTGACACATGAAGGGCCACTCAACAGAATCGAAGGCCTTCTCCATGTCAAGAAAGATCACAACCGCCTTAGTATCTTGCCGAATATGCTGTAAGGCCCCAAATAACATACGTAAATTGTAAGTGACGTTTCTGTCTGGGACGAACCCAGCTTGCTCAGGGGCAACAAGAATCTGTGCAAGGGGAACTACCCGGTTAGCAAGGATTTTATAAAAGATTTTTAGTGTCAATGTTTAACAAGGAAAGCAGGCGATATGACCCGCACTCCTCAGGCGGCTTACCCGGTTTAGGTATAGCAACTATGCTGGCCTCTCTCCTCGTGGGCGGCATTGTGCCCGTTTGGCAGATGTCATTAAAGAGCGCAGACAGATGCAGCAAAAGAATATCAAGAAATGCTCTGTAAAAGGCCACAGTGAGGCCATCCACCCTAGGGGCGCTGCCGGATCTCATGCCCTTCAGGGCCAGTACTATCTTGTATTTTTCCACAGGTCTCATCATAAACTTATGATGAGTATTCGTGAAGAAGGGAAGTTTAATATAGGAAAGACAATCCATGATTTCATCATCAGTCCCGGAAGAGCTGGCAGAATATAATTCTGCATAAAATCTTTTAAAACGCTCCGCTATATTTGCCTCCTCAGTTAGCACCTCACCTTCTGCTGATTTGAGTTCCGTGACTTGAGTTTTACTGCGGCACCTCTGAAGCAAATGGGCCAGAAACACACCGACTGCTCCCCCTCCCCGTACGCGTGTGCCGTTGCTTATTTACCTAAGTGTTTAAGTTCAGCATCCGCCGCATCCTAATATTCCTCCAAAAGGGTTTTAATTTCTGAAGCCACTGCGTCATCTGCATGTACCAGCTGATGCTTCTCCAATACTCCCAGCTTCCTTTCTAAATAAGTCAGGCGTCGGCGAATATCACGGAAGACCCCGAGTGCTTGGACATAGCTATACCACGAATATAAACCTTAAAGATTTCCTAGATCACTTGAAAATTGTCCACAGAGCCCACATTAGTGACACAGAACTTCCCAATAGCCTCCGCAAGCTCAGCCTTGAAGGTCCAGCAGCGAATAGGGAGGGTATCGCCGGGTGAACAGCAGTATACATTTCTTAGAGGTAACTATCATTATCAACAGGGGTGAATAGTCAGACAGAATACGGGTGAGGACGCTACTCTACCTAATATTATCATAAAGGGGCATGGATGCCAACCAATAATCAATCCTAGTATGGAGGTTGTAATACGCAAAGTAATGTGTGTATCCCTCCATATGTGGGAATCTCGAGCATCAAATGAAGGATAGCGCTCTCCAACGCCCAAGCAGCCACAGAGGGCCGTCTCTCGGGCCCCGATCGATCCACACACAGGTTTCTGACCAGATTGAGATCCCCTCCCCAGAGCAACTGGCTGTCCCTGTATTTAGTGGCTGAGGACACCAGCCAGGCAAAGAATTTGGGGCAGTCATAATTGGGACCATAAATAATCACGAGTACTAAATCAAAGCCCCTCCTCTGACATCTAGATATCATATATCTGCTGTCTCTGTCTGAGTCAAGTTGTACTAGAGTATAGGGAGATTTGGCGTTAACCCATATAATCACCCTCTGGCGTGTGTGTAGTAAAACCTGAGGCATGTTTGTTGTCCTGTAGGCCTTTGCTGCGTAGGAAGGGGCTATTGAGTGGAAGGTGTGTCTCCTGTAGGAAGGCAAAATCTATAGCATGATTTTGTAAATAGTGTAATACCTTACGGAGTTTCCTATAGTCATTAAGAACCCTAAAATGTCATGTGAGCGCTCAGAGAGCATCAAGAGGTAAGTTCTTACTGACATTACTAGGTGCCACCATTTTACTTGTTTGGTCTAACCACATAATTTGATCTGTGTAGTAGGCAATATGCACTCTCACCATGTGTGTGCTGATCAAAAACATCAATCTGAAAAGATATCCACTTGCTTCTCAAAACCCACCAACCCCCCTCCCACAGCAGACCTTCCCCAACTTGGTCGCGATTCTTCCCCATTGGCTTCCTAACTCCCCCCCACCCTTTCTCTCCCACAAAAACTAAGAACACTCCCAGGTGTGGTCTCGCAGTAGGCAAAGCTGCGGGGCCAGACAGAATGCCCGCCGAAGTCTATAAATGCTTTTTTCATATTCTAAAGGATGAGATATATCAGGTAATACTAGCTGCTCAGGATGGTAATCCCCCCGCTACATGGTTTGAAGCAACGATAGTTGTGTTCTGCAAAAAAGAAAAGCCCACTGACTCTGTAGGATCGTACAGACCTATTTCACTGTTAAATGTGGATAACAAGATATATTCGAAGATTTTAGCTAATAGGTTATCCGGGGTTGTGGCTTTATTAGTATCCAGATATCAACATGGGTTCATTCCTAAAAGAAGTACTGTTGACCACATTAACAAAGTTATTACGTTGTTCGACCTGGCTGCGGTGAACAAACGGAAATTAGCGCTTTTTTTATTAGACGCGGAAAAAGCGTTTGATCGAGTGTCTTGGGAGTATCTCTGGTCTTTAATGGATAAAATGGGTTTTGGTCAAAAATACATTAAAGCCATAAAAACACTTTATCTTAATCCCACAGCAAAAATATCTGCTTCGGGAGGACTTTCTGAGTCACTGTGTATCACTAGAGGGACACGTCAAGGTTGCCCTTGTTCTCCATTATTGTTTTCATTATATATTAACCCTTTGATTGAACTATTAAGTCGAAACCCCTTAATTCCTCCCTTTATTGTTTCTGACTTTTCTTTTTCTGTATTCGCATATGCGGATGACATAGCAGTAGTAACTGACACACCTGAAACTGCCAGCCCAGAGATTGAGAGGCTGGCTAAAGACTTCGGGATGATAACTGGGTATAAACTTAATGCAGCTAAAACTCAGATTCTCTGTTCAGATGCCATAACTTGGGAGGATGAGAGGGTGGTTGGAGAGGTTACCTATTTAGGGATACGGATTAAAACAGACATGGATGAATTGGTCAATGTAAATTGGAGCAATGTTTTTCAGAAAATTAAGAGCTCTCTCGAGAAATGGGATCGGTTGTACCTTACCATCATAGGTAGGACTAATATTATAAAAATGAATGTCCTCCCCAAAATTCTTTATTTGCTTTGGTCCATTCCCTTAGAGTTTCCAAAATCTAAATTGCAGGCGCTACAGTCACTCTGTGGGAAATTTATGTGGAGTCCTGGTAAACCCAGGCGGGCGATGAAGCATCTTACTTTGCCTGTGGAAAGGGGTGGACTAGGGTTACCCGATTTTTTTCTATATTATATAGTATGCTTTTTTTTAAAAATGAAAATTTTGTTAAGAAGAGATTCCTCAGAGTATGTACATAATCATCCTTCTATATTTGAGATCTTGATAGGAACACATGCAAGACTACTCTGCTTTAATGAAATTGATGGCAATTACTATAAGAGGACCCGATTTAAGGTGCTCATCAGTGCTCATAAAATTTGGAAATGGGTGGCGCGCACCATTGATATAGGGAAACTATCATACTACACCCCGTATTTTTCTGTTAGATCATTACCTCTTATATTTCCAGATGGATCTGCCAGGAACTGGCAAAAAAAAAGGGGTGACATGTTTGGGGGATTTTTTTTCAAATGAAGGCAAATGCAAATCATTTACTGAAATGTCAGAAGAGTTTGACTTATCTAGATGTTATTTTTTTAAATTCTTACAAATAAGGGATTACCTTATAAGACATAAATTATGTTTAAAAAAGATTAATATTGTAGAGGGAGTTGCACGACAAGTTAAAATTGGCATTCTTTACCATATGTTCATTGAAGTGAAGCCTGATGATTTGGAGAAAATACAGGCAAAGTGGGCGGAATCATTGGGAGATAATGAGATTGTTGTTGAGAATTTGATTTTGCTTTCTAAAGAGGTCTTGATGTCTGCAAACCTGAAAGCTCAATTTTTCAAAAGTTTATTTGATTTGTATTATACACCTGCTCAAATGTTAAAATGGAGAAGAGGTTTTGGTGGTAAATGCTTTCGTTGCCAAGCTGATAATGGAGACAGTGTTCATATTTTTTTTTCTTGCCCCACATTAGGAAGATTTATTCAGGATATTGAACATTTTTTGTCTTTAATTTTTAAGGTTAATTTAAAGATCACCCCCTCTATGATGATGTTAGGAAAAATCCCTTTGGATAGTAGAACTAATGAATTCCACTGTTTTTGATATTTCATTTTTTTCACAATGACTGTCGCTCGGCTTTGTATTGCCACAGAGTGGCTTCAAAAAAGGCCGCCTATATTCCAACAGTGGCAAGCACGTTTTTATAAACTTTATAAGTTAGAGTCGAGTCTTTTTTCGCTCTCCGCATCAAGGCGGAGAAAGAAATTGGGATTGAAAATTTGGGGGACCTTCTCAGAGTTCTACGAGGCTTGAAGGGTGGAAAAGATAAAAGAGAAAATGTTACTTTATGCGTATACTCATGTGTGCTTAATGACATACTACTCAGTTCTTCTATTTCTGTTAAATGCCCTTATATATATTATTAAGTGTATCCTGTGATATATACATATGTCGATATGAATTATTTGATCATTGTGTTTTGTCGTGTATCAATAAAAAAAAAAAAAAAAAAAAAAAGAACACTCCCAGGTGTGTTTCACACGTGGACGGAAGTAGCTCAACAGACAAGGAGCACTATCAGGCCAACATGAGGCCACTCTCTGTGCACCGTCTCAAACATCTTATGCAGCTACCAAGCACATGGTGTCCCCCACTCCCCCACCACTCCCTCAACCTATGTTCCATAGGCTGTTTTCGCAATGCAGGGCAGTCTTAGGGCACAGGGTGTGTTAGGCCCGGCGACGCATCACAGGTCCTTACCCCAAATACAAAGTCAGTGCTACTGCTCTGCTCACAAACGAGGCCTTCCACCTTTAGCTAAATCCATCCCTGCATGGGTCCCGCCGCAACATTGTAGGACAACAAAGGTATCTAGGGTGAGGACCCATCTGGTTAAAGGAGCAAAAACTGTGTTCAAAGAACCATAAATCATCCTCCCCAGTCCCTCTGAATGACATCCCCAACTCTGTCCTGGGCCAAAGACCATACTTATCGCTCAAAGGCATCAGACAAAGTTCAGTCCTGTTCCTCAAACTGTCCTCCCATAGCCTCATCAAGCAGCTGCCGCTACGGACTGTGACGCTGTTCTCTCAATCAGTCTTTAAGCGCCTTCTGTAGGGCCTTCAGATCAGTGAAGATGTGAGATCAACCTTGCCTGTTGACATGCAGCTTCGCAGGGTAAAGCATGGCATAATCCACTTCAAGATCGCAGAGTTGTTTCTTCATTGGGGCAAACTGTTGGTGTGCCTCCTGGACCCGGATAGTAAAGTACAGGAATATCGAGTTTGTGGAGCCTTCAAACCCCAGAGGCTGCTTTTCCCTAGCCAGCTTCAGCGCCACGTCCCAAACATGATAGTTGAGTGGTTTTGCAATAATCGAACGGGGCGCCCCCGAAGGTGGTCGGGCCCCAAGGAGTGGTGCACTCTTTCAACCACAAACATAGCGGAGAAGAAGTCCTCACCCAGCAAAGTCTTTAAAAGTTTCTCCCTAAATTGCTCCATATTGCCAGTGTGTGTGGTCTCCTGCAGTCCTGTGATTCTGAGGTTGCAGCTCCGAGAACGCCCCTCCAAGTCTTCATTTTTTTCCTGAAGAACCTGCAGCACCCTTCCAAGTTGTTTGTGTTCAGAGTCAAGTGTGGTGTGTGCTTCCTCCGCTTCCGTCAGCCCTCGTTCGGACATGTCTAGCCTCTAGGCAAGCTTGTCAAGCCTTTCAGCCATATGATCCATTCTGTATGATAATGCATCCAACTTCGTGCCAAGGGCTGAGATACCGCTCTGCAGGCTCTTTTCCATAGCCACTAGCATGCCACGGATATCCTGACGCGATTCTTCTGGAGGCTGCTCCTGCATTCTGGAGGCGTCTTCAGTGGATGTGTCTCTGGACTTTGACCTTTTCTGTTCGAACGATAGCTGCGGTTGGGGTCTGTCCACTCTGTCCATCCTAGCCTCCAGAAAGCCGCACAACCGGCAGATCTTCACCAATCCAGGGGGGTCAGCACAGCAGGAGGGCAGCCAACGCGTTGTGCACAGCAGTCTCCCTGAGCAAGAGACCCATGTAGCTCTTCAGGCCAGAGGTGGCGGCAAACAATATCAAACTGACAGCACTTACTCGAGGGTGAGTTCCAGCACACAACAAAATGCTCCAGGACTACGCCGCTGACCGTTAACCCACACAGGCAGTGTCAGAGAAGACGTAGGGCCGCAAACTGCAGCAAGCAATCCAGAGGGGCCCGGGGTCCGCAATAGACAAGTCCGGGTCACCCCCGTAGCTGAGGCCCGTCGATCCCAGCTATGCATAGCCAAGACAAGTAGTTAGGCTGGCTGTTGCTTCTCCCAGGGGCAGCCAACCAAATATAGCCGCGCACCGGGCTATCAGAATCACAATGATAGGCCCCGCTCCCGGCACACCACAAAGCCCCCACCGAAGACCCTTTATGGGACTCCGCAAACCTTATGCGGAGTCCCCTAAAGCGTCATATCCAAAATGGCTTTATATCCAAAATGGCGGTCCTGCGTCGTCCGTGAGATAAAAGCTTCTCGAGTCATTGCCACTTGATGTGGAGGATGGGGACGCCGTAAGCGCGCGTTCCAGGATGCCCACAAGGAGCCCTGGGGACCAATGAAGGGCAGCGAGGCTTCAACGTCTTCAGCCCGTTGTCTGGACCCCCGTCAGGTGGGGGTCTCTGACGCAGGGTCAGAGTTACGTAGCACTGCTCTCTCCCTGGCTGCACCGAGTCCCATGCAATTGTCAAGTGGTGCAGGCCACGTACCGAGAGGTCCCCCTGGGGTAAGGAGATCAGAGATTCCACTGCATGTGAGTAGTGGCGCTCCGCGTATGCTCCCAGCCTCCACATACCAGCGATCTCGGGCAAATGCCGCCCACTGCACCTACGTTAATCTGGTGCTTGTGGCCCAGTCAGGCCAGCGTCGTCAGGTGTTCTATCTTTGCTCAGAGAGGCAGCACGATGGTTGGGGGCACTTAAAAACGTAGCCACAGATCTCCGCAGACCAGGGGACGCTGTTGCTAGTCACATATACGATGCAGTTGCCTGATAGTTATCGGATTTTGTGATGGTGTTGCGGAGCATTCAACTCAAGTGGCCATCTTGGTCGTGAGCAAGCTGCGACCCGAGTGATCACGGTCTTATCCAGGATGAGATTAATTCAGATGTTTTATCTGCACTGCGCTTATCTCACCATGGTCAGACTGGTCGTGCTGACCTCCTCTTGACACCTAATTGCCCTTGATATGCAGAAGCTCTGGCTGGCTTTTACCACATGAGCTGGTCCTGCACCATCTTAAACAAGTTCTGGTCAGCTGTAGTGAATGAGTTCAGCTCAGTCCTAGGATGGGAGATCCCATTCACTCCCCAGGTCCTTATTGTACGGGTATTGGATGGCTTGGGTGGATCCCAGTCAGGCAGAGTCTTTTGGTATTGCCACCATGGTGGCCAAAAGAGACATAGCGGCCAAGTGGAAGTACTCTGTCCCCTCCCACCCCCCACAGTGTCACAATGGATCCAAGGGGTGGACTTGTGCGCAATGCAAGAAAAGCCTGAATATGATGCAAGAGACTGTTCTGCCAAGTATGAGCATGTATAGGGCAAATGGCAGGGGCTTGTAGGGTAAAATGTATACCTGGTTCTAACGTCTTCCTGTACCTGATAACACTTGGTGTTTTGTGTGGAAAGGGAGGTGGTTCTCCGAGCACCAAGCGACCGAACCAGATAGCAATATGTATTGCTCTATTATGTTTCATCGTGTCTTCTTTCTAAAATTCAATAAAGTTGATTATAAAAAAAACTGGTGTAATGCCTGAAGGCTAGGTGGGCATGTGAATTCTGTACAATCTCGCCAAATAGAATTCAGAACTAGTTACCACCCAGGCATGAAGTTAACTCTCTTTTAGGAGGTGTCTAGATAAACTAGAGGCTGTCACTGTTCTTGCGCATAACAGTACATGGGACAGTAGATTCCAACTCATCCTTTCACTCCTACCCTTGTTTTACGTCTCATCCCAATTATCGCATGCGCCTCTTGGAAACTGCCAGGAAAATGTGTTTTGCTAATTTACTTTTCTGTTTAAAACTTGTTTTCACTAGAAAGTAACCTAAAAGTATTGCAAAGCAGAACAAAGCACTGCTTTGCATTACTTAGTGCCAATGGGGTAGTACATGGGCGTTCCCATGCTAACACCCATGCGGTTTGATGAAATACCCTCTCTACAAACAAAGACAGACAGGGTATAGTACCAAAATGTGATGCCATTTAAAAGGACGCATTAAGAGGAGAAATGTATTTATTTCTCCTTTCTTTTCTAACTTTGACGTGTGGTACACTATGCAGAATACATGCAAAAATGGGAAATTTATAAAGTGAGTCTGCGTATAGTATTTTGTACTGGAAGGGTAGCCTTCCAGTACAAAACCTATGGTATACTCTGGTAGACAGGCTCTCTCCGCTTCCCTCTTTGTCATGCCATGCAGTGCAACATTTACATGCCATTGTCTCAGAGCAAATTACCATCTGTTGAACCTGGCCCTTTCTGCTGGTCACCCGCAAGCCTTTTGCTCTCTACCTTCCACGGTTTTCTGAAATTCGTTTTTGTTAACCCCAGTTTGAATGCAGTGTCCCAATGCCATGTCGACTTGGCATTTGAAGTTCCCTTTTAATAGATATAGGTCACCCCTATATTAGGCAGGGAGCTCTGTAATTAAAAGGTTGGACATGTTCTGGTGGTAAAAAGCTCCTAATTTCATTTTTAACTACTCTGAGGCCTACACCTACCGTAAGATAACATTGGGTAGCCCTTATTATGTTTAATGATCTTTAAATAGTATTTGAGAGGAGGTAAATATGCCATGTATGGTACCTAGGAAACTGTAATGGCAAACTCTCTTTAACCGCATCCGTGCGGCGCGAATTCCCCGCCCTTGCTGACTCCGGCTTGCGCGGGCGGAGTCATGACGGAACGGTTCCGTCATCAGCACAGCTCAGCCGATGCTGATGACGGAACCGTTCTGTCATCAGCATCGAAGGGGTTAATAGTAAAGTCAGTATATTCTTAACATTTTCAAAAACACCACCTTAAGTAAGTTGCCATTTTCCTCCCTTTCCCACTTTCTTCCTGTAGGCTGGCCTGGGGCACATGGCTGGGTGTAACTGACATTCAGACCCACTCTTCAGTTCACTACTGGGCCTGCAGAAAGACTCTGAGAGGACTGCATGCTGCTATGATCTGCTGTGCACTCTGACAGACTGCTGCTGTACCTGGAAGGACTGCTTTTGTGTCTGGATCCTGCCTTATAACCTCAGAGGTCAGCCCCGCCGTTGAGCCCTGCATCTTCATCTGCACACAGGACTGCCGGAGCTGATTCCAATGGTTAGTTGCTGGGCTCCTGTTCAGAGCCAAAGGGAAATAACAGGCTCCCACTATCTTGAGCCCGCTCCTTGACCCTGTCTTTTGTAGTTCTGGTGTCAGATAATTTATAGAAATGTAATCCAATATTCTAAAGTGGTTCAGAAATTTTCCTCTGTTGTGTTTTCACTTTATTACAGTTTGTGTGCTGCCTAAATACTTTACGCATTACCTCTATGGTTCACCCTGCAAGCGATTGTTATTGTTGCTTGACCAGGGCTTACATCTCAGTCAACTAACAACACAATTTCTCATTCCTGGTTTCAAGATGTTGTATTCAGTGAAACATAACCATCCTTCAACTGTTTTTTTAGTGAATTCCTATGTTTTTTTTATCATGCACTTGATTCAGCTGTCATCTACCCTTTCAGTTTTGACACCTTGTCATGTGTCCCCTCTGTTGTTGCTCTTATGGGCAGCTGACCAGCCTAAATTTATAAAAAGTGAGCCCATTCTTGCCCCCGGTGGATGGTGATGAATTTATCAATTGCGGTTCAGGCATTCATGCTTTTTCCAGTCTGTTTTGCATCCAATAACTCAAATGCTAATATCAACTCTTGTTCCTCCATTTTTTTTTTTTTAAATAATTTTTATTGCAGACAGAAAGTTTAAAAAAAACAACACATATAGCTGTACATACCGATGTGACTGCCCGTCCTCCCAGCCATGTAATACATATCAACAATCATTACACAGCCTTACAGCCCACATCCCGGAGGCTGGGCGGCGCACGGATCGGTAACATTCACTCCTGGCAACCGCACAGGGGATAGCAGGATCTTCATTCGGTCAAATATCTGGTATCTGCTTTTCAAGTATTTTCTCCCCCCGCCAACTCCCAAACTACTGACAATCCACGCTGGAGGTCACCTTGCAGGTCCTAACTCACAGAAGCTCCAAACATCTCCCACCATCTCCACCCTTCCAGGCACCTCACCGATATGTTAGGGTACCCCGGACTCCCAGGCAGGCCCAGTTCAGCATATCGACTTCCCTCCTCCCGAGCCTGGTGCTTAGTCACATCACCCCCTCATATCCTCATCTCTAACAGCTGTGTCTTGTCCTTAACCCTTATATCCCCCCCCCTAACTGCAACTGGTGTGGGCCTCACTTAGATTAAAGATCTGATCCAATACTGAGATCATCTCGTCCTATTCCATGTACAGTGTATTCCCCGGAAATGCAATGCAGAACCCCACCAATTCACTCGTCCTCAGGTTCTAAGCTGTTGTTAAATGTCTGTACTAGGTCTTCCCACGCTCTCGCCATCTCTAAGCACTTTTCATTAGCTGAGCGAGTTGCCTGCCGACGTCTAAGCACTCCTTCACTACTGGCCCATTTGCCCATCTCATTCGCCCATCTCCTAGCAGATGGGCCCTCCTTTGCCTTCCAGTGCCAGGTTATCTCCCTTTGCGCTAGCATAAGTCCCAGGTCAATAAATTTACTGGTTACCTTGGTCTTCCTCGTATGGGGGAGCCAAAGCAGCAGGCAAGTCGCCATGTCGTACTCCACCTGCCTGTCCGTAGCTTCATTTAACAGTTCCCCTATCTCCGCCCAGTAGCGCCCTAACTTGGGACAGTCCCACAACATATGCTCCAACTCTACCTCGGGCACCAAACACCGGGGGCAAGCCGCATCTTGTACATGGAAATATTTCTTCATTTTCCTCGGGGTGAGGTATGCCCTGTGCAACACAAAAAAGTGCACCTGTTGGAAACGCGCATTTCTGCTCCCTTTCCACGTCCTCTTTAAGATTTGGGCCCAAGTCACATCTGGTATGGGTTTCCCCACACTCTCTTCCCACTTCTGTTTAAGTGCCTCCAATGGTGTCAGCCCCTCCTGTAGCAAGCGCGATTGCAGACAAGTAACCGCCTTAAAGGTGCCCGCCGCCATCACCACATATTGGCAGGCCATCATAGTCTTGGGTTCCAACTGCCCCGATTTCCAATGTTTTTTCACGGCAGATACCACAGCCATGTGTAACAGGAAACTACCATCTGGAAGTCCAAACTGGTCCTGCAGTGCCGGGAAGGACAACAGCTCCCCCTCAGCATACAGGTCACCCACCATCTGGAGCCCTAGCTCCTCCCATTCCATCAATCTCGACCAGTCCCCCCCATGTGGTAGCGCCATCAACATGCCCAAGGGGATTTCAGGCGCATAGGGATGGAGCACCCCTGCTTTCTGCTGACTCCTGTTCCAACACAGCCTCAGGGTTCTGTCATCCGACGTCAATTCCTTTAAGTCTATCTTTTGTTGCATAATGATGTAAGAAAGTATATGCCTCAGCGCACCCGTCCCACGGACTTCCTCTGGTCCCCTGAACTCCCTCGCAACGTTCTGCGTGAGGATCTGTAGCTGCGCTGCTAAGTAGTATAATTCAAAATTCGGGACAGCCATTCCCCCGTCTAATTTTGGTCTAAGTAGTGTGTCCAGCGCTACTCGTCTCCTCCCAAGCTCCCATTTCAAATCTATCGTGAGTGTCCTCAGGTCCCGGAAGAACCTTGGGGGTATCCAGAGTGGGAGGGTACGGAAATAATATAAGAGGCGAGGTAGAGCCACCATCTTAAGCAGCGCCATTTTCCCCAACACCGAAAGAGGCAACGTGGCCCGGAACGCTATGCAGCCCCTCAAAGCCCTGATACAGCGGCCTACATTCCCCTCCAGCATGGTCTCCGAGCCATGATAGATCCGGACCCCCAGGTAGGTAAAACACGACCTCTCCCATATCAGTCCTGGGGGCAGCAGTGGTTGCTGCATGTCGGCTCTCAGAGGGAATATACATGTCTTACCCCAGTTGACCCTGAGGCCCGAAAGTGCCCCAAAATCCGTCAACAAGGTCACTGCTCCTTGCAGAGACACAGTCGTGTCTTCCAGGAACAGAAGCAGATCATCCGCATATAGCGATATATGATGTGGTCCCCCACTCCAGGATATGCCGCCATAGGATTCCCCCGTTCTAGCACGAGCCGCTAGAGGTTCGATTGCCAGCGTGAACAGCAGAGGTGAGAGTGAACAGCCCTGTCTTGTACCCCTCTGCACCGGTTATTGCGCCGAAATAACAGGCCCCAGTCGCACCCTAGCCGTCCCTAATGAATATAAAATGGCCGTCCATTTCCTAAAGCGCTCCCCCAGTCCAAACTTCTCTAGCACTTTATCTAGGTAGAGCCATTCCAGGCTGTCAAATGCCTTCTCTATGTCCACCGACAATACAGCCGGGAACATGTCTTCCTCTAATCCACATTCCAGCACCCGTACCAGTCTACGTATGTTAGTCGAGGTATTGCGAGTTGGAATAAACCCTGCCTGATCCCTGTGCACCAAGGTAGTCATATGGGGTAACAGTCTTGTGGCCAATATTTTACTCAGTATTTTATAGTTAACCGTTAACATTGATAACGGCCTGTATGAGGTTACGTCGCTACCCTCTCTTCCAGTCTTTAATAGGGGGATCACTAGTGCCTCCCTCATAGATTGTGGCAGGTGGCCCCTCTCCGCAGCCTCATTGTAGACCTCCACTAATCGTGGAGCCAGGACGTCCACATATTTTGCATAAAATTCTACCGGGAGCCCATCCACCCCTGGTGTCTTATTCCTTGCCATGTGCTTAATTGCCCCACGCACTTCCTCCAACCGTATTTTCCCTCCTAACCCCTCTGCATCTTCTTTCTCCAGCTGCGGCAGCTGGGTCCCCTGCAGGTACTCCACTATCTCTGCTTCTTCAGCCTCCAGATGGCTACAATATAGTGTTGTGTAGTAGTCCATAAAACAGGAAAGGATCTCCGTATGGAAGTACACCACCTCCCCTGTGTCTGTTCTAATATGTAAAACCGAACACCCCCCTGACACTGGCGTCGCCAATTTTGCTAGAAGTGTTCCCACTTCGTCCCCCTCCGCGTGGATTTTCACCATGTACTGCTTATAATCAAAACAGCGTAACCTCTCTGTTTCCGCTGCCACTCGCTCCTTGGCCTCCATCAATCGTTCCTGCAACCCCGGCTGCTCAGGTCTCTGTATTTCCAACTCCCTCAGACCCTCTTCTGCCTTCGCTACATCAGCCAGCACCACCTTCCGCTTCCCCGTATGGTTACTAATACAGAGCCCTCTCATTACTACTTTGAAGGCATCCCATTCCACCCCTCTGGACATCGCCGTACCCTCATTCATCGTAAAATAGTTATCAATCCCTTCCTGTACCCTGGCGCTAAAGATCAGATCCTCCAGGGTGTCCGGTCGCAACCGCCAAGTGGGTATCGCAGTTCTCTCCTGCTGCCATTGAAACGCCACCACCTGAGGGTTATGATCCGACAACGTCCTGGTCAAATACTCTGAGCGGATCGCCAAGGGAGTCAACTCCCGACTACAGAGGATCGTGTCGTAATTTGTGTAGTGCAGAGAAGAAAGAATAGTCCCCGTCGTCTGGGTGGTGCCCTCTCCAAAAATCTAGTAACCCCCATTTCTCCTGCCAGTCCGCCCTCAGTCTCGCTGTTCTACGGACCAGGGAATCAGCCAGTGGTGGGTGTGACCTATCAAGCAGTACATCAGTTATAGAGTTGATATCCCCTTCCAGTATCACCGTACCAGCTAGAGCATGTGCCAATGAACCAGACAATTTATCCAAAAACCTGGGTTGTTCCATATTCGGAGCATACCGCTTCTCTTCCTCACAATCTCCCTTCCACCGCCACATATCTGCCCTCCTGATCCACCACAGTGTTCGTCATCTGGAAAGGAGTCCCCGCTCTCACCCACACCAGTACCCCTCTTGCATACGCTGAATAAGTAGTACCAAACACTTGCCCCCTCCATCTCCTCTGTAATGCGGTACATTCTTGCTTAGTCAGATGGGTCTCTTGAAGCAACGCAATGTGGATCCCTCGCCTCACCAAATGGGCGTGCACTTTGTGGCGTCTGGACATAGTATGCAATCCACGCACGTTCCAGGTAATACATTTCAGTTCAGGTAATGTCCCCATCGATAAGGCACGACAAACTCTCCCCTCTCCATTTTTGCAAGCCCACACCAAGAGCTATAAACCATAACCCCAAACTTTGTAACTCAACTCCCATCCCCCTCCCCCCCAGAACAGGACCCAATAACACATTATCAGTCCCCATCCAAACCTCCACAACAAACACACACTACTATCCCGCAGTCACCACCACAGGATGCCTTAAGGGCTACAGGGAGGTGGCGTAGGCCCGACATGAGGCAGGTCGCATCCAGACCCCCAGCCCGCAATCCCCACAGTTTATGGTGCAGCCAAATACTCATGAGGGTCCCCCACTGGCCCAGCAGGCGCTCCTTCAGGACAACAGTATTTACCCTTGCAGTATTGTCGAAAAAGTTACAGATCATCAGCTAGCCTGGGTGTTAATTCCGGGCCCTTGATACTGTCCATGTCCGATAACTCTGGTCCCGAATGACGCTTGTCATCTTCAGAGTCCGTACCTCTAGTCGAGTTCTCTGTCTGTGATCCAGTTAAGGCAGCAGCGGCCAGCAGCGCGTCCTGTTTATCCGCCGCTAACTGCGTGGTCTGAGGCCCTTTTTTAGCGTTTCCTCTGTTACGGATCCTCTGTGACTGGCGCATTCTCGGTTGTTTATATTGTGCACCAGGCCCTCGGGTTATGCGGTCCGTTCCCGCTCTATATGTCTCAAGCCACGACCAAGCTTCATCCGGCGTTAAGAAAAACTGCGTCACCCCATCCACGATGATTCGTAGTTTCACCGGGAATAACAGCGAGTACTGAATGCCTTCCTCTCTGAGTTCTTTTTTAATCGCTAAGTAGGAGGCCCTACGCCTCTGAATGTCTTGAGTATCGTCCGGAAATATTGTTACCGAGCAGTTCTCCACTTTAAAGGGCCCGTTCGACTGGGCATTCTGGATTAATAAGTCCCGGTCTTTATAGTGAAGCACCCTGGCCACCACAGGAAGAGGGGAGCGACCCGGCAGGGGCGGCGTGGCCGGCACTCTGTGCGCCCTTTCCAGGGTAAAGAAAGACGATAGGCCCTCAGGTGCCACCCTCGATTTAAACCACTCCTCTAGGTATGCCACCATGTCTGTTCCTTCAATTTTCTCTGGCAGACCCACCACCCTTACATTATTTAGTTGATTATGACTTTCGGAGTCCTCCGCTCTCCGTTCCAGAATCGTCAAACGTTGCAGTGCATCTTCCAGCTTGCGTTCCACCGTTACCACCGCCGGTTTCAGTTCCAGTATGGTGGATTCAGCATCCTTGACCCTGTCCACCAGCTTCGCATGGTCCGCTCTCAGGAGCCCCAGTCCGGTAGCTACTTGCGATATATCTTGGTGTAGGGAATTTTTCGTCGCTTCAATAGCTTCCAGAATTTTATCTAGACGGTCAGCCAACCTTTTTTCCGCCGGCCTGGCCTCCGCGTCTGCATCCCCACTTCTGGTTCCATCCGCCGTCGCCGCCTCCTCAGTCTTGCCT
This sequence comes from Lissotriton vulgaris, assembly GCF_964263255.1. NCBI lineage: Eukaryota > Metazoa > Chordata > Amphibia > Caudata > Salamandridae > Lissotriton > Lissotriton vulgaris. The sequence continues at coordinate 1,860,732,639 of NC_141694.1, forward strand.
TTGGGTTTCATCGCAGCTGAGCTTATCACCCAGGCCCAAACAGGCCGTCGGCCACCACCAGCTAGTCGTCAACTGTGCCACTCTTCAAGGGGAGGAGGGATAGCAGGTCAGCGGCCCACAGGAATGTCAGTTCCAGGGCCAACTTCCGCGGCCTGCGGTCCGCACCCTCCACTAATACACTGTGGGTCCAGTACTCCCCCGTTTGGTGGTAATTCGCTTACCGGCTGCTTCTCAGCACAAACAGGGGCTCCTCCGGTGCACCAGCCACAACCTAGGCCGCTGCTACGCCAGTACGCAGTCCGCTCGACAGTCCAAAATGGCCGCCCTCCGCTTCACCCCTGGGTGGTAGACACCGCAGCCGATCGGGTCTGTTCGGTTGAGCACCTCCGGTGGTTCCCCCAGTCGGGCAGCCGCTCCGCACTCTCTGTATCCACGCTGGATTGCGCTATCTTTTCCTTCGTGGCAGGCCACCCATCAACTCAGCGCCATATTGGATTTTAAGATCGGAGGCCTCGTTCCAATACAAAGTTCGAAGTGCGTGGCAGCCAATCAATATGAGATTCTCACAGCCGTGGGTCTCGCCGTCATCGGTTCCAGTGTGGTCTGCGCCTTCAGTCCCACTGCAAGCAAAGGAAATTCAGCACACCCTAGGGCCTTCCGTCTCGGCCTCATTCGCCGAGCACCGCCGCCATCTTGCCGCCTCACTGTCGAACGCAGCCGCAGCAATAATCGCCGTAACTGCACTTCTCGCTCTCCAGCTGGCACCACCGTCGGACAGCGGGGTCACCGAATGTTCAGACACACGTAGATGTGAAAACGGCTGCACCACAGAATAATTGGCAGGATCCGGCCCAGAGCTAAGCGCTCACGCCGCCTCCACCATCGGCGTCCTAGCCACGCCCCCCCTAACTCTTGTTCTTCCATATCTTACTTTTGTGTACATTCCTCAATAGATGCAATAGCTCCTTTAAACAAGGACCCTGTGCGATAGGGCAGCCATTCCCTGTTTCAGATACACCTCACCTTCAAACAGCTGTATCCTGTGTAAACAAGGAAAGTGTGCCCTATTGTGTTACATGCGCTGCACTCCGGGCACCTCTAAACTCGTACACCCCTGGGGCATTCCACTCAAGTGAGATACAGAGTGGCATCTTCAAATCCACTCCATGTTTATTGTGCAGGCGGCCTGCACCTTCATGAGGGAAGAGAGATCCCCTTGCAAAAGGCTGCAGTTATTGATTGCACCCACCTGCCCTAACATCTCTGGGTAGAGTCCATGGGATCCCCTTGATTCCTCCGGAAGGCAGCAATCAGAGGGTGCAATGACAGTGATCTTTATGGCACACTGGTAGGGCTGCTCCTGATCAGCTTTTCTTTGCCTTTGAACCCATATCTATAATAGGGTGCAGGCACATAGGTAAAGAGATTCCCTCATTTGCTTTGAGCCACGCCCCCATGCAATTGAGGAAACTCCATCTTGAAATAGGGCTGGCACTAAATGTGAACCAGTGATATCTATATTCCAAAAGGGGCCCAACAAACATTTGCGGTCCCTTCTTCAATGCCACGGTGCCCCAGAGGCTCGCAAAGCTGGCCCACATGCCTTTTGCAACCTGGGCTTTGTTTGCCTTCTCTGCATGCATTAACTCTGTCTCATTTTTGGGCTGGGAGGAATTCCAGATTACCATGGATTGAGTGGGTCAGGGTAGACAAGAAATTGGGCAGTCTCCAGATAGTCGCTATTGAGGGCCGCATCTCTAGTAGTGTGCTGGGTATTTGATTGTATTACTGTAAATTTGCCTCCCAGGTCATAGACCCTTGGTAGTGGTGTTTAGGTTACTTCTTCAAAAGTTGGGAGGTGGAAAATGTTCTCCATAAAAATTGCTGGCGAACCCTCAGAAGACAGATCTATCTGCCAGCCAAACCACACAAAGCAGATCGTTAGTTGGTCGGTCATCGTTGTCGCTGACAATATGCTCAGGACCAGCAAAATGTAATTCATGCAAAATATTGGAATAAATGAGCTTGTGGCCAGATTTACTTATCAATCAAACAAGGCAGCAAGTGGAGATGCTGTGCTTCTTTGTGTGAAAGGGAGAGCGCTGAACTGTGCCATATTTACAAAGATTTAGAACTGTTCAGCTCTGTCCCTGTACTGGCACACTGTTGGCTCATTAGATCCCATGTCGACACCCCTGCACCATAGTGCAACGGTGCGAGTGGTATAGCAGGGTAATACTGCCTGTATTGTAGGTACGGATTGTTTTTGTGTGGGGAGAGATACCTTCCTGCACAAAAACAATCCTTAGAAGCACATTCCTCTTTGTATGTGTGCTGCAAAGGTGAAGCACAAATGGAAAGAGGAAGAAACAAGGAGATATTGAGATATTTCTCCTTATTATGCCAAGATTTGGTAGTTGCACCATTTTCTTGCTAAGCCAGTTTTACAGATTTTATAAATAAGTTACTTACCTGTAATCCTAGTTCTCTTCCAGGGGTATCCTCATCAAAGGCATAAGCACTGAATATTCCCGCCCATGTGCGGGGACCCCGGAAATAATATAAAATTATATATGGAAATCCCATATATCTCGCTCCACATATATGTATGGACATTTATCATTTTTTCTCATGCCAATGCAGCCCCAAACAAAGGCTAAACAATGTAATTACCCATACATATACTGTATTTGCAAGGATATAAAAAAACACATTAGGTCAAATAAAACTTGAACTCTGTGTTTTAATCTGCAAAACACTAATAAATCCTGAAAATTTCTAATGAATAGACATTGTTAGCCCTCAGGGTGCATTGTAAAGCAATAGCATAGAAAATGAAAGCATTTTCAACAAAAACTTGCACCGTGCCTTTAAGGCAGCCATGACCCCTGGTTTCCCTTCATGCCTCAGGGGTGACAGTTAGGTCAGTTGTTCTTTGCATAACCCTGAAAGTCAGGGCTCAACAATAAACCGTAAACACTTTGGCAACGTCTCATATACCTGGGGAGGCGGGTGTGTTGCTTATGACTTTGATGAGGATACCCCTGGAAGAGAACTAGGATTACAAGTAAGTAACTTATCTTTCTCTCCAGAGGATCCTCATCCATAGTCATAGGCACTGAATAGAATAGCAAGCCCATTAACCACCTGCAGGTAAATGAGAAACATATGACCCAACCAGAGATTGCAACAGCAGAAAATCAGCTGTTAAACAGATTCCGCAAGGAGGTCTGGCCTACCTGGGTATCTGCTCTAGTGTCTGAATCCAAACAGTAATGTCTGGTAAATGTATGACGGACCTCCAGGTTGCCGCCTTACAAATTTCAGACATGGGCACATTATGAAGAAAAGCTGCAGTAGCCGCTTTCCCTCTGGTGTAATGTGCTTTGGGAAAAAACCCCAGGTTCTTCTGCGCCAATTGATAGGCAAGTTTGATACACGAAACTATCTACCATGAGATGGAACGTTTCGAGGCTGTATAACCTGTTCTGATCGATCCATAGTTGACAAATAGTTGATCAGACTATTTTTTCTTGACCTGTTCTTCTTGATTTTAGGTCTCTGGGCACTTTACCACTGCTAATCAGTGCTAAAGTGCATATGCTCACAGTGTAAATTGTGCACGTGATTAGTTATCCATGATTAGCTTATTTGGTTTACTGGTACGCCCCTAGTAAAGTGTACTGAGTGTGTATATCAAAAGTTACTAGTGGGCCTGCAGCACTGATTGTGCCACCCACATAAGTAGACCTAAATAGCTCTCAGACCTGTAAACTGCCATGTTGACCTGGCAAGTGCACCCACTTGCCATGCTCCAACCTTCCCTTTTCTTTCATATAGGGCAGCCCTATTGTAGGCCCAATGTCCCCCACTGGGCAGGGTGCAGTGCATGTGAAAGGTATGACATGTAATAGTGTGTGTAGCATGTCCTGATAGTGAAATGCTGCCAATTTCTTTGTTCACTATTGAAAGGATATCCTGCCTCATAGGACAGAATGGAAGTTTATGGATAACATCATTTAAATATTGTGATAGTTGGCCTGGTATATGCTGTTCACTAGTCATAGTGGGCACATTGCACCGGTCCAAACAACCCCTTATTGATGTTAGGTTAAAGACAAAGTTTATTGAAAGCTATCCTAGTGGTAGCTATTTAGAGCAGCGGCTAAGTCTCGAAGGAATGTAAAGCAGCTTGTTTTACCAGTCTATAATCTCTTGAATGCCCAAATGAAAGGAGATTCACACCAGGCATATATATAAAACAGAGGCTAGAGGTCAAAGTACACAATTTACAAGCAATCAATCAACAGTAAATAGCACAACACACAATAGGTCCCAGGGTTGGACCAAACCATATACTAAAAAAATGGTATAAGAACCACAACTTGACTAGACACTAGGCCTAGAGCCTTTAGAATCGCTGGGACCCCATGGACCCACCCAAGGTAGTGACACGGGACCAACGGGGGACACGTGCAGTGTGAGAACACAGCCGCGAGCGCCCTTCGCTTCTATGGGAAAAAGTCGCTGTTGGAAATTTAAAGTTTAAGGACACTTAGAGGTTGACTAGGAACAAACCCTTTTGGACTTAGATGGTTCTAGGGCCAGCACCCACGGGAGCACTGAAGTACTCGTGTAACCTAACCCAGGGAAGCCGGGTGCATAGGTGTCAAGTGAGTGTCGGGTAGCGTTGTCGTTTTCTATGGCGAGTTGCTACAAAGTGCTGCTGCCGGGAAGAGGAGAAGTGTATGAAGGGATCCAAGCCTGGATGGAAGATGTGAAGTACCTGAAAGCAGAGGGGACAGAGTCTGGGTCACTAGCTAGTTAACAGGGGCATGACAGAGAATTGCCCCCGATGTTGGGTGCTTCAGACGAGATGAGGGAAAGCTTGACTATTCAGCCACGAGGACCTGGAGGCGTCGACGATGACCAGGATCTGGATTTGAGCTGTCCCACAAAGGGTACTGAGTGCTGCAGCGTCTGTGCCCGGATTGGACACAACAAGCCTTGGCAACCGCAACCCATGCAGGAAGAGAACAATGGCTTTGGTGTGAACCAGCAAGGTCCGGGGGACTCACCAAGCGATGGAGAGTCAGGGCATGTCTGGAGCAACCAGGGAAGCCCAAGGAATGTTAAATTTGGCTTCTCAGGGACCCACAAGTCGACGGACAAGGGATCGCAAAGGTACCTTGAGAGGAAATACTTGAAAGCAGCCCACAGGACACTCAGAGTGGCTAGGCCAGGGATCTTCAATGGAATAGCTGGTCGGGGTCTGGACCTGTAGTCCAATGCACAGCCTCTGGGGATGCCGGGAAGCATGTGCAGCTGCAAAGTGACGCGGTGGCCAGTGGTTCGGGTTGCCCGATGTTCACGAGGGATACAGGCCTCAGACTTGCTATGGGCACTAATCGACCTCTATGATAACTGGAACCCACCTCCTGTGCTGCAAAAGTCTTCGGAGTCTGCATGAGCTTCGGAGATGCAGCCTGGTCAGAAGCGTCTTTGGTGCCTGCCAAGCAGGAGAGTAACTCCTTTACTCCAAGGGATATTCTTCAGTCATCTGGTCGTGTAGATCGTCTAAGTTCTGGGATTTCCATAGCAGAGTTTCGTCCAGTTGTAATCTAAAGTCCTAAGCACAGGGGTTCCTTCTTTATACCAAAGGAAGGGGTTGGACTAACTCTGGGGGCCCACCTATGGGAGGGTTTGGAAAGAGGGGTGGCTACACCCATTTGCTTTGTCCAGTTTTGCGCCGGAGCAGGGGGCTGGTAGCCCCTGTAACCGGTTTGAACTGGACTTTGCACCGGGACACCAAATGTGTCCCCAGTGGAGCATTCAAAGCCCTCTTGGAGTGCACCCACACAGCCCCAATACACTAAAGCCTGTCTGGGAGGCGGTGACACCTCCCTGGGACAGGAAACCTATTGTCCAGGCCTCTCCTGCCGGAGTTTCAGTCAGCAGCAGGAGGCCACACTTGTGTCTGTGGCTGGCAGCATCCATTTTGTGATGCCATAGCTCTGTTAGCTGGTACCGGGTATACCGGTGTTGTCATGTCTCTCCCTCTAGAATGGTGGGATCATACTCCCACACCAGTTACTGGTGCGGGGGTATGATTCCAAGGTGTTTGACATGAAACACAACATGTTTCCGTGCAGCCATCCCAAAGTTAGCATTTACCGCGAGGTTATAATGCACTTAAGGGTATATGCTCAGATTGCATCACAGACAACCCCGGAGAATTGATTCAGAAGGCTTCAGAAGGGCTCAGCTCATGCATGGGCACCCTCTCACATAAAACCAAGCACCCTGCCTTCAGTATTGATAAGGCCTGCCATAGGGGAGACTGATCGGTTTATATGTGCAGTGATAGGGGGAGATATAGTGAACCTATATCTCAGTAAGGGATGCAAGCACCATTTAACTCAGGGTGCAGGAGCCCTTGGCGGTGATTGAGAAGGTGAGGAGGCTGCATGGGGGAGTGGGTTAACTGTCTTAAAGCCCTGGTGGGGCACCGTAACAGACTTGCCACTCGTCAAGGACCACTCCTCCAGTGGATCCAGGGATCGGATTGCCTGGGGGGTGGTGCCCAACTAGGGGCACGAGCGGATGACGTGAAGCCTACTTATTCCTGGGCCAACTCTAGCCCCTTAACACCTGAACTGCTGAGGTGACTTCCCACACACAACTTTCTTATTTGAAGATGCTGGGGGGACTTTCTGGTTGCATGCCCCGGCCCTGGGTACTCAGCTATATCCACACGTGGCTCCTGATGTGTTGACTTCCATCCAAGTGCTAAGGTCTTGCTCCCCGTATGAGGATTAGACCCCATGGACTGGGAGGAAGGCAGCCTGGGAGTGGATCATGCACAGGGCACCTGGCATATATGACAGACTTTGATGTCCCTACAGGCCTTTCCTTCCCTGGAAGTGTTGAGCTGGGATCATTCTGGTGCATCGCCCTTGAGGCCTCGTGGCCCCCTGAGCACCACGAAGCCACTAAGACGACAGGTTACGTCCATAATTGCCTGATCGAGATGCCATCGAGACGCCATTGACTTCCCTGCGGCCTGCATTGTGGAACTGGTTCCTGGTTGGGAAGCTTTCTGCTGGATGACTGGTTGAGGGTAAGATGGATATTGACCCTGTCCTCCCTGGCTTATGCAATGGTCCCCTGACCAAAAGGTGTTACCTCCTCTTTGAATTGGTCTACCTCAATGGGGAACATCTCCCTTACCATGTGCTCACTATTGGCAAGGATAAACTATTAAAACTTCCTCCATCTCAACCCTGCGTAGACCAGTATATCACAGGGTTTTCTACCTCCGGAACGCCATCCCGGCTATAAATCCTTTAATGGAGTGAGATCTGCCCACCATCCTCCAGGCTATCCATGCCTTTCAGGACTCTGTGGAGACCAAGATAGGGGAATTGCTTGTCGACATTGGTTCTCATCAGACAAGACCCCCCGAAATACGACGTCCAGGAACTCTGATGTGGAATCCAGCACATCCTTGCTGAAAGATGATGTTGGGACACTGAAGGTGCAAGTCTCCAGGCTACTGACTCACACCGCTGAGCTCTATTGACGGGCTGAGGATACTGAAAATCATTCCTGCCAGAACATTCTAGGCTTTATTGGCATTCCGGAGAGAGTGGAACCAACACAAACTGTGACCTTCTTGGAGAGCTGTATTAGATCATAGATCCAATAGGACCGCTTCTCAGCATGGTTTGTTGTGGAGCAGGCTCACTGGGCTCTCGTGCCCAGACCTCTCCTGGGAGTCCCACACAGACCAATGAACGGCTGAGTGCTCAACTTTAAATACAGAGACACTATCCTGCAGGAGGTCCATTCTCTGCTCACCCTCTCCTAACAAGGGAATGAGATATTGATCTTTCTTGACTACAGCAAAGAGGTGCAAGCCCAACATCGCTCTTATACAGAAGCAATGCAAACGCTCTGGGATCTCAACCTTCCACACAGGCTCCTGTATCCGGTGCGACTAAAAGTGGTTTTCTACAACAAAACCTACTTCTTTGACACCCCGGAGGAGTCCTGAACATGGGCCACAGAGGAGTAGCCTCTCAACCAGCAGGTGGCCGCATACACTTCCCCCTCATGAACATGCATGTGCACTGCAGCAGATGAGACTCCCAGGCCTCAGAGGAGGTGTACTCGCTCCTGCAGAGGCCACAATGCCAAGAGTTTGGCTTCCTCATTACCTGACTCAGCAGTACAGAGGGCACGCAGGTCTTCTGTGTCCACCGCTCTGCCTCAGAGGATGCATGACCCGGAATCAAGTTTGGGTGAGCTGGGCAGATGGTCTGACGCCCTGCCTGTCACTCGCCTGGATAACACTGACCTCTCACGGAGCCTGGTGATCGGAGACTGAGGCCACACTGACTATGGAGGAAACCTCTCGAAGGCAGCACGCGTATGGACTGTCCCAAACTCCTGAACTTTCATGATCCTGCAGCTAGGAGGGGTCCACCACTCCATTCCGAAGTTCACAGTGTTGGCTTTTTTTTTTTTAGGGCCACAGATGCTTCGGGGAATAAAGTATTGGGTGGGAGGTTGGTATAGGGGAATGTTGGGGACTCTGGTTTTATGTTCTTGCCTTTCTTCTCTCTGAGTTCAGCTTGAGACACAACACGTTTCCACTGTGCACTTACAAGTCACTTGGCACAGAGGCACCTCCCTTCGTATTCTGTGAGCCGGATGACTGGACAGATGCCCTAGACAGATACACCTAACCTCCTCACAAATCACAGCCATGACAGTGCCTTAACTTGAATTTAAGCCTCTCCATATCCTTGTGTGGAACTTTAACGGGCATATAGACTGTGCCAAATGCACCACAGTTCTAAAATACTCTCAACTGTTCCTTCCCAATGCTTTACTGCTGCAACAAACATGTCTTCTGGGGAATCACTGCCAGTACCTGATGCAGCTAGGGTATGATAGGGTTTTCCACACACGGTTTACATGAGATTTCCATGGCGTAGCAATCCTCTTATACCATTCCTACCTAAAGATCCCCAGGGGAAGTTTTTGGCCTACACAGTAACACTGAAGTGGTCATACCCTTAATCTTGTTTCAACATATGTGCAGACGGCAACTGGCAAGTCTTCCCTTCGCGTCCTCTCGACACTATTGTCGGGCCCTCCATACAGATTGACGGCAATAGGGTGAGACTTTAACGCAATCTTAGCTCCTGACAGTGATTCCCCAGGGATCCCCTCTCATCAACGCTGCACAAACGCTAAACATCTCTTACAATGGGCCTCCAGGTTTGTCATGTTCGATGTGTTGAGAACGTGGAACTCCAGCCTGCTCCAATACAACCACATTTCTGCATGCTCACCTTGCTCACTTCTGCATTTACTTAATACATTCATGCCTGCCCTGGAATACTGTGCAGTCACTAATATTCAAATCCTTGCTAGGGAATCCTTGACCATGATCCCCATCTCCTCCGTTTGAGAGGCCCCACTGGAGCTCTCCACCCTAGCTGGTGGCTGAGGAGACACACCTTTGCAATTTGAGCTCCTGTGGGAAGAAATTCTTAATATCACTCTAGGCATGGCCAAAAAGATGTGAAGAGCTTCCACAACCCTAGTCTACGGGCAGGGAGATAAAAATGGCAAACTCCTTTAGTGTCTTGCCTCCCCCCCTTAGAAAATCGAATAATCCCAGAGATTGTAGATGCTGAGGGTCATACTCAGGGCTTCACAGCCTCCATTGCAAATACCTTCACAGGATACTACCAGCACCGCTATATGGCGGCCTCATTTGTGGACCTGGGACTCAGTCCCCATTTTATATGGGAGATACCGCTTCCGCAACTCTCGGGCGCCAATGTCCAATTACTTGATCAACCTATCTTGTTAGATGAGATAGAGGGGGCTATTTCCACCATTGTGTCTAGGAAGACCCCAGGCCCTGATGGGTAACTGAAAAAGTACTACAAAGCCTTTTAGGATACTCTATCTCAACTACTCCACACCCTGTATATGAAAGTAGCGAAGAACTGTACTTTCCCAGTAGATATTGACATTGCCACCATTGTGGTGATTCACAAAATTCACCTTGCACTGTCCTCCTGCTTTGACTGCCGTCCGATCTCCCTCATCAACACCGAGGTTAAAATTTATGCCACGGTCCTAGCAACTCGTCTGAAACAGGTGATCGACACCGTGATCCACCCGGACCAGAATGGCTTCCTGCCCCGCCGCAACACAAGACACTGCCTTCAGTTCCTCCGCATGGCAATGGCCCATCATTGTCTCCTCCCAACTTGCAAGGCCCTGCCATTAAATCTCTTTTCATCGTACCACACTTTCTTTCTTTAGTTACGGTTGCTCGCCTGTTCTTAAGATGGCAATTCATCTCTTCTTTTGACTGAGTGAAATAACTCTGTGTTGCAGCCTGGATTGGGGTATAATTTTATTGCTGAGCAGTATGTCTTAACGTAGGTGGGTTCAGCAGGCTGCTGCATGCTTTTGAGATGGGATTACTGCTTTAAGAGTGTCGAAGAGTGTAACGTTACTCATGCTGTGGTGTGGGAATGGTCAGGATAAGATCTGTTCAATTGGCTATAAATAGAAAGGATTCAGGGGGGTGAGCTTAGCAGCTGATGTGAAGATAAGAGAAAGAAAACATGCAGTTATCGTAGAAGGAGAGAGCGTAGAGGAGGAGATAAGGTCACAGACCGCGGCATTCAAGGCAGAGTGGTCACTCTTACGGGTTTGGGAAAGACAGGTTGTCATTAGGATTCAGACTGGTCACCGGGAGGAGGGAAGGGGTTATGGCTTTGCAGAAGCTATGACTTTTTGCACTTAGATGGATTGGTTTGTTGTATTAATTGATTAGTTTAAATGGTGATATTGTTTGTCTCGAATGCACTGGTTTCAGGTATCTTTTAAAGGAAAATGGAGAAAATGTTGTTGGGCATGTTGTTTCACAAACTGGGAGGGGTGCGATGATCGAAAATGAATGATTTCAAAGGAGCAAGCATAGAAGGGTCTGATTCAATTATGTTTTGAACAACAGGTTTAGATGTTCTTTTTCTGTTTCTTTCAGTTACCCCTGACAAAGGTCTAAAGAGAGGCTGAAATGCATTGGGTGGAATTGTGTGCGGTTCTGGAATATGAATTATATATCTCCACATGCTTAAGTTGAAGCCCGAATGGGCACGCTGAAGGCAGTTGAAAATTAAACAATAAAACACCAATGAGAAAGCTGCTGTACTCGCAGTGATTTTGAGTGACTTAAAGCAAGTGTACTAAACATTTCGATGATTAATTAACAAATTGGAGTATCGATTGTTGAACTTGGTAAACGAGTTATTGGTTAAATGTTAGGTGAAAATCCCTCACTTCGCAGTGCGACGGGCTGGTGCGCAATGCACGCGCCTTTGGGAACCCTGTAGTGTAGGAATTGGCATTGTTTCTTATAATGGCAGTTTTTCTCTTCTTTCCTCCTTGCAAAGTGCAGCTCTATGATCCGGTGCAGAGCTAACAGAAGAATCCCATGCAGGATGCAATTCTATGAGGTACATCAAAGAACAAGTTTGATTGCATCTTACAAGAGCCTCCCACTTGATTCAGAGCTTCTACTGATAACTAGTTTGGAATGGCTGAGTGTGCATTATAAAATCGAGCAAAACTCTATGTACAGTGTCTAGCCCCCACATGTATCAAGCATTTTTGGAGTCGCAAACGGTGCGATTCCTTAAAATCGTCCGTTTGCGATTCCAAAAATGGTTTTTTGGATGCATCAAGCAATTTTAGAAATCGCAACATTTTTGCGATTTCTAAAATTGCGATTGCTTTTAAGAAATCACAAATTTGCGATTTCTTCAAAGCAATGCATGATTACTTTTTAAATTGCGAAATCGCAATTAGAGGGATACATTTACAGAGTGGTTGAACCACTCGGTAAATTTGCAAAAAGTGTAAAAAACGCAGAAAATGCATTTTTAAAACATTCATGTTACGGACACACATGTCCTTAGGACATGTGTGTGTGCAACATGATGCGAAAAATACATTTCAGGGGTGCATGGGGGGGGGTCCTTTGGACCCCCCCTGCACCCATGAAATGCATTAACAAATTGCGATTTTCACTTTGAAAATCGCAATTTGCTAATGCCTTCCCATTGCTTCCTATGGGCCTTTTGGCCCATAGGGACCAATAAGAATAGCGAATTCGCAAATTGTATTTCGGTAATTTATGCGATTCGGTAAAAATTGCGATTTTTACCGAATCGCATAAATTTACCGAAAACAATCATGCATCCCGTTTTGCGAATTCTAAACTGCGAATCGCTATTTTTCGCAATTTAGAATTCGCAAACTCCCGGGATGATGCATGTGGCCGTAGGTGCTTTCCAAAAAAACAGGGCTACAATTAGGAGCATATTTGGTAACTGTGTTACAATGTTAGTAAATTCAAAGGTCTGACCACTGAGATTCATCTTTCGGCTTCCAAACAGTTCTCTAGGGTGTGCACATCAAAACATTGCATTATCTAACAACACGTCATAGGGTTTGAGCACCGAATCTGTGTCTTGTTTGTAGACAGTCAAGCACCTGTACTGTACCTGGGCTCACAGGGTCTGTACAATCAAAGCCACAGGATTGCTGGCAGCACTTCTGGATCCCACCACACTCCCCGTCATTGTTGCAACTTCTGGGCAGCGGATCGATTAGGCAGGTATAATTTACCTTAGGGCAGTCACCTGACTTCTCTGTAAGTAAAACATTTGCAGAAATAGTAAAGGAGCTTATAATGCAAATTAATCACCAACTGAAAAATACATAACCAACCGTGATTTGCATATGAGAATGGCACAATGTTGTTGCACATAGATTTTCAATAGCAAAAAGCATCCTATAAGTCTCAGTGTACCTTATAAAATCAGGATTTACTAGTTTCAATCCCTGGTTGAAATTATTATCATAGTAAATAAAGAGATGTGTACATCTCAACCTCCTTTCATCACACTCCCAGTTAGAAACACCCCTATCGTTTGTCACAATAATAGACTAAAATATTGTATTCATGGAATGCCTTATACTTCAACACTCTCTGTGGATAATTTCTACTTTCAATGTAATAAATACAGTATATTTGACACAAAATTTGCTATTAATCTATTCAACCATGAGAGTATTCACAACTCCTCACTTTTCGATTAGCTTGAGTTGATATTGCATCTAACTGTACAAATATTTTCAAAATAGATTTAATAAATTTTCTCTCAACTTCTCTAATCACTTACATTGTGATCCTAGGTATTTTGTTCTCCATAGGCCCTTTCTCTTTCATCTTTGTGAGTGCCTTTTTGTCTTGTATGTATGTTGTCAATCAAACAGGTGTAATGGTGTGTGGCTAGGAGCGTCGAGATGGTGGTCCCACTCTAAGTGTGCTCTGGACCATTACATCATTCAATCATATCCCTGCTAGTCCATGAGCACTGGACACCACAAACTACTCCTGTACCTGCCTGTGGTTGCCTCGCAGAAATCCTGCTTCTGCTGGACACCACAATTGTCTCCTGGGGCTGTGGCATCTGGCCTGCCCACACACAAGATGGCTGCCCCATGGAAAGGCTGCACTGAGGGTCTGTGGGCTCTGAGGAGCGCTTGTGTGGTCGGCTAACTGTTTCCATAGCACCCAGCTGTGCTGCCCATGATGGATAAGAAGCCCACTAGACCGCAGCCAACCTGCTTGCCATAGAGGTGTATCCGGCGCCTGCTGGTCTGCTGCTCGTATCACAGCACAAGCCTTGATTGGCTGCTTCTGGCCACGACCTCTGACTCCAGATGATAGCCTGTGGAGGGGGCGGAGTGTGGCCTGGTGAGTCACACAGATCCTTATTGTTGGGGCGGGGTCAGGTTAGAGGATCTGAGCCTCCCCCCTTTGCTGAATATACCTACCTGCGATGCCTGGGCTTCGCTAGACCCATGACCGGACCAGCCTTTGATGGCGGGTCATTCTGAATAGGCCTTCTAGCCCTTGTCCTGCCTTGCTCCCTGATGGCCTGCTGGAAGCTGATCCCCAGGCGGTCCTCGGCAGGGGGGTGATTGAGCAAGTGAAGAGGCTGAGTGGGGGATCGGGTAACAGTGTTAAATCCCTGGGAGAAGTGGGGCACAGTAAGAGACTTGCTACTCGTCAATGACTCCTTCTGTGGTGGATCCAGGTACTGGATTCCCTGGGAGGTGGCGCCGAACTGGGGGCACGGGGTAGATGGAGTGAAGCCTACCTATTCCTGGGCCCACACTAGCCCCATAACACCTGAACTGCCAGGGTCACTTTACCCACAAAACCTGCTGATTTGAAGATGCTGGCGTGACTACCTGATTGTATCCCCTGGCCCCGGGTACTCAGCTATACCCTCACGTGGCTCCTGATGTGTGGACTTCCATCCAAGTGCTAAGGTCTTGCTCCCCATACAAGGATTAGACCCCATGGACTGGGAGGGAGGCAGCCCGGTAGTGGATCACGCACAGGACACCTGGCAGGCATGAAAGACTTTGAGGAGTTGGACTGTGGATCCTTCCGGTGCATCGCTCTTGAGGCCTGTGGCCCCCATAGCACCACAAAGCCCCTAAGACGACAGGTTACCGTCCATATTTGCCTAATTGAGATGCCATTGAGACGCCATAACCATCCCTGCGACCACATATAGTGGAACTGGTTCCTGGTTGGGAAGCTTCCTGCTGGATAGCTGGTGGAGTGTAACAGGGGTATTGACTCTGCCCTCCCTAGCCTATGCAATGGTCCCCTGACCAAGAGGTGTCACATCTTCTTTGGATTGGTCTACCTCAATGGGGAACATCTCCCTCCCCCGTGCTCACCATGGGCAAGGATAAACTAATAAAACTTCCTCCATCTCAAACCTGCAAAGAACAGTATAATACAGGTTGTTCCACCTCTGAAGGCGCCATCCCGGCTATAAATCCTTTAAAGGAGTGAGATCTGTCCACCGTCCTCCAGGCTATCAATTGCTCTCGGGACTTTGTCGAGACCAAGATAGTTGAATTGCTTTTCAACATTGGTTCTCACCAGACAAAACCCCTGAAACACGACAATGAGGATCTCTGATGTAGAATCCTGCACATCCTTGGTGGAAGATGATGTTGGGAAACTGAAGGTGCAAGTCTCCAGGCTACTGACTCACCCCGCTGAGCTCCATTGACGAGCTGAGGATACTGAAAATCACTCCTGCTAGAACATTCTAGGCTTCATTGGCATTCCAGAGAGAGTGGAACCAACGCAAGCTCTGACCTTCTTGGAGAGCTGGATTAGAACCTAGATGCCCTAGGATCGCTTCTCAGCATGGCTTGTTGTGGAGCAGGCTCACTGGGCTCACGTGCCCAGACCTCTCTTGGGGGTCCCACAGATACCAATGATTGGCTGAGTGCTCAACTTTAAAGGCAGAGACACAATCCTGCAGGAGGTCCATTCTCCGCCCACCCTGTCCTACGAAGGGAACAAGATATTGCTCTTTCTTGAATACAGCAAAGAGGTGCAAGTCTAACATCGCTCTTATACAGAAGCAATGCAAAAGCTCTGGGATCTCAACCTTCCACACAGGCTCCTGTATCCGGCTTGACTTAAAGTGGTTTTCTACAACAGAACCTACTTCTTTGACCCCCTGGAGGAGTCCTGAACCTGGGCCACAGAGAAGCAGCCTCTCAACCAACAGGTGGCCGCACACCCCTCCCGCTCACGAACATGCATGTGCTCTGCAGCAGATGAGAATCCCAGGCCTCAGAGGAGGTGTACTCGCTCCTGCAGAGGCCACAATGCCAGGAGAGTGGATTCTTCATTACCTACCCTTGCAGTACAGAGGGCACGCAGGTCTTCTGTGTCCACCGCTCTGCCTCAGAGGATGCAGGACCCGGAATCCAGTTCGGGTGAGCTGGGCAGATGATCTGACGCCCTGCCTGTCACTTGCCTGGATAACACTGACCTCTCACGGAGCCCGGTGATCGGAGACTGAGGTCACACTGACTATGTAGGAAACCTCTCGCAGGCAGCACACGTGTGGACTGTCCCAAACTCCTGAACTTTCACTATCCTGCAGCTAGGAGGGGTCCACCACTCCACTCCGAAGTTCACAGTGTTGGCTTTTTGTTTTGTTTTTAGGGTCACAGATGCTTCAGGAAATAAAGTATGGGGTGGGAGGTTGGTGTAGGGGAATGTTGGGGACTCAGGTTTTATGTTCTTGCCTTTCTTCTCCCTGAGTTCAGCTTGTGACACAACACTTTTCCACTGCGCACTTACAGGTCGTTTGGCCCAGAGGCACCTCCCTTCCTATTCCATGAGCCCAACGCCTTGTAGCCTACCCATGTCCCAGACAGATACACCCAACCTTCTCACCAATGACAGCCATGACAGTGCCTTAACTTGACTTTAAGCCTCTCGATATCCTTTTGTGGAACTTTAATGGGCATATAGACTGTGCCAAATGCACCACAGTTCTAAAATACTTTCAACTGTTCCTTCCCAATGCTTTACTGCTACAAGAAACATGTCTTCTGGGGAATCACTGCCTGTTCCTGATGCATCTATGGTATGATAGGGTTTTCCATACACGGTTTACATGAGGCTTCCATGGCGTAGCAATCCTCTTATACCATTCCCACCTACCATGGGGAAGTTATTGGACTTCACAGTAACACTGAGTGGTCATACCCTTAATCTTGTTTCAACACATGTGCAACTGGCAAGTCTTTCCTTCGAGACCTCTCAACACTATTGTTGGGCCGTCCATAAGGGTTGACGGTAATAGGGGGAGACTTTAATGCAGTCTTAGCTCCCGACAGTGATTCCACGGGGATCCCCTCTCATCAACGCTGCACAAAAGCCAAACATCTCCTACAACTGGCCTCAAGGTTTGTCATGTTCAATGTGTAGAGAACGTGGAACTCCTGCCTGCTCCAATACAACCACATTTCTGCATGCTCACCGCACTCACTCCTGCATTGACTTAATATATTCGTGCCTGCCCTTGAATACTGTGCAGTCACTGATATTCAAATCCTTGCTTGGGCATCTATGACCATGATCCCCTCCTTCTCCGTTTGAGAGGCCCCACTGGAGCTCTCCGCCCTAGCTGGTGGCTGAACGCCTGGTATCTCCAAGACAGGGACTATAAGCAGGCCCGGGAAAAAAACTTATGCTTTACTTGCAGCAAGATAAATGCATGGTTCTGTGCTCCAGTACCCTGTGGCCAGTGGGTAAGACCACCATCAGGGGGGTTCGATAAAGGCTACTTAAAAAAAATAAGCATAGGGCCGAGAGGACCATCTCTCCAAGATGGAGGCTCGGATCATCCGTCTGGAGCATACCAAGGCCACGGGTGGCTGAGGTGACACACCTTGGCAATTTGAGCTCCTGTGGGAAGAAATCCTTCATATTACTCTGGACATGGCCAAAAAGATGTGGAGAGCTTCCACAACCCGAGTCTACGGGTAGGGAGACAAAAATGGCAAACTTCTTTAGTGTTTTGCCTCCTGCCCTTAGAAAATCGAATAATCCCAGAGATTGTAGATGCCGAGGGTCATTCTCAGGGCTTCACAGCCTCCATTGCACAGACCTTCACTGAATACTACCATCACCGCTATATGGCGGCCTCATTTGTGGACCTGGGACTCAGTCCCCATTTAATATGGGTGAAACCGCTTCCGCAACTCTCGGGCGCCGATGTCCAATTACTTGATCAACTTATCTTGTTAGATGAGATAGAGGGGGCTATTTCCGCCATTGTGTCTAGGAAGACCCCAGGCCCTGAGGGGTACCTGACAGAGTACTAGAAAGCCTTTTAGGATACTCTATCTCAACTGCTCCATACCCTTTATATGAAAGTAGATAAGAACTGTACTTTCCCAGCAGTTATTGACATTGCCACCATTGTTGTGATTCACATAATACACCCTGCATTTTCCTCCTGTTTTGACTGCCGTCCGATCTCCCTCATCAACACCGAGGTTAAAATGTATGCCACGGTCCTAGCAACTCGTCTGAAACAGGTGATCCACACCCTTATCCACCCGGACCGGTATGGCTTGCTGCCCCGCCGCAACACAAGACCCTGCCTTCGGTTTCTTCGCATGACAATGGCCCATCATTGTCTCCTCCCAACTTGCAAGGCCCTGGCATTAAATCTCTTTTCATCGTACCACACTTTCTTTCTTTAGTTACGGTTGCACGCCTGTTCTTAAGATGGCAATTCATCTCTTCTGTTGACTGAGTGAAATAACTCTGTGTTGCAGCCTGGATTGGGGTATAATTTTATTTCTGAGCAGTATGTCTTAACTTAGGTGGGTTCCGCAGGCTGCTGCATGCTTTTGAGATGGGATTACTGCTTTATGAGTGTTGAAGAGTGTAAAGGTACTCATGCTGTGGTGTGGGAATGGTCAGGATAAGATCAGTTCAATTGGCTATAAATAGAAAGGATTCAGGTGGGTGAGCTTAGCAGCTGATGTGAAGATAAGAGAAAGAGAACACGCAGTTATCGTAGAGAGAGAGAACGTAGAGGAGGCGATAAGGTCACAGACTGCGGCATTCAAGGCAGAGTGGTCACTATTACGGGTTTGGGAAAGACAGGTTGTCATTAGGATTTAGACTCGTAACTGGGAGGTGAGAAGGGGTTGTTGTTTGGCAGAAGCAAGGACTTTTTGCACTTAGATGGATTGGTTTGTTGTATTTATTGATTAGTTTAAATGGTGATATTGTTTGTCCGAATGCACTGGTTTCAGGTATTTTTTAAAGGAAAATGTTGTTGGGCATGTTGTTTCACAAACTGGGAGGAGTGCAATGATCGAAAACGTATGATTTCAAAGGCACAAGTATAGAAGGGTCTGATTCAATTATGTTTTGAACAACAGGTTTAGATGTTCTTTTTCTGTTTCTTTCAGTTACCCCTGACAAAGGTCTAAAGAGAGGCTGAAATGCATTGGGTGGAATTGTGTGCGGTTCTGGAATATGAATTATATATCTCCACATGCTTAAGTTGAAGCCCGGATGGGCACGCTGAAGGCAGTTGAAAATTAAACAATAAAACACCAATGAGAAAGCTGCTGTACTCGCAGTGATTTTGAGTGACTTCTAGCAAGTGTACTAAACATTTCGATGATTAATGAACAAATTGGAGTATCGATTGTTGAACTTAGTAAACGAGATATTGGTTAAATGTTAGGGGAAAATCCCTCACTTCGCAGTGCGACGGGCTGGTGCGTAATGCACGCGCCTTTGGGAACCCTGTAGTGAAGGAATGGGCATCGTTTCTTATAATGGCAGTTTTTCTCTTCTTTCTCCCTTGCATAGTGCAGCTCTATGATTCGGTTCATAGCTAACAGAAGAATCCCACGCAGGATGCAATTCTTCGAGGTACATCAAAGAACAAGTTTGATTGCATCTTACAAGAGCCTCCCCCTTGATGCAGAGATTCTACTGATAACTAGTTAGGAATGGCAGAGTGTGCACTTTAAAATTGAGCAATACTTTATCTACAGTGTCTAGTTACTTTCCAAAACTTTCACCAGGGCTACAATTAGGAGTACATTTGGTAACTGTGTTACAATGTTAGTAAATTTAAAGGTCGGACTACTGACCAATGAGATTCAGCTTTTGGCTTCCAAACAGTTCTCTAGGGTGTGCGCATCAAAACATTGCATTATCTAACAACCCGTCATAGGGTCTGAGCACAAAATCTGTGTCTTGTTCGTAGACAGTCAAACACTCGTACTGTACCTGGGCTCACGGGGTCTGTACAATGAAAGCCACAGGATTGCTGGCAGCACTTCTGGATCCCACCACACTCCTTGTCATTGTTGCAACTTCTGGGCAGAGGATCGATTAGGCAGGTAACATTTACCTTAGGGCAGTCACCTGACTTCTCTGTCAGTGAAACATTTTCATAAATATTAAAAGAGCTTATGATGCAAATTAATCACCCTCAGAAAAATACATAACCAACAGTGAATTTCATATGAGAATGGCACAATGTTGTCGCACTTAGATTTTCAGTTGCAAAAAGCATCCTATAAGTCTCAGAATACCTTATAAAATCAGGACTTACCAGTTTCAATCTCTGGTTGAAATTATTAACGTAGTAAATAAAAAGATTTGTCTTGTATGTATGCTGTCAATCAAACAGGTGTAATGGTGTGTGGCTACGAGCGTCAAGATGGTGGTCCCACTCTAAGTGTGCTCTGGTCCCTTACATCATTCACTCATATCCCTTCTAGTCTCAGGAGCACTGGACACCACAAACTACTCCTGTACCTGCCTGTGGCTGCCTCGCAGAAATCCTGCTTCTGCAGGACACCACGATTGTCTCCTGGGGCTGTGGCATCTGGCCTGCCCACACACAAGTTGGCTGCCCCATGGAAAGGCTGCACTGAGGGTCTGTGGGCTCTGAGGAGGGCTTGTGTGGTCGGCTGAACGTTTCCATGGCCCCCAGCTGTACTGCCCAGGACGGATGTGGAGGCCACAGAACTGCCACCAACCTGCTTGCCATAGAGGTGTGTCCGTGGCCTGCTGGTCTGCTGCTTATATAACGGCACAAGCCTTGATTGGCTGCTTCTGGCTACGACCTCAGACTCCAGATGATATCCTGCAGAGGGGGCTGGGTGTGGCCTGGTGAGTAGCACAGATCCTTATTGTTGGAGCGGGTGTCAGGTTGGAGAATCTCAGGCCCTCCCCTTTGCTGAATATACCTACCTGCGATGCCTGGGCTTTGCTAGACCCATGACCGGACCAGCCTTTGAGGGCGGGCCATTCTGAATAGGCCTTCTTGCCCTTGTCCTGCCTTGCTCCGCGATGGCCTGCTGGTAGCTGATCCCCAGGAGTTCCTCGGCAGGGCAGTGATTGAGCAAGTGAGGAGGTTGCATGGGGGAGCGGGTAACTGTGTTAAATCCCTGGCAGAAGTGGGTCACCGTAAGAGACTTGCTACTCGTAAAGGACACCTCCTGTGGTTGATCCAGGTACTGGATTCCCTTCGGGGTGGCGCCGTACTGGGGACACGGGGTGGATGGAGTAAAGCCTACTTATTCCTGGAAACAAAACAGGTGATAGACCGAATGTGGATCAATGTCACACATTGACCCCAGTCCAAAGATCTGGGCCCAAATCCATCGTTTTTTTGCACTCCACACCACCCTGGGTTAGACAATGGCGATATGCAAATCAGCTCTGACCCTGTGCCCCATGGGAACAGTCCAGTCCGAACTACAAAAGCCATGTCCTTCCCAGAACGGAATCAAGCATCCGAGGACCGGACCGGTTTCGAGGTAACACCTCTCATCAGCCCGGCTAGCTTGACTCCAGTGGTGTGGAGTGCCTGGGACCCACCTCTGGGCATCCCCAGCGCACTTAGGGCGGCAATTGCAAACAAAACAGGTGATGGACCGAATGTGGATCAATGTCACACATTCACCCCAGTCCAAAGATCTGGGCCCAAATCCATCGTTTTTTTGCACTCCACACCACCCTGGGTTAGACAATGGCGATATGCAAATCAACTCTGACCCTGTGCCCCATGGGAACAGTCCAGTCCGAACTACAAAAGCCATGTCCTTCCCAGAACGGAATCAAGCATCCGAGGACCGGACCGGTTTCGAGGTAACACCTCTCATCAGCCCGGCTAGCTTGACTCCAGTGGTGTGGAGTGCCTGGGACCCACGTCTGGGCATCCCCAGCGCACTTAGGGCGGCAATTGCAAACAAAACAGGTGATGGACCGAATGTGGATCAATGTCACACATTCACCCCAGTCCAAAGATCTGGGCCCAAATCCATCGTTTTTTTGCACTCCACACCACCCTGGGTTAGACAATGGCGATATGCAAATCAGCTCTGACCCTGTGCCCCATGGGAACAGTCCAGTCCGAACTACAAAAGCCATGTCCTTCCCAGAACGGAATCAAGCATCCGAGGACCGGACCGGTTTCGAGGTAACACCTCTCATCAGCCCGGCTAGCTTGACTCCAGTGGTGTGGAGTGCCTGGGACCCACGTCTGGGCATCCCCAGCGCACTTAGGGCGGCAATTGCAAACAAAACAGGTGATGGACCGAATGTGGATCAATGTCACACATTCACCCCAGTCCAAAGATCTGGGCCCAAATCCATCGTTTTTTTGCACTCCACACCACCCTGGGTTAGACAATGGCGATATGCAAATCAGCTCTGACCCTGTGCCCCATGGGAACAGTCCAGTCCGAACTACAAAAGCCATGTCCTTCCCAGAACGGAATCAAGCATCCGAGGACCGGACCGGTTTCGAGGTAACACCTCTCATCAGCCCGGCTAGCTTGACTCCAGTGGTGTGGAGTGCCTGGGACCCACGTCTGGGCATCCCCAGCGCACTTAGGGCGGCAATTGCAAACAAAACAGGTGATGGACCGAATGTGGATCAATGTAACACATTCACCCAAGTCCAAAGATCTGGGCCCAAATCCATCGTTTTTTTGCACTCCACACCACCCTGGGTTAGACAAGGGCGATATGCAAATCAGCTCTGACCCTGTGCCCCATGGGAACAGTCCAGTCCGAACTACAAAAGCCGTGTCCTTCCCAGAACGGAATCAAGCATCCGAGGACCGGACCGGTTTCGAGGTAACACCTCTCATCAGCCCGGCTAGCTTGACTCCAGTGGTGTGGAGTGCCTGGGACCCACGTCTGGGCATCCCCAGCGCACTTAGGGCGGCAATTGCAAACAAAACAGGTGATGGACCGAATGTGGATCAATGTCACACATTCACCCCAGTCCAAAGATCTGGGCCCAAATCCATCGTTTTTTTGCACTCCACACCACCCTGGGTTAGACAATGGCGATATGCAAATCAGCTCTGACCCTGTGCCCCATGGGAACAGTCCAGTCCGAACTACAAAAGCCATGTCCTTCCCAGAACGGAATCAAGCATCCGAGGACCGGACCGGTTTCGAGGCAACACCTCTCATCAGCCCGGCTAGCTTGACTCCAGTGGTGTGGAGTGCCTGGGACCCACGTCTGGGCATCCCCAGCGCACTTAGGGCTGCAATTGCAAACAAAACAGGTGATGGACCGAATGTGGATCAATGTCACACATTCACCCCAGTCCAAAGATCTGGGCCCAAATCCATCGTTTTTTTGCACTCCACACCACCCTGGGTTAGACAATGGCGATATGCAAATCAGCTCTGACCCTGTGCCCCATGGGAACAGTCCAGTCCGAACTACAAAAGCCATGTCCTTCCCAGAACGGAATCAAGCATCCGAGGACCGGACCGGTTTCGAGGTAACACCTCTCATCAGCCCGGCTAGCTTGACTCCAGTGGTGTGGAGTGCCTGGGACCCACGTCTGGGCATCCCCAGCGCACTTAGGGCGGCAATTGCAAACAAAACAGGTGATGGACCGAATGTGGATCAATGTCACACATTCACCCCAGTCCAAAGATCTGGGCCCAAATCCATCGTTTTTTTGCACTCCACACCACCCTGGGTTAGACAACCTGTTTTGTTTGCAATTGTTGCCATAAGTGCACTGGGGATGCTCAGACGTGGGTCCCAGGCACTCCACACCACTGGAGTCAAGCTAGCCGGGCTGATGAGAGGTGTTACCTCGAAACCGGTCCGGTCCTCGGATGCTTGATTCCGTTCTGGGAAGGACATGGCTTTTGTAGTTCGGACTGGACTGTTCCCATGGGGCACAGGGTCAGAGCTGATTTGCATATCGCCATTGCCTAACCCAGGGTGGTGTGGAGTGCAAAAAAACGATGGATTTGGGCCCAGATCTTTGGACTGGGGTGAATGTGTGACATTGATCCACATTCTGTCCATCACCTGTTTTGTTTGCAATTGTCGCCATAAGTGCGCTGGGGATGCTCAGACGTGGGTCCCAGGCACTCCACACCACTTGAGTCAAGCTAGCCGGGCTGATGAGAGGTGTTACCTCGAAACCGGTCCGGTCCTCTGATGCTTGATTCCGTTCTGGGAAGGACATGGCTTTTGTAGTTTGGACTGGACTGTTCCCATGGGGCACAGGGTCAGAGCTGATTTGCATATCGCCATTGTCTAACCCAGGGTGGTGTGGAGTGCAAAAAAACGATGGATTTGGGCCCAGATCTTTGGACAGGGGTGAATGTGTGACATTGATCCACATTCTGTCCATCACCTGTTTTGTTTGCAATTGTCGCCATAAGTGCGCTGGGGATGCTCAGATGTGGGTCCCAGGCACTCCACACCACTGGAGTCAAGCTAGCCGGGCTGATGAGAGGTGTTACCTCGAAACCGGTCCGGTCCTCGGATGCTTGATTCCGTTCTGGGAAGGACATGGCTTTTGTAGTTCGGACTGGACTGTTCCCATGGGGCACAGGGTCAGAGCTGATTTGCATATCGCCATTGTCTAACCCAGGGTGGTGTGGAGTGCAAAAAAACGATGGATTTGGGCCCAGATCTTTGGACTGGGGTGAATGTGTGACATTGATCCACATTCTGTCCATCACCTGTTTTGTTTGCAATTGTCGCCATAAGTGCGCTGGGGATGCTCAGACGTGGGTCCTAGGCACTCCACTCCACTGGAGTCAAGCTAGCCGGGCTGATGAGAGGTGTTACCTCGAAACCGGTCCGTTCCTCGGATGCTTGATTCCGTTCTGGGAAGGACATGTCTTTTGTAGTTCGGACTGGGCTGTTCCCATGGGGAACAGGGTCAGAGCTGATTTGCATATCGCCATTGTCTAACCCAGGGTGGTGTGGAGTGCAAAAAAACGATGGATTTGGGCCCAGATCTTTGGACTGGGGTGAATGTGTGACATTGATCCACATTCTGTCCATCACCTGTTTTGTTTGCAATTGTCGCCATAAGTGCGCTGGGGATGCTCAGACGTGGGTCCCAGGCACTCCACACCACTGGAGTCAAGCTAGTCGGGCTGATGAGAGGTGTTACCTCGAAACCGGTCCGGTCCTCGGATGCTTGATTCCGTTCTGGGAAGGACATGGCTTTTGTAGTTCGGACTGGACTGTTCCCATGGGGCACAGGGTCAGAGCTGATTTGCATATCGCCATTGTCTAACCCAGGGTGGTGTGGAGTGCAAAAAAACGATGGATTTGGGCCCAGATCTTTGGACTGGGGTGAATGTGTGACATTGATCCACATTCTGTCCATCACCTGTTTTGTTTGCAATTGTCGCCATAAGTGCGCTGGGGATGCTCAGACGTGGGTCCCAGGCACTCCACACCACTGGAGTCAAGCTAGCCGGGCTGATGAGAGGTGTTACCTCGAAACCGGTCCGGTCCTCGGATGCTTGATTCCGTTCTGGGAAGGACATGGCTTTTGTAGTTCGGACTGGACTGTTCCCATGGGGCACAGGGTCAGAGCTGATTTGCATATCGCCATTGTCTAACCCAGGGTGGTGTGGAGTGCAAAAAAACGATGGATTTGGGCCCAGATCTTTGGACTGGGGTGAATGTGTGACATTGATCCACATTCTGTCCATCACCTGTTTTGTTTGCAATTGTCGCCATAAGTGCGCTGGGGATGCTCAGACGTGGGTCCCAGGCACTCCACACCACTGGAGTCAAGCTAGCCGGGCTGATGAGAGGTGTTACCTCGAAACCGGTCCGGTCCTCGGATGCTTGATTCCGTTCTGGGAAGGACATGGCTTTTGTAGTTCGGACTGGACTGTTCCCATGGGGCACAGGGCTAGAGCTGATTTGCATATCGCCATTGTCTAACCCAGGGTGGTGTGGAGTGCAAAAAAACGATGGATTTGGGCCCAGATCTTTGGACTGGGGTGAATGTGTGACATTGATCCACATTCTGTCCATCACCTGCTTTGTTTGCTACTTATTCCTGGGCCCACACTAGCCCCATAACACCTGCACTGCTGGGGTCACTTTCCAAACACAACCTGCTGATTTGAAGATGGTGGCTGGACTTCCTGGTTGCATCCCCTGGCCCAGGGTACTCAGCTATACCCTCACGTGGCTCCTGATGTGTGGACTTCCATCCAAAGTGCTAAGGTCTCGCTCCCTATACAAGGATTAGACCCCATGGACTGGGATATAGGCGGCCTGGTAGTGGATCACGCACACGACACCTGGCAGTCATGACAGACTTTGAGGTGTTGGACTGAGGATCCTTCTGGTGCATCGCTCTTGAGGCCTTGTGGCCCACTAGCACCACGAAGCCCCTAAGACGACAGTTTACCGTCCATGTTTGCCTGATTGAGATGCCATTGAGACGCCATTGAATTACCTGCAGCCACGTATAGTGGAACTGGTTCCTGGTTGGGAAGCTTCCTGCTGGATAGCTGCTGGAGTGTAAGAGGGGTATTGACCCTGCCCTCCCTAGCCTATGCAATGGTCCCCTGACCAAGAGGTGCTGCCTCCTCTTTGGATTGGTCTACCTCAATGGGGAACATCTCCCTCCCCCATGCTCACAGTGGGCAAGGATAAACTATTAAGACTTCCTCCATCTCAAACCTGCATAGACCAGTATAATACAGGTTGCTCCACCTCTGAAGATGCCATCCCGGCTATAAATCCTTTAATGGAGTGAGATCTGCCCACCGTCCTCCAGGCTATCAATTGCTCTCAGGACTCTGTCGAGACCAAGATAGGGGAATTGCTTTTCAACATTGAATCTCCCCAGACAAGACCCCTGAAACACGACGCTGAGGATCCCTGATGTGGAATCCTGCACATCCTTGGTGAAAGATGATGTTGGGAAACTGAAGGTGCAAGTCTCCAGGCTACTCTCGGGTGCCAATGTCCAATTACTTGATCAACCTATCTTGTTAGATGAGATAGAGGGGGCTATTTCAACCATTGTGTCTAGGAAGACCCCAGGCCCTGATGGGTTCCTGAAAGGGTACTACAAAGCCTTAAAGGATACTCTATCTCAACTACTCCACACCCTGTACATAAACGTAGCAAAGAACTGTACTTTCTCAGCAGTTATTAACATTGCCACCATTGTGGTGATTCACAAAATACACCCTGCATCGTCCTCCTGCTTTGACTACCGTCCGATCTCTCTCATCAACACCAAGGTTAAAATTTATGCCACAGCCTTAGAAACTCGTCTGAAACAGGTGATCCACCCCCTGATCCACCCGGACCGGTATGGCTTGCTGCCCCGCCGCAACACAAGACACTGCCTTCGGTTTCTTCGCATGACAATGGCCCATCATTGTCTCCTCCCAACTTGCAAGGCCCTGGCATTAAATCTCTTTTCATTGTACCACGCTTTCTTTCTTTAGTTACGGTTGCTCGCCTGTTCTTAAGATGGCAATTCATCTCTTCTGTTGACTTAGTGAAATAACTCTGTGTTGCAGCCTGGATTGCGGGTATCATTTTATTGCTGAGCAGTATGTCTTAACTTAGGTGGGTTCCGCAGGCTGCTGCATGCTTTTGAGATGGGATTACTGCTTTATGAGTGTTGAAGAGTGTAAAGGTACTCATGCTGTGGTGTGGGAATGGTCAGGATAAGATTGGTTCAATTGGCTATAAATAGAAAGGATTCAGGTGGGTGAGTTTAGCAGCTGATGTGAAGATAAGAGAAAGAGAACACGCAGTTATCGTAGAGGGAGAGAACGTAGAGGAGGCGATAAGGTCACAGACCGCGGCATTCAAGGCAGAGTGGTCACTATTACGGGTTTGGGAAAGACAGGTTGTCATTAGGATTCAGACTGGTCACCGGGAGATGGGAAGGGGTTATTGTGTGGCAGAAGCAAGGACTTTTTGCACTTAGACGGATTGGTTTGTTGTATTTATTGATTAATTTACATGGTGATATTGTTTGTCCGAATGCACTGGTTTCAGGTATTTTTTAAAGGAAAATGGAGAAAATGTTGTTGGGCATGTTGTTTCACAAACTGGGAGGGGTGCGATAATCGAAAACGTATGATTTCAAAGGCACAAGCATAGAAGGGTCTGATTCAATTATGTTTTGAACAACAGGTTTAGATGTTCTTTTTCTGTTTCTTTCGGTTACCCCTGACAAAGGTCTAAAGAGAGGCTGAAATGCATTGGGTGGAATTGTGTGCGGTTCTGGAATATGAATTATATATCTCCACATGCTTAAGTTGAAGCCCGGATGGGCACGCTGAGGGCAGTTGAAAATTAAAGGATGAAACACCAATGAGAAAGCTGCTGTACTCGCAGTGATTTTGAGTGACTTAAAGCAAGTGTACTAAACATTTCGATGATTAATGAACAAATTGGAGTATCGATTGTTGAACTTAGTAAACAAGATATTGGTTAAATGTTAGGGGAAAATCCCTCACTTCGCAGTGCGACGGGCTGGTGCGTAATGCACGCACCTTTGGGAACCCTGTAGTGAAGGAATGGGCATCGTTTCTTATAATGGCAGTTATTCTCTTCTTTCTTCCTTATAAAGTGCAGCTCTCTGATCCGGTTCAGAGCTAACAGAAGAATCCCATGCAGGGTGCAATTCTTCAAGGTACATCAAAGAACAAGTTTGATTGCATTTTACAAGAGCCTCCCCCTTGATGCAGAGATTCTACTGATAACTAGTTTGGAATGGCTGAGTGTGCATTTTAAAATCGAGCAATACTTTATGAACAGTGTCTAGGTGCTTTCTAAAACTTTCACCAGGGCTACAATTAGGAGTGCATTTGGTAACTGTGTTACAATGTTTGTAAATTCAAAGGTCGGATTACTGATCACTGAGATTCAGCTTTCTGCTTCCAAACAGATCTCTAGGGTGTGCACATCAAAACATTGCATTATCTAATAACACGTCATAGGGTCTGAGCACCGAATCTGTGTCTTGTTTGTAGACAGTCAAGCACCTGTACTGTACCTGGGCTCACAGGGTCTGTACAATCAAAGCCACAGGATTGCTGGCAGCACTTCTGGATCCCACCACACTCCCCGTCATTGTTGCAACTTCTGGGCAGAGGATCGATAAGGCAGGTAACATTTACCTTAGGGCAGTCACCTGACTTCTCTGTAAGTAAAACATTTGCAGAAATAATAAAAGAGCTTATGATGCAAATTAATCACCAACAGAAAAATACATAACCAACCGTGATTTGCATATGAGATTGGCACAATGTTGTTGCACATAGATTTTCAATAGCAAAAAGCATCCTATAAGTCTCAGAGTACCTTATAAAATCAGGACTTACTAGTATCAATCCCTGGTTGAAATTATTAACATAGTAAATACAGAGATGTGTACATCTCAACCTCCTTTCATCATAGTCCCAGTTAGAAACACCCCTATCGTTTGTCACAATAATAGACTAAAATATTGTATTCATGGAATGCCTTATACTTCGACACTCTCTGTGGATAATTTCTACTGTCAATGTATTAAATACAGTACATTTGACACAACATTTGCTATTATTCTATTCAACCATGAGAGTATTCACTACTCCTCACTTTTCGATTAGCTTGAGTTGATATTGCATGTAACTGTACAAATATTTTCAAAATAGATGTAATAAATTTTCTCCCAACCTCTCTAATCCATTCCTTTGTGAACCTAGGTATTTTGATCTCCATAGGCCCTTTCTCTTTCATCTTTGTGAGTGCCTTTTTGTCTTGTATGTATGTTGTCAATCAAACAGGTGAATGGTGTGTGGCTACGAGCGTCGAGATGGTGGTCCCACTCTAAGTGTGCTCTGGACCCTTACATCATTCACTCATATCCCTGCTAGTCTCATGAGCACTGGACACCACAAACTACTCCTGTACCTGCCTGTGGGTGCCTCGCAGAAATCCTGCTTCTGCTGGACACCACGATTGTCTCCTGGGGCTGTGGCATCTGGCCGGCCCACACACAAGATGGCTGCCCCCTGGAAAGGCTGCACTGAGGGTCTGTGGGCTCTGAGGAGGGCTTGTGTGGTCGGCTGACTGTTTCCATAGCCCCCAGCTGTGCTGCCCATGATGGATAAGAAGCCCACTGGACTGCAGCCAACCTGCTTGCCATAGAGGTGTATCCGTGGCCTGCTGGTCTGCTGCTCGTATCACAGCACATGCGTCGATTGGCTCCTTCTGGGCACTATCTCTGACTCCAGATGATAGCCTGCGGAGGGGGCGGAGTGTGGCCTGGTGAGTTGCACAGATCCTTATTGTTGGAGCGGGGTCAGGTTGGAGGATCTGAGCCTCCCCCCTTTGCTGAATATACCTACCTGCGATGCCTAGGCTTCGCTTGACCCATGACCGGACCAGCCTTTGAGGGCGGCCCATTCTGAATAGGCCTTCTTGCCCTTGTCCTGCCCTGCTCCCTGATGGCCTGCTGGTAGCTGATCCCCAGGTGGTCCTCAACAGGGTGGTGATTGAGCAAGTGAGGAGGCTGCGTGGGGGATCGGGTAACAGTGTGAAATCCCTGGGAGAAGTGGGGCATAGTAAGAGACTTGCTACTCGTCAAGGACCCCTCCAGTGGTGTATCCAGGTACTGGGTTCCCTGGGGGGTGGCGCCGAACTGGGGACACGGGGTGGATGGAGTGAAGCCTACCTATTCCTGGGCCCACACTAGCCCCATAACACCTGAACTGCCGGGGTCCCTTTACACACACAACCTGCTGATTTGAAGATGCTGGCGGGACTACCTGGTTGTATCCCCTGGCCCCGGGTACTCAGATAAACCGTCACGTGGCTCCTGATGTGTTGACTTCCATCCAAGTGCTAAAGTCTTGCTCCCCATACAAGGATTAGACCCCATGGACTGGGAGGGAGGTGACCCAGTAGTGGATCACACACAGGATACCTGGCAGGCATGACAGACTTAGAGATGTTGGACTATGGATCCTTCCGGTGCATCGCTCTTGAGGCCTCGTGGCCCCCATAGCACCACGAAGCCCCTAAGACGACAGGTTACCGTCCATATTTGCCTGATTGAGATGGCATTGAGACGCCATAACCTTCCCTGCGGCCACGTATGGTGGAACTGGTTCCTGGTTGGGAAGCTTCCTGCTGGATAGCTGGTGGAGTGTAAGAGGGGTATTGACCCTGCCCTCCCTAGCCTATGCAAAGGTCCCCTGACCAAGAGGTGTTACATCCTCTTTGAATTGGTCTACCTCAATGGGGAACATCTCCCTCCCCCGTGCTCACCATGGGCAAGGATAAACTATTAAAACTTCCTCCATCTCAAACCTGCATAGACCAGTATAATACTGGTTGTTCCACCTCTGTAGATGCCATCCCTGCTATAAATCCTTTAATAGAGTGAGATCTGTCCATCGTCCTCCAGGCTATCAATTGCTCTCAGGACTCTGTCGAGGCCAAGATAGGAGAATGGTTGTTGAAATTGGTTCCCACCAGACAAGACCCCTGAAACACGACGGTGAGGATCTCTGCTGTGGAATCCTGCACATCCTTGGTGGAAGATGATGTTGGGAAACTGAAGGTGCAAGTCTTCAGGCTACTGACTCACCCCGCTGAGCTCCATTGACGGGCTGAGGATACTGAAAATCACTCCTGTTAGAACATTCTAGGCTTCATTGGCATTGCAGAGAGACTGGAACCAACACAAGCTGTGACCTTCTTGGAGAGCTGGATTAGAACCTAGATGCCCTAGGATCGCTTCTCAGCATGGTTTGTTGTGGAGCAGGCTCACTGGGCTCACATGCCCAGACCTCTCTTGGGGGCCCCACACAGACCAATGATCGGCTGAGTGCTCAACTTTAAAGGCAGAGACACTATCCTTCAGGAGGTCCAATCTCCGCCCACCCTGTCCTACGAAGGGAATGAGATATTGATCTTTCTTGAATACAGCAAAGAGGTGCAAGTCTAATATCGCTCTTATACAGAAGCAATGCAAAAGCTCTGGGATCTCAACCTTCCATACAGGCTCCTGTATCCGGCTTGACTTAAAGTGCTTTTCTACAACAGAACCTACTTCTTTGACCCCCTGGAGGAGTCCTGAACCTGGGCCACAGAGAAGCAGCCTCTCAACCAACAGGTGGCCGCACACCCCTCCCGCTCACGAACATGCACGTGCTCTGCAGCAGATGAGAATCCCAGGCCTCAGAGGAGGTGTACTCGCTCCTGCAGAGGCCACAATGCCAGGAGAGTGGATTCTTCATTACCTACCCTTGCAGTACAGAGGGCACGCAGGTCTTCTGTGTCCACCGCTCTGCCTCAGAGGATGCATGACCCGGAATCCAGTTTGGGTGAGCTGGGCAGATGCTCTGACACCCTGCCTGTCACTCGCCTGTCTAACACTAACTTCTCACGGAGCCCGGTGATCGGAGACTGAGATCACAATGACTATGGAGGAAACCTCTCGCAGGCAGCACACGTGTGGACTGTCCCAAACTCCTGAACTTTCACTATCCTACAGCTAGGAGGGGTCCACCACTCCACTCCGAAGTTCACAGTGTCGGCTTTATGTTTTCTTTTTAGGGCCACAGATGCTTCAGGGAATAAAGTATGGGGTGGGAGGTTGGTATAGGGGAATGTTGGAGACTCAGGTTTTATGTTCTTGCCTTTCTTCTCTCTGAGTTCAGCTTGTGACACTACACTTTTCCACTGCGCACTTACAGGTTGTTTGGCCCAGAGGCACCTCCCTTCCTATTCCATGAGCCCGACGCCTTGTAGCCTACCCATGTCCCAGACAGATACACCCAACCTCCTCACCAATCACAGCCATGACAGTGCCTTAACTTGACTTTAAGCCGCTCCATATCCTTTTGTGGAACTTTAACGGGCATATAGACTGTGCCAAATGCACCACAGTTCTAAAATACTCTCAACTGTTCCTTCCCAATGCTTTACTGCTGCAAGAAACATGTCTTCTGGGGAATCATTGCCTGTTCCTGATGCATCTATGGTATGATAGGGTTTTCCATACACGGTTTACATGAGGCTTCCATGGCGTAGCAATCCTCTTATACCATTCCCACCTACCATGGGGAAGTTATTGGCCTTCACAGTAACACTGAGTGGTCATACCCTTAATCTTGTTTCAACACATGTGCAACTGGCATGTCTTTCCTTCGAGACCGCTCAACACTATTGTCGGGCCGTCCATAAGGGTTGACGGTAATAGGGGGAGACTTTAATGCAGTCTTAGCTCCCGACAGTAATTCCACAGGGATCCCCTCTCATCAACGCTGCACAAAAGCCAAACATCTCCTACAACTGGCCTCAAGGTTTGTCATGTTCGATGTGTAGAGAACGTGGAACTCCTGCCTGCTCCAATACAACCACATTTCTGCATGCTCACCGCACTCACTCCTGCATTGACTTAATATATTCGTGCCTGCCCTTGAATACTGTGCAGTCACTGATATTCAAATCCTTGCTTGGGAATCTATGACCATGATCCCCTCCTTCTCCATTTGAGAGGCCCCACTGGAGCTCTCCGCCCTAGCTGGTGGCTGAACGCCTGGTATCTCCAAGACAGGGACTATAAGCAGGCCCCGGGAAAAAAACGTACGCTTTACTTGCGGCAAGATAAATGCATGGTTCTGTGCTCCAGTACCCTGTGGCCAGTGGGTAAGACCACCATCAGGGGGGTTCGATAAAGGCTACTTAAAAAAAATAAGCATAGGGCCGAGAGGACCATCTCTCCAAGCTGGAGGCTCGGATCATCCGTCTGGAGCATACCAAGGCCACGGGTGGCTGAGGTGACACACCTTGGCAATTTGAGCTCCTGTGGGAAGAAATCCTTCATATTACTCTGGACATGGCCAAAAAGATGTGGAGAGCTTCCACAACCCGAGTCTACGGGTAGGGAGACAAAAATGGCAAACTTCTTTAGTGTTTTGCCTCCTGCCCTTAGAAAATCGAATAATCCCAGAGATTGTAGATGCCGAGGGTCATTCTCAGGGCTTCACAGCCTCCATTGCACAGACCTTCACTGAATACTACCATCACCGCTATATGGCGGCCTCATTTGTGGACCTGGGACTCAGTCCCCATTTTATATGGGTGAAACCGCTTCCGCAACTCTCGGGCGCCGATGTCCAATTACTTGATCAACTTATCTTGTTAGATGAGATAGAGGGGGCTATTTCCACCATTGTGTCTAGGAAGACCCCAGGCCCTGAGGGGTACCTGACAGAGTACTAGAAAGCCTTTTAGGATACTCTATCTCAACTGCTCCATACCCTTTATATGAAAGTAGCGAAGAACTGTACTTTCCCAGCAGTTATTGACATTGCCACCATTGTTGTGATTCACATAATACACCCTGCATTCTCCTCCTGTTTTGACTGCCGTCCGATCTCCCTCATCAACACCGAGGTTAAAATGTATGCCACGGTCCTAGCAACTCGTCTGAAACAGGTGATCCACACCCTTATCTACCCGGACCGGTATGGCTTGCTGCCCCGCCGCAACACAAGACCCTGCCTTCGGTTCCTTCGCATGACAATGGCCCATCATTGTCTCCTCCCAACTTGCAAGGCCCTGGCATTAAATCTCTTTTCATCGTACCACACTTTCTTTCTTTAGTTACGGTTGCACGCCTGTTCTTAAGATAGCAATTCATCTCTTCTGTTGACTGAGTGAAATAACTCTGTGTTGCAGCCTGGATTGGGGTATAATTTTATTTCTGAGCAGTATGTCTTAACTTAGGTGGGTTCCGCAGGCTGCTGCATGCTTTTGAGATGGGATTACTGCTTTATGAGTGTTGAAGAGTGTAAAGGTACTCATGCTGTGGTGTGGGAATGGTCAGGATAAGATCAGTTCAATTGGCTATAAATAGAAAGGATTCAGGTGGGTGAGCTTAGCAGCTGATGTGAAGATAAGAGAAAGAGAACACGCAGTTATCGTAGAGAGAGAGAACGTAGAGGAGGCGATAAGGTCACAGACTGCGGCATTCAAGGCAGAGTGGTCACTATTACGGGTTTGGGAAAGACAGGTTGTCATTAGGATTTAGACTCGTAACTGGGAGGTGAGAAGGGGTTGTTGTTTGGCAGAAGCAAGGACTTTTTGCACTTAGATGGATTGGTTTGTTGTATTTATTGATTAGTTTAAATGGTGATATTGTTTGTCCGAATGCACTGGTTTCAGGTATTTTTTAAAGGAAAATGTTGTTGGGCATGTTGTTTCACAAACTGGGAGGGGTGCAATGATCGAAAACGTATGATTTCAAAGGCACAAGTATAGAAGGGTCTGATTCAATTATGTTTTGAACAACAGGTTTAGATGTTCTTTTTCTGTTTCTTTCAGTTACCCCTGACAAAGGTCTAAAGAGAGGCTGAAATGCATTGGGTGGAATTGTGTGCGGTTCTGGAATATGAATTATATATCTCCACATGCTTAAGTTGAAGCCCGGATGGGCACGCTGAAGGCAGTTGAAAATTAAACAATAAAACACCAATGAGAAAGCTGCTGTACTCGCAGTGATTTTGAGTGACTTCTAGCAAGTGTACTAAACATTTCGATGATTAATGAACAAATTGGAGTATCGATTGTTGAACTTAGTAAACGAGATATTGGTTAAATGTTAGGGGAAAATCCCTATCTTCGCAGTGCGACGGGCTGGTGCGTAATGCATGCGCCTTTGGGAACACTGTGGTGTAGGAATGGGTATCGTTTCTTATAATGGCAGTTTTTCTCTTCTTTCTCCCTTGCATAGTGCAGCTCTATGATTCGGTTCATAGCTAACAGAAGAATCCCACGCAGGATGCAGTTCTTCGAGGTACATCAAAGAAAAAGTTTGATTGCATCTTACAAGAGCCTCCCCCTTGATGCAGAGATTCTACTGATAACTAGTTTGGAATGGCAGAGTGTGCACTTTAAAATCGAGCAATACTTTATCTACAGTGTCTAGTTACTTTCCAAAACTTTCACCAGGGCTACAATTAGGAGTACATTTGGTAACTGTGTTACAATGTTAGTAAATTTAAAGGTCGGACTACTGACCAATGAGATTCAGCTTTTGGCTTCCAAACAGTTCTCTAGGGTGTGCACATCAAAACATTGCATTATCTAACAACCCGTCATAGGGTCTGAGCACAAAATCTGTGTCTTGTTCGTAGACAGTCAAACACTCGTACTGTACCTGGGCTCACGGGGTCTGTACAATGAAAGCCACAGGATTGCTGGCAGCACTTCTGGATCCCACCACACTCCTTGTCATTGTTGCAACTTCTGGGCAGAGGATCGATTAGGCAGGTAACATTTACCTTAGGGCAGTCACCTGATTTCTCTGTCAGTGAAACATTTTCATAAATATTAAAAGAGCTTATGATGCAAATTAATCACCCTCAGAAAAATACATAACCAACAGTGAATTTCATATGAGAATGGCACAATGTTGTCGCACTTAGATTTTCAGTTGCAAAAAGCATCCTATAAGTCTCAGAATACCTTATAAAATCAGGACTTACCGGTTTCAATCTCTGGTTGAAATTATTAACATGGTAAATAAAAAGATTTGTCTTGTATGTATGCTGTCAATCAAACAGGTGTAATGGTGTGTGGCTACGAGCGTCAAGATGGTGGTCCCACTCTAAGTGTGCTCTGGTCCCTTACATCATTCACTCATATCCCTTCTAGTCTCAGGAGCACTGGACACCACAAACTACTCCTGTACCTGCCTGTGGCTGCCTCGCAGAAATCCTGCTTCTGCTGGACACCACGATTGTCTCCTGGGGCTGTGGCATCTGGCCTGCCCACACACAAGTTGGCTGCCCCATGGAAAGGCTGCACTGAGGGTCTGTGGGCTCTGAGGAGGACTTGTGTGGTCGGCTGAATGTTTCCATGGCCCCCAGCTGTACTGCCCAGGACGGATGTGGAGCCCACTGGACTGCCGCCAACCTGCTTGCCATAGAGGTGTATCCGTGGCCTGCTGGTCTGCTGCTTATATAACGGCACAAGCCTTGATTGGCTGCTTCTGGCCACAACCTCAGACTCCAGATGATATCCTGCAGAGGGGGCTGGGTGTGGCCTGGTGAGTAGCACAGATCCTTATTGTTGGAGCGGGTGTCAGGTTGGAGGATCTCAGGCCCTCCCCTTTGCTGAATATACCTACCTGCGATGCCTGGGCTTTGCTAGACCCATGACCGGACCAGCCTTTGAGGGCGGGCCATTCTGAATAGGCCTTCTTGCCCTTGTCCTGCCTTGCTCCGCGATGGCCTGCTGGTAGCTGATCCCCAGGAGTTCCTCGGCAGGGCAGTGATTGAGCAAGTGAGGAGGTTGCGTGGGGGAGCGGGTAACTGTGTTAAATCCCTGGCAGAAGTGGGTCACCGTAAGAGACTTGCTACTCGTAAAGGACACCTCCTGTGGTTGATCCAGGTACTGGATTCCCTTCGGGGTGGCGCCGAACTGGGGACACGGGGTGGATGGAGTAAAGCCTACTTATTCCTGGGCCCACACTAGCCCCATAACACCTGCACTGCTGGGGTCACTTTCCAAACACAACCTGCTGATTTGAAGATGGTGGCTGGACTTCCTGGTTGCATCCCCTGGCCCAGGGTACTCAGCTATACCCTCACGTGGCTCCTGATGTGTGGACTTCCATCCGAAGTGCTAAGGTCTCGCTCCCTATACAAGGATTAGACCCCATGGACTGGGATATAGGCGGGTTGGTAGTGGATCACGCACACAACACCTGGCAGTCATGACAGACTTTGAGGTGTTGGACTGAGGATCCTTCTGGTGCATCGCTCTTGAGGCCTTGTGGCCCACTAGCACCACGAAGCCCCTAAGACGACAGTTTACCGTCCATGTTTGCCTGATTGAGATGCCATTGAGACGCCATTGAATTACCTGTAGCCACATATAGTGGAACTGGTTCCTGGTTGGGAAGCTTCCTGCTGGATAGCTGCTGGAGTGTAAGAGGGGTATTGACCCTGCCCTCCCTAGCCTATGCAATGGTCCCCTGACCAAGAGGTGCTGCCTCCTCTTTGGATTGGTCTACCTCAATGGGGAACATCTCCCTCCCCCATGCTCACAGTGGGCAAGGATAAACTATTAAGACTTCCTCCATCTCAAACCTGCATAGACCAGTATAATACAGGTTGCTCCACCTCTGAAGACGCCATCCCGGCTATAAATCCTTTAATGGAGTGAGATCTGTCCACCATCCTCCAGGATATCCATTCCTCTCAGGACTCTCTCAAGACCAAGATAGGCGAATTGCCTGTCGAAATTGGTTCTCACCAGACAAGACCCCCGAAACACGATGGCCAGCATCTCTGATGTGGAATCCTGCACATCCTTGGTGAAAGATGATGTTGGGAAACTGAAGGTGCAAGTCTCCAGGCTACTCTCGGGTGCCAATGTCCAATTACTTGATCAACCTATCTTGTTAGATGAGATAGAGGGGGCTATTTCAACCATTGTGTCTAGGAAGACCCCAGGCCCTGATGGGTTCCTGAAAGGGTACTACAAAGCCTTAAAGGATACTCTATCTCAACTACTCCACACCCTGTACATAAACGTAGCAAAGAACTGTACTTTCTCAGCAGTTATTAACATTGCCACCATTGTGGTGATTCACAAAATACACCCTGCATCGTCCTCCTGCTTTGACTACCGTCCGATCTCTCTCATCAACACCAAGGTTAAAATTTATGCCACAGCCTTAGAAACTCGTCTGAAACAGGTGATCCACCCCCTGATCCACCCGGACCGGTATGGCTTGCTGCCCCGCCGCAACACAAGACACTGCCTTCGGTTTCTTCGCATGACAATGGCCCATCATTGTCTCCTCCCAACTTGCAAGGCCCTGGCATTAAATCTCTTTTCATTGTACCACGCTTTCTTTCTTTAGTTACGGTTGCTCGCCTGTTCTTAAGATGGCAATTCATCTCTTCTGTTGACTGAGTGAAATAACTCTGTGTTGCAGCCTGGATTGGGGGTATCATTTTATTGCTGAGCAGTATGTCTTAACTTAGGTGGGTTCCGCAGGCTGCTGCATGCTTTTGAGATGGGATTACTGCTTTATGAGTGTTGAAGAGTGTAAAGGTACTCATGCTGTGGTGTGGGAATGGTCAGGATAAGATTGGTTCAATTGGCTATAAATAGAAAGGATTCAGGTGGGTGAGTTTAGCAGCTGATGTGAAGATAAGAGAAAGAGAACACGCAGTTATCGTAGAGGGAGAGAACGTAGAGGAGGCGATAAGGTCACAGACCGCGGCATTCAAGGCAGAGTGGTCACTATTACGGGTTTGGGAAAGACAGGTTGTCATTAGGATTCAGACTGGTCACCGGGAGATGGGAAGGGGTTATTGTGTGGCAGAAGCAAGGACTTTTTGCACTTAGACGGATTGGTTTGTTTTATTTATTGATTAATTTACATGGTGATATTGTTTGTCCGAATGCACTGGTTTCAGGTATTTTTTAAAGGAAAATGGAGAAAATGTTGTTGGGCATGTTGTTTCACAAACTGGGAGGGGTGCGATAATCGAAAACGTATGATTTCAAAGGCACAAGCATAGAAGGGTCTGATTCAATTATGTTTTGAACAACAGGTTTAGATGTTCTTTTTCTGTTTCTTTCGGTTACCCCTGACAAAGGTCTAAAGAGAGGCTGAAATGCATTGGGTGGAATTGTGTGCGGTTCTGGAATATGAATTATATATCTCCACATGCTTAAGTTGAAGCCCGGATGGGCACGCTGAGGGCAGTTGAAAATTAAAGGATGAAACACCAATGAGAAAGCTGCTGTACTCGCAGTGATTTTGAGTGACTTAAAGCAAGTGTACTAAACATTTCGATGATTAATGAACAAATTGGAGTATCGATTGTTGAACTTAGTAAACGAGATATTGGTTAAATGTTAGGGGAAAATCCCTCACTTCGCAGTGCGACGGGCTGGTGCGTAATGCACGCACCTTTGGGAACCCTGTAGTGAAGGAATGGGCATCGTTTCTTATAATGGCAGTTATTCTCTTCTTTCTTCCTTGCAAAGTGCAGCTCTCTGATCCGGTTCAGAGCTAACAGAAGAATCCCATGCAGGATGCAATTCTTCAAGGTACATCAAAGAACAAGTTTGATTGCATTTTACAAGAGCCTCCCCCTTGATGCAGAGATTCTACTGATAACTAGTTTGGAATGGCTGAGTGTGCATTTTAAAATCGAGCAATACTTTATGAACAGTGTCTAGGTGCTTTCTAAAACTTTCACCAGGGCTACAATTAGGAGTGCATTTGGTAACTGTGTTACAATGTTTGTAAATTCAAAGGTCGGATTACTGATCACTGAGATTCAGCTTTCTGCTTCCAAACAGATCTCTAGGGTGTGCACATCAAAACATTGCATTATCTAATAACACGTCATAGGGTCTGAGCACCGAATCTGTGTCTTGTTTGTAGACAGTCAAGCACCTGTACTGTACCTGGGCTCACAGGGTCTGTACAATCAAAGCCACAGGATTGCTGGCAGCACTTCTGGATCCCACCACACTCCCCGTCATTGTTGCAACTTCTGGGCAGAGGATCGATAAGGCAGGTAACATTTACCTTAGGGCAGTCACCTGACTTCTCTGTAAGTAAAACATTTGCAGAAATAATAAAAGAGCTTATGATGCAAATTAATCTCCAACAGAAAAATACATAACCAACCGTGATTTGCATATGAGATTGGCACAATGTTGTTGCACATAGATTTTCAATAGCAAAAAGCATCCTATAAGTCTCAGAGTACCGTATAAAATCAGGACTTACTAGTATCAATCCCTGGTTGAAATTATTAACATAGTAAATACAGAGATGTGTACATCTCAACCTCCTTTCATCATAGTCCCAGTTAGAAACACCCCTATCGTTTGTCACAATAATAGACTAAAATATTGTATTCATGGAATGCCTTATACTTCGACACTCTCTGTGGATAATTTCTACTGTCAATGTATTAAATACAGTACATTTGACACAACATTTGCTATTAATCTATTCAACCATGAGAGTATTCACTACTCCTCACTTTTCGATTAGCTTGAGTTGATATTGCATGTAACTGTACAAATATTTTCAAAATAGATGTAATACATTTTCTCCCAACCTCTCTAATCCATTCCTTTGTGAACCTAGGTATTTTGATCTCCATAGGCCCTTTCTCTTTCATCTTTGTGAATGCCTTTTTGTCTTGTATGTATGTTGTCAATCAAACAGGTGAATGGTGTGTGGCTACGAGCGTCGAGATGGTGGTCCCACTCTAAGTGTGCTCTGGACCCTTACATCATTCACTCATATCCCTGCTAGTCTCATGAGCACTGGACACCACAAACTACTCCTGTACGTGCCTGTGGGTGCCTCGCAGAAATCCTGCTTCTGCTGGACACCACGATTGTCTCCTGGGGCTGTGGCATCTGGCCGGCCCAACCACAAGATGGCTGCCCCCTGGAAAGGCTGCACTGAGGGTCTGTGGGCTCTGAGGAGGGCTTGTGTGGTCGGCTGACTGTTTCCATAGCCCCCAGCTGTGCTGCCCATGATGGATAAGAAGCCCACTGGACTGCAGCCAACCTGCTTGCCATAGAGGCGTATCCGTGGCCTGCTGGTCTGCTGCTCGTATCACAGCACATGCGTCGATTGGCTCCTTCTGGGCACTATCACTGACTCCAGATGATAGCCTGCGGAGGGGGCGGAGTGTGGCCTGGTGAGTTGCACAGATCCTTATTGTTGGAGCGGGGTCAGGTTGGAGGATCTGAGCCTCCCCCCTTTGCTGAATATACCTACCTGCGATGCCTAGGCTTCGCTTGACCCATGACTGGACCAGCCTTTGAGGGCGGCCCATTCTGAATAGGCCTTCTTGCCCTTGTCCTGCCTAGCTCCCTGATGGCCTGCTGGTAGCTGATCCCCAGGTGGTCCTCAACAGGGTGGTGATTGAGCAAGTGAGGAGGCTGCGTGGGGGATCGGGTAACAGTGTGAAATCCCTGGGAGAAGTGGGGCATAGTAAGAGACTTGCTACTCGTCAAGGACCCCTCCTGTGGTGTATCCAGGTACTGGGTTCCCTGGGGGGTGGCGCCGAACTGGGGACACAGGGTGGATGGAGTGAAGCCTACCTATTCCTGGGCCCACACTAGCCCCATAACACCTGAACTGCCAGGGTCACTTTACACACACAACCTGCTGATTTAAAGATGCTGGCGGGACTACCTGGTTGTATCCCCTGGCCCCGGGT
The DNA here is from genome assembly GCF_964263255.1 of Lissotriton vulgaris. Classification (NCBI taxonomy): domain Eukaryota; kingdom Metazoa; phylum Chordata; class Amphibia; order Caudata; family Salamandridae; genus Lissotriton; species Lissotriton vulgaris. The sequence goes on from NC_141694.1 coordinate 1,860,774,688, forward strand.
ACTCAGATAAACCGTCACGTGGCTCCTGATGTGTGGACCTCCATCCAAGTGCTAAAGTCTTGCTCCCCATACAAGGATTAGACCCCATGGACTGGGAGGGAGGTGACCCGGTAGTGGATCACACACAGGATACCTGGCAGGCATGACAGACTTTGAGATGTTGGACTATGGATCCTTCCGGTGCATCGCTCTTGAGGCCTCGTGGCCCCCATAGCACCACGAAGCCCCTAAGACGACAGGTTACCGTCCATATTTGCCTGATTGAGATGGCATTGAGACGCCATAACCTTCCCTGCGGCCACGTATGGTGGAACTGGTTCCTGGTTGGGAAGCTTCCTGCTGGATAGCTGGTGGAGTGTAAGAGGGGTATTGACCCTGCCCTCCCTAGCCTATGCAAAGGTCCCCTGACCAAGAGGTGTTACATCCTCTTTGAATTGGTCTACCTCAATGGGGAACATCTCCCTCCCCCGTGCTCACCATGGGCAAGGATAAACTATTAAAACTTCCTCCATCTCAAACCTGCATAGACCAGTATAATACTGGTTGTTCCACCTCTGTAGATGCCATCCCTGCTATAAATCCTTTAATAGAGTGAGATCTGTCCATCGTCCTCCAGGCTATCAATTGCTCTCAGGACTCTGTCGAGGCCAAGATAGGAGAATGGTTGTTGAAATTGGTTCCCACCAGACAAGACCCCTGAAACACGACGGTGAGGATCTCTGCTGTGGAATCCTGCACATCCTTGGTGGAAGATGATGTTGGGAAACTGAAGGTGCAAGTCTTCAGGCTACTGACTCACCCCGCTGAGCTCCATTGACGGGCTGAGGATACTGAAAATCACTCCTGTTAGAACATTCTAGGCTTCATTGGCATTGCAGAGAGACTGGAACCAACACAAGCTGTGACCTTCTTGGAGAGCTGGATTAGAACCTAGATGCCCTAGGATCGCTTCTCAGCATGGTTTGTTGTGGAGCAGGCTCACTGGGCTCACGTGCCCAGACCTCTCTTGGGGGCCCCACACAGACCAATGATCGGCTGAGTGCTCAACTTTAAAGGCAGAGACACTATCCTTCAGGAGGTCCAATCTCCGCCCACCCTGTCCTACGAATTGAATGAGATATTGATCTTTCTTGAACACAGCAAAGAGGTGCAAGCCCAACATCGCTCTTATACAGAAGCAATACAAAAGCTCTGGGATCTCAACCTTCCATACAGGCTCCTGTATCCGGCTTGACTTAAAGTGCTTTTCTACAACAGAACCTACTTCTTTGACACCCTGGAGGAGTCCTGAACCTGGGCCACAGAGAAGCAGCCTCTCAACACACAGGTGGCCACATACACCTCCCCCTCGTCAACATGCATGTGCTCTGCAGCAGATGAGAATCCCAGGCCTCAGAGGAGGTGGACTCGCTCCTGCAGAGGCCACAATGTCAGGAGAGTGGATTCTTCATTACCTACCCTTGCAGTACAGAGGTCACGCATGTCTTCTGTGTCCACCGCTCTGCCTCAGAGGATGCATGACCCGGAATCCAGTTCGGGTGAGCTGGGCAGATGCTCTGATACCCTGCCTGTCACTCGCCTGTCTAACACTAACTTCTCACGGAGCCCGGTGATCGGAGACTGAGATCACACTGACTATGGAGGAAACCTCTCACAGGCAGCACACGTATGGACTGTCCCAAACTCCTGAACTTTCACTATCCTGCAGCTAGGAGGGGTCCACCACTCCACTCCGAAGTTCACAGTGTTGGCTTTTAGTTTTCTTTTTAGGTCCACAGATGCTTCAGGGAATAAAGTATGGGGTGGGAGGTTGGTATAGGGGAATGTTGGGGACTCAGGTTTTATGTTCTTGCCTTTCTTCTCCCTGAGTTCAGATTGTGACACTACACTTTTCCACTGCGCACTTACAGGTCGTTTGGCCCAGAGGCACCTCCCTTCCTATTCCATGAGCCCAACGCAATGTAGCCTACCCATGTCCCAGACAGATACACCCAACCTTCTCACCAATGACAGCCATGACAGTGCCTTAACTTGACTTTAAGCCTCTCCATATCCTTTTGTGGAACTTTAATGGGCATATAGACTGTGCCAAATGCACCACAGTTCTAAAATACTCTCAACTGTTCCTTCCCAATGCTTTACTGCTGCAAGAAACATGTCTTCTGGGGAATCACTGCCTATTCCTGATGCATTTATTGTATGATAGGGATTTCCATACACGGTTTACATGAGTCTTCCATGGCGTAGCAATCCTCTTATACCATTCCCACCTACCCAGGGGAAGTTATTGGCCCTCACAGTAACACTGAGTGGTCATACCCTTAATCTTGTTTCAACACATGTGCACCTGGCAACTGGCAAGTCTTTCCTTCGAGACCGCTCAACACTATTGTCGGGCCGTCCATAAGGGTTGACGGTAATAGGGGGAGACTTTAGCGCAGTCTTAGCTCCCGACAGTGATTCCACGGGGATCCCCTTTCATCAACGCTGCACAAAAGCCAAACATCTCTTACAACGTGCCTCCAGGTTTGTCATGTTCGATGTGTAGAGAACGTGGAACTCCTGCCTGCTCCAATACAACCACACTTCTGTATGCTCACCGCACTCACTCCTGCATTGACTTAATACATTCATGCCTGCCCTTGAATACTGTGCAGTCACTGATATTCAAATCGTTGCTTGGGAATCTATGACCATGATCCCCTCCTTCTCTGTTTGAGAGGCCCCACTGGAGCTCTCCGCCCTAGCTGGTGGCTGAACGCCTGGTTTCTCCAAGACAGGGACTATAAGCAGGCCCCGGGAAACAAACTTAAGCTTTACTTTCAGCAAGATAAATGCATGGTTCGGTGCCACAGTACCCTGTGGTCAGTGGGTAAGTCCACCATCAGTTGCGTTCGATAAAGGCTACCTCAAAAAAAAGCATAGGGCAGAGAGGACCATCTCTCCAAGCTGGAGGCTCAGATCATCGGTCTGGAGCACACCAAGGCCACGGATGGCTGAGGTGACACACCTTGGCAATTTGAGCTCCTGTGGAAAAAAATCCTTCATATCGCTCTGGACATGGCCAAAAAGATGTGGAGAGATTCCGTAACCCGAGTCTATGGGTAGGGAGACAAAACCTGGCAAACTCCTTTATGTCTTGCCTCCCGCCCCTTAGAAAATCGAATAATCCTAGAGACTGTGGAAGCTGAGGGTCATTCTCAGGGCGTCAGCACCTCCATTTCACAGACCTTCACTGAATACTACCATCACCGCTATATGGCGGCCTCATTCGTGGATATGGGACTCAGTCCCCATTTGATATGGGAGATACCGCTCCCACAACTCTCGGGCGCCGATGTCCACTTACTTGATAAACCTATCTTCTTTAATGAGATAGAGGTGGCTATTTCCGCAGTTGTGTCTAGGAAGTCCCGAGGCCCTAATGGGTACGTGAAAGAGTACTACAAAGCCTTTTAGGATACTCTATCTCAACTACTCCACACCCTGTATATGAAAGTAGCGAAGAACTGTACTTTCCCAGTAGATAGTGACATTGCCACCATTGTGGTGATTCACAAAATTCACCTTGCACTGTCCTCCTGCTTCGACTACCGTCCGATCTCCCTCATGAACACCGAGGTTAAAATGTATGCCACGGTCCTAGAAACTCGTCTGAAACAGGTGATCCACCCCCTGATCCACCCGGACCGGTGTGGCTTGCTGCCCCGCCGCAACACAAGGCACTGCCTACGGTTCCTCCGCATGGCAATGGCCCATCATTCTCTCCTCCCAACTTGCAAAGGCCCTGCCATTAAATCTCTTTTCCTCATACCACACTTTCTTTCTTTAGTTACGGTTGCTCGCCTGCTCTTAAGATGGCAATTCATCTCTTCTGTTGACTGAGTGAAATAACTCTGTGTTGCAGCCTGAATTGGGGGTATCATTTTATTGCTGAGCAGTATGTCTTAATTTAGGTGGGTTCTGCAGGCTGCTGCATGCTTTTGAGATGGGATTACTGCTTTATGAGTGTTGAAGAGTGTAACGTTACTCATGCTGTGGTGTGGGAATGGTCAGGATAAGATCGGTTTAATTGGCTATAAATAGAAAGGATTCAGGTGGGTGAGCTGAGCAGCTGATATGAAGATATGAGAAAGAGAAGTTATCGTAGAGGGAGAGAACGTAGAGGAGGCAACAAGGTCACAGACCGCGGCATTCAAGGCAGAGTGGTCACTATTACAGGTTTGAACAGTGTCTAGGTGCTTTCCCAAACTTTCAACAGGGCTACAATTAGGAGTACATTTGGTAACTGTGTTACAATGTTAGTAAATTCAAAGGTCGGACTACTGACCACTGAGATTCAGCTTTCAGCTTCCAAACAGATCTCTAGGGTGTGCACATCAAAACATTGCATTATCTAACAACCCGTGATAGGGTCTGAGCACTGAATCTGTGTCTTGTTCATAGACAGTCAAGCACTCGTACTGTACCTGGGCGCACGGGGTCTGTACAATCAAAGCCACAGGATTGCTGGCAGCACTTCTGGATCCCACCGCAGTCCTCGTCATTGTTGCAATTTCTGGGCAGAGGATTCATTAGGCAGGTATAATGTACCTTAGGGCAGTCACCTGGCTTCTCTGTCAGTAAAACATTTGCAAAAATATCAAATGAGCTTGTGATGCAAATTAATCACCAGCAGAAAAATCGTGAATTGCATATGAGAATGGCACAATGTTTTTGCACACAGATTTTCAGTAGCAAAAAGCATCCTATAAGTCTCAGAATACCTTATAAAATCAGGACATACCAGGTTCAATCCCTGGTTGATAATATCAACATAGGAAATAAAGAGATGTGTACATCTCAACCTCTATTGATCACAGTCCCAGTTAGAAACATCTCTATCGCTTGTTACAATATTACAAGACAATGTTTTATTCATGGAATGCTTTATACTTCAACACTTTCTGTGGATAATTTCTACTGTCAATATAATAAATATGGTAGATTGGACACAACATTTGCTATTAATCTTTTCAACCATGAGAGTATTCACTACTCCTCACTTTTCGATTAGATTGAGTTGATATTGCATGTAACTGTACAAATATTTTCAAAATAGATTTATTACATTTTCTCTGAACCTCTTTAATCCTTTCCATTGTGATCCTAGGTATTTTGATCTCCATAGGCCCTTTCTCTTTCATCTTTATGAGTGCCTTTTTGTCTTGTATGTATGTTGTCAATCAAACAGGTGTAATGGTGTGTGGCTACGAGCGTTGAGATGGTGTTCCCACTCTAAGTGTGCTCTGGACCATTACATCATTCACTCATATCCCTGCTAGTCTCATGAGCACTGGACACCACAACCTACTCCTGTACCTGTCTGTGGCTGCCTCGCAGAAATCCTGCTTCTGCTGGACACCACAATTATCTCTTGGGGCTGTGGCATCTGGCCTGCCCACACACAAGATGGTTGCCCCATGGAAAGGCTGCACTGAGTGGCTGTGACCCAGGCCCACTGGGGCTCTGAAGAGGGCTTGTGTGGTCGTCTGAACATTTCCATGGCCCCCAGCTGTGCTGCCTCTGTGACTTTGTGGCCGGGGACTGATGTGGAGCCCACTGGACTGCCGCCAACCTGCTTGCCCTTGGGGTCTATCCTTGGCCTGCTTGTCTGCTGCTCGTTTCACAGCACTAGCCTCGATTGGCTGCTTCTGGCCACGACCTCAGACTCCAGATGATAGCCTGCGGAGGGGTGGTGCTGTGGCCTGGTGAGTCGCACAGATCATTATTGTTGGAGCATGGTTCCGATTGGAGGATCTCAGTCCCGCTCCTTTGCTGACTACATCTGCCTGCGATGTCTGGGCTCCCGCTAGACCCATGACCGGGCCAGCCTTTGGCGGCTGGCCATTCTAAATAGGCCTTCGTGCCCTTGTCCTGCCTGGCTCCGTGATGGCCTGCTGGTAGCTGATCCCCAGGAGGTCCTCGGCAGGACGGTGATTGAGCAGGTGAGGAGGCTGCATGGGGGAGCTGGTAACAGTGTTAAATACCTGAGAGAAGTGGAGCACAGTAAGAGACTTGCTACTCGTCAAGGACCCCTCCTGTGGTGGGTCCAGGTACTGGATTCCCTGAAGGGTGGCACAAACTGGGAGCACGGGTGGTTGGAGTGAAGCCTTCCTTTTCCTGGGCCCACACAGGCCCCATAACACCTGAATTGCTGGGGTCACTTTCCACACACAACCTGCTGATTTGAAGATGCTGGGGGGACTTCCTGGTTGCATCCCCTGGCCCCGGGTACTCAGATTACCCTCACATGGCTCCTGATGTGTGGGCTTCCATCCAAGTGCTATGGTCTTGCTCCCCATACAAGGATTAGACCCCATGGACTGGGAGGAAGGCGGCCTGGTAGTGGATCATGCACAAGACACCTGGACATGACAGACTTTGAGGTGTTGGACTGTGGATCCTTCTGGTGCATCGCTCTTGAGGCCTTGTGGCCCCCATAGCACCACAAAGCCCCTAAGACGATAGGTTACGTCCATATTTGCCGGATCGAGATGCCATTGAGACAACATTGAATTACCTGCAGCCACGTATAGTGGAACTGGTTCCTGGTTGGCAAGCTTCCTGCTGGATAGCTGGTGGAGTGTAAAAGGGGTATTGACCCTGCCCTCCATAGCACATGCAATGCTCCCCTGACCAAGAGGTGTTGCCTCCTCTTTGAATTGGTCTACCTCAATAGGGAACATCTCCCTCCCCGCGTGCTCACCATGGGCAGGGATAAACTAATAAAACTTCCTCCATCTCAAACCTGCATAGACCAGTATATCACAGGTTGCTCCACCTCTGAAGACGCCATCCCGGATATAAATCCTTTAATGGAGTGAGATCTGTCCACCATCCTCCAGGCTATCCATTCCTCTCAGGACTCTATCAAGACCAAGATTGGGGAATTGCTTGTCAACATTGGTTCTCACCAGACAAGACCCCTGAAAACCAACGACGGCCAGCATCTCTGTTGTGGAATCCTGCACATCCTTAGTGGAAGATGATGTTGGGAAACTGAAGGTGCAAGTCTCCAGGCTACTGAATCACACCACTGAGCTCCATTGACGGACTGAGGATACTGAAAATTACTCCTGTCAGAACATTCTAGGCTTCATTGACATTCCAGAGAGAAACATATGTGCAGTAATGGCCCGACTCAACAGTCATTGTGCCCACCTGATAAGGTTGCAAGGGGGATTAGACAGCAGATGGTGTGGGGGGTGGAACTGCAAGTCGCAATTAGTCTCAGACTGATCCGACCCTCTGGCAGATATATATGTCGTATAGAGTCCCCAAAATGTTTTTGTGTGGCTCCTGGGGGGGGAGTAGATCGCTGAAATTTTCTGTCTGTCTGCGTACAGCAAAAAAGCATGTTGTGTGACCACTGTGCCATAGTAGGGGTGGGGCCACGAAGCCAATTGATCGCTACTCTACATTTTGCTAGGAGAAGACCCATGTCTACCAGTCTGCGCCTCCCTCGTGGGATCTTTTTGGAATAACCCAGCAGGGCCAGTGCAGAGTCCAGGGGGATTTCCTTAACAGTTATATTCACCAGCTCACTAAAAACCAGTTCCAAAAATGTGTGTACCCTTGGGCATGACCATGCCAAGTGTAAGAAGTCGGCAGTTGGTTCGGCGCATCTGTCGCATGCAGAAGCTTCCCTCAACCCGTATCTGTGTAATGTCTCCGGTGTGTAATACGCCCTATTGAGATATTTAAAGTGGATCAGTCTGTGCCTGCCATGTAGCGAGATATGACGTGTACTGGTGCAACAATATGCCCACATATCGTCATCGATCGGTTGCTGTAAGTCTCGTTGCCAGTCTAACTTGGCCTTATAGTATTGATTTACCCTGTGGGACATAGTGATCTTATCAATATTGGAAACAGTTTTGCGGGGCGATTTAGCTTTGATAACATAGGTTAATTCCGTGACCTTAGGAGGCTCTAAGAGGTCCTCCCCCAATATGCCACATAAAGCATGCCTCTTCCTATGAAATTGGTAGTGTTGCAGTAGGGTCTGAGGGGTCTCCCGCAGCTCCAGCTCCTCCCATTGTTTAGCCAAGCCGTTGTGAAAGAGATCACCGGCCGTTTGTATGTTCAGAGAGCTCAATACTTGTATCACCCCTCGGTCTCTGCAGAGAGGCAGCCAAAGGACCCAGTCAGGTGGCATGGCTGGGGAATATAACTGAGCTCCAGCTTGAAGCTACAGCAGAAAGTGCCAGGCATGACGCGTAGCGTTGATGGAATCAAGTATGCCTGTCCTGCGGTCTGCATCTTCAAATATCAAGGCAGGGAGTGGTAGCGGATCAAGACGGAGGCGAGTAGCGTCTGGAGGACCGTGTATCCAGTAGTATGCATGTGCACACTGTGCAGCTCTATAATATGAGTTGAAATCTGGAGCGCCCAGTCCCCTCATGTGATACGTCAAGGTCAGTGTCTGCCACTTAACTCAAGCATGTTTACCCACCCAGGCTAATTTTATCATTAACGTTGTGACCCGACTAAAAAAAGAGTTGGGTAATACAATGGGGAAATTCATGACTAAGAACAAAAAACCGCCGTAGCACCACCATTTGCACGATTGAAATTCTGCCTAGCAGGGACAGAGGCAGCCTGATCCAAGTCCACCCACTGCACCTACGTTAGTCCGGTGCTTGTGGCCCAGCCTAGCCAGCATCGTCAGGTGTTCTATGTTTGCTCAGAGAGGCAGCACGATGGTCGTGGGCACTTAAAAACGTGGCCACAGATGTCCGGAGACCAGAGGACGCTGTCGCTAGTCACATATACGATGCAGTTGCCGGATAGTTATCGGATCATGTGATGGTGTTATGGAGCACTCGGCTCAAGCGGCCATCTTGGTTGCGAGAAAGCTCCGTCCCCAGTGATCACGATCTTATCCAGGATGAGATTAATCTGCACTGCTCTTATCTCACCATGGTCAGACTGCATCGTGCTGGCCTCCTCCTAACACCTAATTGCCCTTGAGATGCGGAAGCTCTGGATGACTTTTACCACATGAGCTGGTCCTGCACCATCTTAAACAAGGTCTGGTCAGCTGTAGTGAATGAGCTCAGCTCAATCCTAGGATGGCCCAGGTCATTATTGTACGGGTAATGGATGGCTTGGGTGGATCCCAGTTAGGCAGAGCCTTTTGGTATTGCCACCATGGTGGCCAAAAGAGACATAGCGGCCAAGTGGAAGTACTCTGCCCCCCACCCCCTCCCACAGTGTCACAATGGATCCAAGGGGTGGACTTGTGCGCAATGCAGGAAAAGCCTGAATATGATGCAAGAGGCTGTTCTGCCAAGTATGAGCATGTATAGGGCAAATGGCAGGGGCTTGTTGGGTAAAATGTATACCTGGTTCTAACGTCTTCTGTACCTGATAACACTGAGCACCAAGTAACCAAAGCAGATAGCAATATGTATTGCTCTATTATGCATCATCGTGTCACTTTTCTAAAATTCAGTAAAGTTGATTATAAAAAAAAAAATGGTGTAATGCCTGAAGCCTAGGTGGGCATGTGCATTCTGTAGTCTCGCCAAATGGAATTCAGAACTAGTTACCACCCAGGCATGAAATTAGCTCTCTTTTATGATGTGTCTAGATACATTTTCCATGGTTTTTAATTCCCATAATTTAATTTAATTCCCTAAAAGAGTCACCGTTCTTGTACATAACAGTACATGGGACAGAAGTTTCCAACTCATCCTTGCACTCCTGCTGTTGTTTTACGTCTCATCCCAATTATCGCATGCGCCTCTTGGAAACTGCCTGCAAAATGTGTTTTGCTAATTTACTTTTCGGTTTAAAACTTGTTTTCACTGGAAAGTAACCTAAAAGAATTGCAAAGCAGAGCAAAGCACTGCTTTGCATTACTTAGTGCCAATGGGGTAGTACATGGGCGTTCCCATGCTAACACCCATGCGGTTTGATGAAATACCCTCTCTACAAACAAAGACAGACAGGGTATAGTACCAAAATGTGATGTCATTTAAAAGGATGCATTAAGAGGAGAAATGTATTTATTTCTCCTTTCTTTTCTAAATTTGAAGTGTGGTACACTATGCAGCATACATGCAAAGTTGGGAAATTTGTAAAGTGAGTCTGCGGATAGTATTTTGTACTGGAAGGGTAGGCTTCCAGTACAAAACCTATGGTAGACTCTGGTAGACAGGCTCTCTCCTCTTCCCTCTTTGTCATGCCATGCAGTGCAACATTTACATGCCCATGTCTCAGAGCAAATTACCATCTGTTGAACCTGGCCCTTTCTACAGGTCACCCCCAAGCCTTTTGCCCTCTACCTTCCACTGTTTTCTGAAATTCATTTTTGTTAACCCCAGTTTGAATGCAGTGTCCCAATGCCATGTCGACTTGACATTCGAAGTTCCCTTTTATTAGATATAGGTCACCCCTATAGTAGGGCAGGGAGCTCTGTAATTAAAAGGGTGGACGTGTTCTGGTGGTAAAAAGCTCCCAATGTCATTTTTAACTACTCTGAGGTCCACACCTATCGTAGGATAACATTGGGTAGTCAAAGTCAAATAAGTCTTTATTTCGACACATGACATAAAAGACTGGGCAATTTATAAAATACACATTTGAAAAAGAACAGAGACACGAGATAAAACCCCAAAAGTATCTGGGACACAAAGTTCCTACCAAAAACAGATCTACTGGTTTTTCCTTTACAATAGAATAAAAATTATATTTCTTTAAAAAAAAAGAGAATATACAAAATGTAAAACCTAGTCATTAATTTAGTTTAAAAAGGAAGTTAGGGGCCATTAGGCAGTTCGCGACACAGTGGTGGTAATACATTAAGTTAAAAAGATGAACCCAAATTCAGTTAGAATGTAACTTTCTCCTCCGTATGGCCCACATCCAGTGCAAGAATTTAGAGACAGCGATTACAATACTTTCAGAACAGTCTGTTTTAAAGATCCTTAATGCCTATGTCCCGTTAGCAATGCCTTTCAACAAACATAGAGACTTTAGCCACTTATGACGTGGGTGTTTGTACTCTGGACAAATGAAAAAGATATGGGCTATGCTCTCCGGCTGGGTACTACAGAATGGACATGATAGATTATTTCCTGCAAGCCATTTACCAGTAAAGGAATTGACAGGAAGAGTGCCCACCCTGTACTGATGAAACCGTTTTCTATCTTCGGGAATTGTAATGATGTCCCAGTAGCCTTCATAAGCTCGTTCATGCTTGAGCTCTAAAAAGTCTCTTGTTTCGCATTGACACCATTGACCAGTAGTGCTCTTTTAGGACCTAACGTGGTGGGAAGGGGTTAGCTTCTGGATTCTCCCGCAATATACCCAGACCCATGGCGATATAGAGAGCCTTGACCTCTCTGAACCATGGGATTCTGTTGGCTGTATCAGTACTCCGGACTTCGAGGGGGGCCTGGGCATACTGGGAGAGTTCCGGTGTTACCTAGAGCCTCCTCCAATATGCCACTGGTCTATACCTCGCCACATCCTCCAGTTGTTGGCATCCCAGGTCATAATAGAGAGGCAAGAGAGGCGTAGAAGGTGGCAGGCCAACTAATCCCCTCACAAACTTGTTTTGGGAATTGGCTAGTGGGGTAATGTTGCTAACCCCCCATAATTCGGCCCCATACAAAACGGAGGCACTTATTTTGGTGTTATAAATTTTAAGTGCTGGGGCAATAGGTTTTGTGGCCGAACGGCGCAATTCCTTTAATAGTGCTCCTGGTAACTGGGAGTGTCTGGTGGTTTCCATTCAAGCCTGGAACCCAATGTAATTCCAAGGTAGGTAAAAGAATGGGTCTGTTCGAGCAGTTCACCGTTCATACTGGCCCACCCTTTCACAAACTTATGTTTGTGCATGACCATAAATTTTGTCTTTGATACATTATGGTAAGGCCATAGTCTTTGCAGAATCTTTCAAAACACCCAATGGCCTTTTGTAGCCCTTGTTGCGTCTTGGAAATTAAGAGTGTCATCTGCAAACATTAACAGGGGTACCGACATTCCATTCAACTTGGGTGCGTCCGTTGGGTAGTCTTTGAAATAGTCAGTAACCCTGTTAATGTATAACGAAAACAGCGTTGGGGCCAGGACACACCCCTGTCTTATTCCTCTAAGCATCGGGAACCTATCTGTTACTTGGCCTTGTTCTCCCCACCGAACCTGAGCAAAATTTCTATCGTGTAATTAATTAACAGAGAGAGTACCTCCGGTGGCATACTTTGCTCTTGGAAGACGCTCCACATCTTTAGACACGGCATTAAGTCGAAAGCCAATTTGAGATCGACAAATGCCGCATATAGAGTGCCTCCTCCAAGAACAACCCACCGCCAGTAAATCATAACAAGTCTAAAAACCTGATCTACAGGGCTCATCAGTCCAGTTAAGGATACTAGACAACACGAACCTGGCTACCACCTTCTGGACACAGTCTATCAGGCTAATCGGCCTGTAATTTGCAGGGTCGTAGCGATCCCCCTTCTTAAATATGTGGATTATCTAGGCCCCCTTACAGGTGTCGAGTATAGGGGAGCCTTTGGCGATGGCATTTACAAGGGACTGAATATAAGGTGCCCACACTCCTTTCCCGTGTAAAGAGGTCCACAGGTACACTGTCCAGCCCGGGCATTCTGCCCTTTGGGACAGAATTAAGAGCATATTCAACATCCTTTATACTGAAATATAGTGGCGTGAAGTCCACAGCAGAAATGGAGATGTTGAGGCACATCCCAGTGTCGAGGGACGGGCAGGCAAAATGCGTCTTTAAGTGCGAGACCCACGCGTCTCGGGGGACATGATTTTGTGGGTGATCCCTGGGGCGCCCCTTCCCCCATTTCACCAGATCCCAGAATGCTACCATGTTCCTAGTTCTACTCGCATTGTATAGCTCTGACCAATATTGGTCATCCCAAGATCGCTTTGCTTCCCGTTGGATTGTCTTATACGTCCCCCTGGCAGCTCAAATTCGATCCCTGTCTTTGGATCTAATTGCCAAGGCTAGTGATTTATATGCGTCCCTGCAGCTTTTACCATCCCATGAATCTGTCTGGATTTTAGAACTTCGTTTAGGACCACTGACCTCCTTAATAAAAAAATCTCTTAGCCTATTAAAAAAGAGTTATGTGGATAGGAACAACCTTTGACATGAAATCTTGGTCCGATATACACTTCTGGAGCTCAATTGTGGCCTTTGCCGCTAGTTCTCCCATTGTGACTAGGTGTTCCTCTTTAAGAAGACAATCAGCTCATTTTACCCTCCTGGTATCGTTTGAGGGGTATATGTCAACAGTGGTGGGTCTGGGATCTGCCAGCATTCCATCATGCAACTCCGCTGTTAACATAAGTGGATTATGGTCACTTTCCACCCGTTTTACAATGGCCATATCTTTAATAGATGACCAAAACTCTATGTTAAAAAGAATATGATCTATCCGACTGTTACGGGCCCCGTTATTAAATGCGGGATCGCCATCTCTGTCAGATTTAGTTCTGCCATTGGCTGCCCTTAGCCCCTGCTCTAGACATAGGGTTTTTAGCTGCAAAGCAGCTTGCGTCCATCTCTTTATGGGAGGAATGGTCAGTTGCAGGATATCCCATGTATGGTCTTCCTCCATTGCTAATTCGATATCGTTGTTATCCAGAAGTTCGAAGCAGCAATTGAAGTCTCCAGCTATCAACATGTTCCCTTTACAATTGTAGTAACTGAGATGGGAATCCAACAAAGAGACTGTCTCTGAGGGTTTACCCCCGGGTTTGCCCCTTGCGTATATATTAAATATATACAAATCTCTGGATTTTAAGGTTTGTATTTTAATAATTAGAATGTCGCTCCGATTGGAAGCCAGCTGAGACACTATATACCTGACATCCTGTCGGACCCAAATCGTCAGGCCCCCCATGAGTCTTCGCCTCATGCTTGGTGTGGCTGGGCTATAAAAATTCAGAAATCTCTGTCTAAACTGGGGTTCTATCTGCCAAGTTTCCTGGAATAATATAACGTGGTAGTTGTCTATAAACGTTAGCCAGTCTTGCAATGTTAGTTTTTTCTTTAGGCCTGCAATATTCCAGGATACCATAGATTGTACTGTAGATAAGTTATTAGCAGAACCATTGGTCTGGAGCTGACTACCTTGAGAAGCATTGACGTTTGTCAGCTGGCTTAGGTCTAGGGCGGCGACAACTGGGCTCTGACAATAAGGGGGCAACTTGGTTCCGTGGTAACCATCCCATTAAAGTTAACATCACTGTGATGCTCCATTGGGCCTGGGTTGTAAAGGCAGTATCTTCCTCTCTTGTAGTGGCAACATCCCCCTTGCCGTGATGGGTGGCTGTTCCCAGGTTCTTACGAGCTGTAGAGTTGCGCAATCAATCATTGGCATCCAAGGTGCTCAATGCCTCATACCGATTGGACACCACAGTTGCCCTTGGATTGCCACTAGGCATTTCACCCAAATGTCTATAACCGATCGGTCTTTTATGCACATCAGGGCTAGAAAAGATGCCCAGCGGGAGGATATTTATACCCTCCTGAATCAATCTAAATTGGGCACCCCGATCCAGTATATCCCTAACCAGGGCTGGTGATCTAAAGCTAAGGACGATGCAGTCTCCTTCAAAGATCTTCTTGGATTGCCTTACCCATGGGACTCTTCTAAACATCATAAATAGTTTGAAAAGATGGTTTCCAAGGCCGGTTTTCTGGTTCAGGTAATGTAATGATTTATGCTTTAGGGTAGACCAATGCTCCTTGTCATAATAAGCACTTTTCGGAGCATTAGCAAGAATGATTGTGTACGGCGTGGCCTCTGGTGGGAGGTGTAAGGAGGGTCTATCTAGCAGCTCCTCCCCGTCACTCCTGAGTTTACCTCTAGGGCCCTGTGGTCCCGCCCTCCCCCTACATGCCAGCTGAGCATTATGAATCAGTTGGGTTGCTGGGGCTTGGGCTGGAGCTAGAACTGTGGGGCATTCCACCTGCCTTTCGCCCTGCGAGCTAGTTGGAAGTAGTAATACCCTATCCTTGGTCCTAATAGTATTACTGACTCCCTGGGTGATTTCCTGATGAGCAGGTATATTTTCAAAGAGGTGTTTCTCGATCAGGTTCAGTCTTTGGGAAATAGCGTCAAGTTTCACAATAACGAGAGTAATCAATGATAGCAACCTTCCTTCTAACATATCATCTATATCCATTGGCGATTGTAAGCAATTTGGGCCATGGTGGGCCGCGGATGCATTCGTGTTATTTATTTCTCCCCCTTGCCCCTCTATAGTTCTAAGTGTCACCACAGGGCCTCTTGGATTGGTTGCGTGATTCCTATTCTTTGGCTGTTTTGAGGTCTGGATGCTCGTTTTGGGGGCACTACATGCCTTCCTTTTTCTGGACTGAGCTTTCCTTATACTGCCATATGTGGATTTAGATTGCCCAGAGCGTGTGTGTGGCGGGGAGGGGACCATGATCCGGCAGGGGGGGACAGCTATATTTGATGCTCCTGGGGTGCCCTGGTCAGGATATGGATGGAGTATGATTTATTGGGCTAGAACTCGTAGCTACCGTTAGATTAGCCTCACTTATGGGAGCAGATGTGTGCGGTGGTGGTGGAAGCCTTGGCTCTAAGGAGAGCCTCTGCATTAGCACGCTCTCAGCCCTAATGAGGAAAGCATCCAATGTGCCGACGACCCCAGCCCCTTTACCCCCTTACGATTAGTCTTACTCATGATCTTAACTAACACAATGAGAGGGTTACCAGCCTAGTTGCCAGTAATACAAGAATTGAAATGACCGCCAGATTGCACAATGCACAATATTGGGTCCCGTGGCCTAACCCCCAAAAAGCCCCACACTCCCTCACGTTGGCAAAACAAGTCTTATTATAGTTTTATTGTCCCCTTTGTCCAAAGTCACAGGTGTTCGGTTTTTCTTACTTGGGATCCCGGAACAAAGGTCAGGAGATGTGGCCCTAGTACCGCGTCACAGACTGTGCACACAGCTAGGCCCCCTGGGAGATGTGGGCCGGGGCCTCGCAGGCAGTCCTGCGCATTGTCCCTCCGTGCGGCGCTCCGCTAAGGGCAGGACGGAAGGTGCTGGCGGTCAAGGGTTCCCGGGCAAAATCCTGATGAGTAGCAGAGACAGCGTCTGAGTTTAGAAGTTTCCCGCGCTGCGGGAGTGTGCGGCCGCTCTTGTGGGCCTCAGTCGCCCTAGTGCTGCGTCACGGACTGTGCGCGCCGCTATGCCCCCTGCAGACAGCGTCTGAGTTTAGAAGTTGCCCCTGGGTAGTCCTTATTATATTTAATGATCTGTAAATAGTATTTGAAAGGAGGTAAATATGCCATGTATGGTACCTAGGAAACTATAATGTCAAACTCTCTTTAATAGTAAAGTCAGTATATTCTTAACATTTTCAAAAACACCACCTTAAGTAAGTTGCCATTTTCCTGCCCTTACCACTTTTCTTCCTGTAGGCTGGCCTGGGGCACATGGCTGGGTGTAACTGACATTCAGACCCACTCTTCAGTTCACTACATGGCCTGAAGAAAATATCTGGAAGGACTGCATGCTGATATGCTCTGCTGTGCACTCTGACAGACTGCTGCTGTACCTGGAAGGACTGCTTTTGTGTCCGGATCCTGCCTTATGACCTCAGAGGTCAGCCCCGCTGTTGAGCCCTGCTTCTTCATCTGCACCCAGGACTGCCGGAACTGACCCCAAGGGTTGGTTGCTGGGCTCCTGTTCAGAGCCAAAGGGAAATAACAGGCTCCCACTATCTTGAGCCCGCTCCTTGACCCTGTCTTTTGTAGTTCTGGTGTCAGATAATTTATAGAAATGTAATCTATTATTCTAAAGTGGTTCCGAAATTTTCCTCAGTTGTGTTTTCACTTAATTACAGTTTGTGTGCTGCATAAATACTTTACACATTACCTCTAAGTTAAAACTGGCTGTTTTTTGTGCCAAACTACCCAGGGTTCAGGGCATGTTCATTTTGTGAAATTTTATGGTTCACCCTGCAAGCAATTGTTATTGTTGCTTGGCCACGGCTCACATCTCAGTCAACTAACAACCCAATTTCTCATCCCTGGTTTCAAGATGTTGTATTTAGTGAAACATAGCCATCCTTCAACTGTTTTTTCAGTGAATTCCTATGTTTTTTTTATCATGCACTTGATTCAGCTGTCATCTACCCTTTCAGTTTTGACACCTTGTCATGTGTCCCCTCGGTTGTTGCTCTTATGGGCAGCTGACCAGCCTAAATTTATAAAAAGTGAGTCCATTCTTGCCCCCAGTGGATGGTGATGAATTTATCAATTGCGGTTCAGGCATTCCTGCTTTTTCAGTATTTTTTGCATCCAATGACTCAAATGGTAATATCAACTCTTGTTCCTCCATATCTTACTTTTGTGTACATTCCTCAATTGATGCAATAGTTCCTCTAAACAAGGACGCTGTGCCATAGGGCAGCCAATCCCTGTTTCAGATACACCTCACCTTCAAACAGCTGTATCCTGTGTAAACAAGGAAAGTGTGCCCTATTGTGTTACATGCGCTGCACTCCGGGTACTTCTAAACTCGTACGCGCATGGGGCATTCCTCTCAAGTGAAATACAGAGTGCCTTCTTCAAATCCACTCCATGTTTATTGTGCAGGCGGCCTGCACTTTTATGAGGGAAGAGAGATCCCCTTGCAAAAGGGTGCAGTTATTGACTGCACCCACCTGCCCTAACATCTCTGGGTAGAGTCCATGGGATCCCCTTGATTCATCCGGAAGGCACCAATCAGAGGGTGCAATGACAGTGACCTTTATGGCACACTGGTAGGGCTGCTCCTGATCAGCTTTTCTTTGCCTTTGAACGCACATCCATAATACGGTGCAGGCACATAGGTAAAGAGATTCCCTCATTTGCTTTGAGCCACGCCCCCATGCAATTGAGGAAACTCCATCTTGAAATAGGGCTGGCACTAAATGTGCACCAGTGATATCTATATTCCAGAAGGGGCCCAACAAACATTTGCGGCCCCTTCTGCAAGGCCACGGTGCCCCAGAGGCTCACAAAGCTGGCCCACATGCCTTTTGCAACCTTCGGTTTTGTTTGCCTTCTCTGCATGCATTAACTCTGTCTCATTTTTGGGCTGGGAGGATATCCAGATTACCATGGATTGGGTCAGGGTAGAAGAGAAAGTGGGCAGCCTCCTCGCTATTGAGGGCCCCATCTTTAGTAGTGTGCTGGGTATTTGAATGTATTACTGTAAATCTGCCTCACAGGTCCTAGACCCTTGGTAGTGGTGTTCAGGGTACTTCTTCAAAGTTGGGAGCTAGAAAATGCTCTCCATGAAAATTGCTGGAGAACCCTCAGAAGACAGATCTATCTACCAGCCTAACCACACGAAGCTGATCTGTTAGGGGTGGTCGAATTAGACCCCAATCATAAGTGTTCAATATGAATTCCACAGGGCGTAGAATGTGCAAGTATAGAAACCCTCTTGTGTTCCTGCAAGACTTTTGCTCCTTTCCCTAAAGCCTCTTACTGTGTATGGTATGGAGTTTTGTGATGCTCCCTAGGCAGGTTAAAGAGGAATCTCACCCACGAATAAGTGCTTGGCTTACTGTTCGGTTAGTGACCACGCCCCCTCTACTCAGCGTTCTGCTCCGTGAGGTTCCCGTAGTGTTCAGAGCTCCTGCTGAATTCTCTTGTTCCCGTTTGTGCTCCTTTCCAGTTCCTTACATTTCCACCTTTGGGTCACGGTATTTCTCTGTTTCGGATTTGTGTCCTGCCTGCTGTTTTGCCTTCCGCCCTGTTCCTTTGCCCTTTCTCGTCTCGGCACACCCTTCCCCGGTGCCTTGCGTCCCCTTCCGCCTGGATACCCCGCCTGCCCTTCTCTCCTCTGTAGTGTCAATGTTCTAGCTGGCAAATCCTTCTCAGTGTGTTGACTCCGCGGTCATTTTGTGATCGAGGAGGTTTTGTGTATGTTTGTGATTTGCGCTTCACTCCGTCCTTACCTTACGAGTGGAGCGTATTTTGGCTATCACGTCTTGTTGTGGTTACGCCCACTCCGTTCTGATCTTCAGTACCTATTCAGACGGGGCGTGTCTATTGTCCGCGTTTCATGTTGTTTGTTTCCTTTCTCCACTTTGTCTTAAGTTTATGAGTCGGAGGAAGGAATTGTCTGTGTTATATGTTTGTCACTCGCTCCACGCTGTCTTAAGTTTATGCGCTGGAGTGGGAATATCTGTATCACTTTGTCTTTAGCTTTATAAGTGATACTATTGTCATCAGCTGCACTTGTGGCGCCCAGTCCTGCTCTGTCTTAAGTTTATGAGTAGAACAGGCATTGGTGCATTCTACCTAGGAGATATCCTTGCTAGTTGTCCTCCAGATTCTCTGCTGTATCTCCTGGTTCTTGCCTGGACTTCTAGCTTAAAGCCCTGATACTCACCTATGTGGTAAGTGGAATGTTATGTTGAACACTTGTGTATCAGCCTTGTAAAGTACTGGTGAGGTTAGTATTGTTGTCTATTTATTTTCCAGTCTCCTGCCATCAATACGGCAGCTACGCCATCTTGCTAGGGGAGAGTGGTATACTCCCTGGGAAAATCCCCCCCACACTTTTTGGTAGCAGCTGCCTGTTAGCGAAGTTATACCTTCTCGCTGTGGTAGTTGTTGTCTGGAAGTGTTTGGGACATTCATCTTTGCTCCTGTGGACGAACTACCTCCTCTCTCGAGGGGGATCCTTGACAGAAAGCCAAGCCCAAGTATATCTAGTTCACCCGAGCAAAGATGAATGTGGACCCGAGTGTGGGTTCTACTGAACATACTCCTTCAATGGAGGAGATTAACACCGTAGTTACCAGCTTACAACAGGAAGTGGCAATGTTAAGAACAGAAAACCTGAAGTTACAGGCAGAGGTAGCCCATTTACAATCTCAAGATACAGGGGCTGTGGGTGGGACTACTACAGGAGCGGTACCCAAGAGAAATTATATTCAACCCGCCAGGTTTTCTGTACAAGCACCCACTGTTAGTTCCCCAGTTGAAGCGGCAAACGTAGGCCCTCCTGTACAAGTCACGGTGCACACACCTAGTCCTGTTCCTTTAGCCATGCCAGAGAGATTTACAGGAGATAGTGCCAAGTTTAACAGTTTTATGACTCAGTGTCATCTGCAATTTAAATGTAAGCCGGCAGCTTTCCCAGATGATGCATCAAAAGTGGCGTTTATTCTGTCCTACTTAGGAGGAAATGCTTTAGAATGGGCTGTTCCTTTGGTTGAAACAGATGATCCCTTGTTGTATAAGTACAATGACTTTCAGCTTAAGTTTAGAAGCCTGTTTGCTAAGCATGCTTATATGCAAGCCAGTGATAATGCCCTGCTTAGTCTTAAACAGGGGTCCAAAGATCTCCTCACATATATAACTCAGTTTAATCGGCTACTGGCTGAAACCTATTGGCCTGAAGACAGGATAACATCTTTATTCTATAGAGGGCTGTCAGATGAGTTAAAGGATATCCTAGCTCACATAGTGAATCCGCCTGAAGATTGTCCCTCATTCATTGAACTCACTGTCAAACTCAATCATAGACTACAAGAGAGACGAGGAGAAAAGAATCGTATTGGATTCCCCAGGTTGGTCCTACAGAAAAATGAGAAAAAGGAAAGCAAAGATGTACCTGAACCTATGCAAATTAGGGGAGTGAGGGGACCTATATCAGATGAGGAAAAAACTAGAAAAAGGAAGAATAATTTATGTCTATACTGTGGCAAGAGTGGCCATTATGCCAGAGACTGTCCCAACCATCCTTCTACTACTTCCAAGAAAATTGCTGGTGTTCAGGAAAACTATCAAGCTTGATGAATGAGGAGATCGATTCTTCAAGTACCAGCCTTTGTCAGATCTCTCAAAACCAAAAGACCTTGCTGAGACCGGTGAAACATTTTTTATTGAATATCACCTTAGTGGTCAGCAATCAATATAGACATCATATGACACTTCTTTTAGATTCTGGAGCCACTGGCAATTTCCTTGATATACGACTAGCTCAGAAGATGAACATACCTTTTGTGGTAAAAGAGAAGGGGGCTTGAGAGCATGCCTGGATTATAGGGCATTAAACAAGATCACGATAAAGAACAAATATCCATTGCCGCTCATCCCTGTGTTATTGGATCAAGTAAGAGGAGCCAAGATTTTTACAAAGATTGACTTAAGAGGAGCCTATCATCTCATCCGGATTAAAGAAGGCGACGAATGGAAGACGGCGTTTCGCACAAAATTCGGGTTGTATGAATATTGCGTGATGCCCTTTGGGTTATGCAACGCGCCTGCAGCCTTTCAATACTTCATCAATGAAGTGCTTCGAGAATACCTTGATGTGTTTGTCATCGTATATATTGATGACATTTTAATATTCTCTCAAACAGAAGAAGAACATGTGGTACATGTTAAAAGGGTGTCGCAGAAATTACAAGAAAATAACTTGTTTGCCAAATTGGATAAAACCACCTTTCAGACGGATACCATTGATTTTTTGGGGTATTTGATTTCTCCTAAAGGGATACTTATGGACCCTAAGAAGACAAAGGCATTGATGGATTGGCCTAGCCCTACCACGGTCAAGGAAGTACAGTCCTTTCTAGGATTTTCCAACTTCTATAGGAGATTCATAGATCATTTTTCAGAAACCATTCTTCCTATAACCAAGTTACTCAAGAAAGGAAGCAAGTTCATTTGGAACGAAGAAGCAGAAGAGGCGTTTTGCAATCTCAAAAAGAAATTTATGTCTGCCCCCATTATTCGGCATGCGGATAACACCTTGCCATTTTTTTGGGAAGCCGATGCTTCACAAGCAGCTGTTGGTGTGGTCTTGTCACAGAGAGATTCAGTAACCGGACAATTGCATCCGGTGGACTACTTTTCTAAGACGCTACTCCCTGCCGAACAAAATTACACAATAGGCGAACGAGAACTCCTTGCAATTAAACTATCCTTTCAGGAATGGAGACACTATTTATTGGGATCTCCACATGTGATCACTATATTTTCTGACCATTGGAATCTACAGTTCTTTAAATCCGCTAAAGCTCTGACCCCAAGACAGATGCGTTGGGTATCCTTCTTTAGTGAATATGATTTCATAATCACATATAGACCTGCTGCCCAACATGGCAAAGCTGATGCTCTCTCTAGAATTAACAACTCTAGCATGGAAAACCCGAACAGCACACTTCCTATCATTCCAGAACATAAAATCATCTGTGCTGAAGAACATCCTGTTCATTCATTTTTGGATATACTAAGAGTACAGTATGCCGCATTAGACAACCAAGAATGGATAAAGAATCCGTTGCATACTGTCAAAGAAGAGCTATTGTTTCATGACAACCGCTTGTACATACCTTGTCCCCCCTTACATGCTCAGGTATTAAACTGGTGTCACAATAGTGTACTCGCCGGACATCCTGGAGTAGCAAAGACAGTTAGTCTCTGTCAGAGATGGTTTTGGTGGGATACTATCATTAAAGACACAACAAATTTTGTGAAAGCCTGTTCTGTATGTGCTAGGCAAAAGTCTTCACATTGCGCCCCCACAGGGTTATTGAAGATCATACCAGCTCCTCCCAAACCATGGCATACCATTAGTATGGATTTTATCACTGAACTGCCAAATACTAAAGGGTACAACACCATACTAGTAGTGGTGGACATGCTGTCCAAAATGGCTCATTTTGTTCCACTTAAAAATATTCCAACAGCACAAGAATTGGTACACATTTTCCTAGAGCAGGTAATACGTCTACATGGTACTCCAGCAGTAATCTTTTCTGATAGGGGTCCTCAATTTGTTTCCAAATTCTGGAGAGGAGTCTGTTCAGTGTTACAAATGGATCATAGATTGTCCACTGCATACCATCCTCAAACGGATGGTCAAACAGAAAGGACCAATCAAACACTAGAACAGTATTTGCGTTGCTTATTGACCAATTTCTCCTCCACTTGGTTGGAAGCATTACCTTTGGCAGAATCTGCTTATAATAATTCAACACATTCAGCCATAGGAGTGTCCCCTTTTTACTTCAATCATGGTCAACATCCTGGGTTCCTTCCTATTCCCTTCCCTACTGATCTAGACAAAATACCTGCACTAAAGGAGCATCATCAACACTTAAAGGTTGTTTGGGAAAAGGCTATTCAAGAACTGAGCAAAGCCAAAGAAACTATGAAATATTAAGCAGATAAACACCGCAGGGAGGAACCTCAGTACACTGTAGGTGAAAAAGTATGGTTATCCACCAAGAATCTCAGACTCCCCGGGTCCAAGAAATTACAGCCTCGCTTCATAGGTCCCTATCCCATTCTGAAAGTCATAACCCCAGTGACTCTCAAATTGCAGTTACCTCCACACATCAGAATTCATCCTGTGTTTCATTGTTCCCTTCTTAAGAAAGACCTTCCCCCTTTGACCCCTGAACCACCACCTCCTCCTGTAGTGATCGAAGGCAAAGAAGAGTTTGAGGTACAACAGATCCTAGACTCTAGAAGGTATAGAGGCAAACTCCAATACCTTATAGATTGGGTAGGATATCCCCCAGAAGACAGAACTTGGGAACCCGCTGAAGATGTACATGCTCCTAGATTGATCAGGAGGTTCCATAGACTACATCCAAGGAAACCTGGTCCCGGCCCCGGGAGGGTGGTTTTGAGGGGGAGAACTGTTAGGGGTGGTCGAATTAGACCCCAATCATAAGTGTTCAATATGAATTCCACAGGGCGTAGAATGCGCAAGTATAGAAACCCTCTTGTGTTCCTGCAAGACTTTTGCTCCTTTCCCTAAAGCCTCTTACTGTGTATGGTATGGAGTTTTGTGACGCTCCCTAGGCAGGTTAAAGAGGAATCTCACCCACGAATCAGTGCTTGGCTTACTGTTCGGTTAGTGACCACGCCCCCTCTACTCAGCGTTCTGCTCCGTGAGGTTCCCGTAGTGTTCAGAGCTCCTGCTGAATTCTCTTGTTCCCGTTTGTGCTCCTTTCCAGTTCCTGACATTTCCACCTTTGGGTCACAGTATTTCTCTGTTTCGGATTTGTGTCCTGCCTGTTGTTTTGCCTTCCGCCCTGTTCCTTTGCCCTTTCTCGTCTCGGCACACCCTTCCCCGGTGCCCTGCGTCCCCTTCCGCCTGGATACCCCGCCTGCCCTTCTCTCCTCTGTAGTGTCAATGTTCTAGCGGGCAAATCCTTCTCAGTATGTTGACTCCGCGGTCATTTTGTGATCGAGGAGGTTTTGTGTATGTTTGTGATTTGCGCTTCACTCCGTCCTTAGCTTACGAGTGGAGCGTATTTTGGCTATCACGTCTTGTTGTGGTTACGCCCACTCCGTTCTGATCTTCAGTACCTATTCAGACGGGGTGTGTCTATTGTCCGCGTTTCATGTTGTTTGTTTCCTTTCTCCACTTTGTCTTAAGTTTATGAGTCGGAGGAAGGAATTGTCTGTGTTATATGTTTGTCACTCGCTCCACGCTGTCTTAAGTTTATGCGCTGCAGTGGGAATATCTGTATCACTTTGTCTTTAGCTTTATAAGTGATACTATTGTCATCAGCTGCACTTGTGGCGCCCAGTCCTGCTCTGTCTTAAGTTTATGAGTAGAACGGGCATTGGTGCATTCTACCTTGGAGATATCCTTGCTAGTTGTCCTCCAGATTCTCTGCTGTATCTCCTGGTTCTTGCCTGGACTTCTAGCTTAAAGCCCTGATACTCACCTATGTGGTAAGTGGAATGTTATGTTGAACACTTGTGTATCAGCCTTGTAAAGTACTGGTGAGGTTAGTATTGTTGTCTATTTATTTTCCAGTCTCCTGCCATCAAGACGGCAGCTACGCCACCTTATTGGGGGAGAGTGGTATACTCCCTGGGAAAATTCCCCCCACACTTTTTGGTAGCAGCTGCCTGTTAGCGAAGTTATACCTTCTCGCTGTGGTAGTTGTTGTCAGGAAGTGTGTGGGACATTCATCTTTGCTCCTGTGGACGAACTACCTCCTCTCTCGAGGGGGATCCTTGACAAGATCGTTAGTTGGTCGGTCATCGTTGTCGCTGACACTACGCTCAGGAGCAGCGAAATGTCATTCATGCAAAATATTGGAATAAATGAGCTTGTGGCCAGATTTACTTATCAATCAAACAAGGCAGCAAGTGGAGATGCTTTGCTTCTTTGTGTGAAAGGGAGAGCGCTGAACTGTGCCATATTTACAAAGATTCAGAGCGGTTCAGCTCTGTCCCTGTACTGGCACACTGTTGGCTCATCAGAGCCAATGTCGACACCCCTGCACCATAGTGCAACGGTGCGAGTGGTATAGGAGGGTAATACTGCCTGTATTTTAGGTAGGATTGTTTTTGTGAAGGAAGAGATACCTGCTTAAAAGAGGTTATCCCCATCGCATGATCCGGCAAGCTTTTAAAAGAGCAAAGTATTATGACAGGGACTCTTTACTTACTGGCACAAAAAGGAAACCTGAAGATCGCATCACTTGTGTTATCAATCATTCCCCATTGAACTATAAAATCAAAAATATAATCAATAAAAATTGGAATATATTGGAAACAGAAGAGAGTGAGAACTTTGGATCCAAACCCCTCGTGGCTTATAGAAGGAATAAAAACCTAAGAGACCGGCTGGTCCACACTAGGAGTAAACAGAAAATAGGAAATATACAGACATCATTGTCAGGACAAAGCCCAGTATTAGGCAACCACAGATGCGGGTCCTGTCATGCGTGTGAAGCTGCTATTACTACCGAATCAATTAACTATAACAACTTTGAAGTAACTCTGAGATCACTAACAAATTGTAGGAGTAGTAATGTTATATATACAATCCTGTGCCCATGCGACCTGGCCTATATAGGAGAAACAGGTAGGGAATTTCGCACAAGATTTAGTGAACACAAGTCTGCAGTTAGAATGAAGAAAATGTCAGCACCATTGGTGCAACACTGCATAGATTTGAACCACAATGAAAGTGAACTCCGTTGGTGTATCTTAGAGAAAGTCCAACATAGACCAGGTCAAATTATGGAACAGACCCGAAAAAAACGTGAGAGTTTCTGGATATTTCAGTTTGACAGCATTCGTAGAGGCTTGAATGAAAATATTGCTTGGTTTGTCACCAAGCATACATAAATTGTCATACCCCATCTGCAGCAGCAGGACGATCTACAGATCAAGGTCAGGTATTACTAAGCTTTCCTTGCTACCACGCCTTCTAGAAATCCTAATGGCCTAAGTATGTAGCACAATTTAAATGGGACAGTGCAGAATCAGAATAACACCAACATCGCCTTCTAGAAATCCTAGTGGCCTTAGTACGCAGCACAATTTAAATGGGACAGTGCAAAATCAGAAAAACACCATCCAATATTAAATCTTTGCAATTGGACAGTACAATTCAAACAGTACAATTCTAACTGGGTAGTATCTTAACACTATGATACCAACTAATTTTGATTTTGTATTATATTATATTATATAATAATAGTGCTGATAATATAATATAGGATACTATATCCTTATTTATCGAGAAACCATATATCCCACACGAAGATGGCGTCCGCAGGAGATTGGAGAAGCAACCCGAAATAGGACTTTACATATTAGCCATATAGTATCACAACTCCCTTTTTTTTAAAAAACAACAAGTTAGGTCTCAATAGTAAGATCGCTAAAATCTAACTTTGTGGTCGGTAAATATATAAAATTTGAGTAATCACGAACAGCAACAGAAATAAATAATTTTATCCCGTTCCAACATGGCGCCTAAAATTGGACCGGAAATTAAGACAACTTCTTCTGGTGCGGTAAATTACGAAAAAAGTCCATGGCGGGAGGTTGTGTACACTATTTAAAGATCTTACCGAAACTACCGGTGACAGTTTCGGGAAAGGAGAGACCAATCAGGAGGAACGTAGACACTGGATGTTACACCGTGAACAGGTAAGCGTCGGGAACCTATGGGGTATTTAAAAACTGGGCTTGAATAACATTTAACTACCTTGGAGCCCACTTGCATGGTTGTCTGTAAATTAAATAACCATCATAAATAAAAGGGAAAATGAATTGGGAGGCGATGAAGAGACGCGCGTAACCTTAATTAAATAACCCTCGATACGTGTGCAATATTAAAAAGGAAACACCACGTAGACAATGAAGAGACACGCATAACTGAAACCAAATAACCCCCGGCGCGTTTGGAATTATGTAAAAACGTAGTGATACCATTTGCCAATCAAATGAGGTAGTAGATAGTCACCCACTATAGTAAACCATGCGAGAGATCTTAAAAGTAAATACCAGGCACTCGATTGAATATGCATATGTATCCATCAGGAGCAGAGCCTATTTTAAACTAAACAACCTTCTGCGCGCCTGATTGACAGCTTTGACAACGCTAGCTAGAGACCATTAGGCAGTGTTCTGACACCGGCTATTTAGAAGATACAGGTGACACTAAAAACAAATACTATGCACTCGGCTTTCCATCTAGAGCTATTTAAAAGAGAGAAGGGCGAAAATACGCACACTGGCTAGTTCTTAAAGGCGAATACATAAATCATGAATATGACGAAGCCTACTTTTTTCACCTAGACACGACAACAAACTCTGAGAGTGACGCTTAGGAAAAAGTCCGATCGGATGGAAGAAAACTCAAGGCTAGCCCTGCTACAAAGCCTTACCAAGGTTGGTTACTTAAACTGATTAAACCTTTTATTTTATTTTTTAATTCAGTAAGGGAAAAAAAAGAAACCAACTATTCATTATTATCTTTAGGACAAACAATAAAAGAATTATAAAAATAAAGGCACCTCAATCTGCGCCTCTCCAGCACTGAGAAAAGAACAGGCCCCCTAACAACGTACTTGACAGAATAATTGTGGTAAGACTTGAATAAGGCTATTTGGTATGACTGAAAGTATTAGAAAACAAGTGATACAACTATATAATTAATTCTATCTAGAACAAAGATTAGAAGAATCCATCGAACAGATAAATCGAAATGAAGCATTCCCAACCAGGCTTCCCGATGAAAGATTAGTGGTAAGAACAATCCTTCCCATACATATGCTAACACCTGATATGTAATTGGAATTAATTCCAGACACGTAAACCATAGACTTTTTTGTTTAGGTGATATGGATATATTCCCAACAATGATTGCCACCAATAGTATCTGAAAAAGACCATACATTGATCTGCTGTCATTCTAATAAAGGTGAGAAGAAGAAAAAACTAAAACCATAGAAAATAACATCCTGAACTTGAACTATTACGTGTAACAATCATCATGAAACTCCCAGTGTATAGGGTAAGACACCTATAGAGAATCTGGATATGGTACAAAAATTAGAGTATGTCTTCATTCTTGTAAATTAAAAGGCCCTACCCCCAGAATAACTGGACCTTTCTCTTGAGTGGTGCCATTTTTCTTCTGCGCAACTAGATATTTCTAGGTTAATGTCACTTTGACTTTTACAAAGACTGTTAAAATATGTAATAAGAGATATATCCTTGTATTAAGGTTTGGTTACAGGTAAACTACAGTGTGTCTTTTAATTTCAGATACCCTGCACACTCGTAATGAGGGAAGACTAAAACTATTTCTAAGCTGGTCCTGAGGAAGGTGGTCCGAATCCACCGAAACGCGCGTAGACCTGGCGTGATACTAACATATACGATCTGTGTTACCTCAAACTTGGAAACTGTTTTAGAGCGAGTAAGATTGTGGTATGGTATGTGTGGTGTGTATGTAGTGTGTGCAATAGGGTAATTGTTGTTGTTTTCACTTAATTTGGAAAGTTATTATTATATTTTGTACAAATCATGTCATTCATTTTTGCACTTTTAAAACCACTTGGATTTAAACCAATGCTAATTAATTGATGTTCACTATATTAAAAAAAAGGACTTAAAATAAAAAAAAAGTTGTTTTAAATAATTTTGATAAAATCACTCAAAAAAGAAATAAAAGATATTTAATGAAAGAAAAAACATTGTCGTTTCCTGTACCAAACTAAAAGTTGACTGCTAAAA
This sequence comes from Lissotriton vulgaris, assembly GCF_964263255.1. Classification (NCBI taxonomy): domain Eukaryota; kingdom Metazoa; phylum Chordata; class Amphibia; order Caudata; family Salamandridae; genus Lissotriton; species Lissotriton vulgaris. The sequence goes on from NC_141694.1 coordinate 1,860,803,776, forward strand.
TTTTGAGAGCAATGCCAAAAAAAGACTAAGAGTAGACCATGGGGGAATCTTGTTATTTTTTTAGAGATACCTTCCTGTACAAAAGCAATCCTTAGAAGCATATTCCTCTTTGTATGTGTGCTGCAAAGGTGAAGCACAAATGCAAAGAGGAAGAAACATGGAAATATTAGTATATTTTTCCTCATTATGCCAAGTTTTGCTAGCTGCACCATTTTCTTGCTAGGGCAGTTTTACTGACTTTATTAAATCTGGTTTTGCATCAAAATACAAGGGTAGATGCAGGGAACCCCCATGCCCCACCCAAGGAAAGCCTCTCCGATACAAGGTAATGCACATCAGCGCTATGCACTGCGTTACTATTTTCTTTTAGTATGCCACGCAAATCGTGCTTTGCTTGGCTCAGTAAATCCTGAATTATCTTTTCCATCAGGGCTGTTTCATAAAAGTAATGCAACCCCAACAAAAATGTAAGTAAGCCCCGGTCTAAAGCTGTCTACAAGAAAGGTAAAGAAGTGGTACTTGTGATGAAGTTCAATCATTGCAGGAAAAAGGAAAACAACTCCGACCTACTCTCAAATCCGTCAGAAAATAAATGTTTGCATGTTATGTTTGCTAAACATCTTTGCCTGGGGACAACAAAAATGCCTTATGTTCCTTGCAGTGAATTTTCAATCAAGAGTCAGTGAAATACTTTTGTTTCTAAAGTTGGGCTGCTGCTTGCAAGCCAGCTAGCCAATACTTGCCCATACTTCATTGTTTTGACTCCCCCTAGAGCCAAAGAAATGCTAGTGCTGGCATTGATATAATCTACAAATGAAATAAAAGAAACTTGTAGTTAAAGTTCAAATCTTTCACCCTCTTTTGGAGAAACCTTTGCCCTTAAGCTACAGGCATAATGTGACAGCCGTAAGAGTATTTGATTATTAAGTCATGATTAAAAGTTCTCTGTATACTTAGACATTAATGATGTTTATAATATTGACTCAATCTCTAGACTTTCCACAATGGGACACATTTAGTAAAAGGATGAACCTGGCCTAATTCAGCTAGTTCACACATAATCATTTCAGGAGGGTGATCGATTGATGAATGTATTATGATTTTCAGATTCATCCCTGGCGATCCCTAAATGACGTCCATGTATTTAAGGCATGATATTAATACCAGAACCTATCTTGAAAGTAGGGTTGCCACTGTTCCAAGAGAAAAAGAAGGAGCATTTGTTGTGGAAGAGTCTGTAACGGACTAAAGTAATATTAAAGAGAAATGTAAGTAAAGTCATATAAATTCACTTGTAACATGACTTTTTAATCTTTATTAACTTTCTTTGTCGGGTATCACTAGAGGATCTCAAAAGGACACTTAAAAGTCCTTTCTGGGGTGTGGCTTGGATGGCAGAGCTAATGGCTGCCTTATCTCGCTGCTCCGTCAGATCGGAGAAAAGAACACAGATCACCAACGAGAACACAAACTCCAGGGACACAGCAATCGATGATTTGGCCACCGGGAAGATCACTGTCAATGTGATTGACACCACGACGACCACTGGTGTCCAAGAAGAGAAGAAATCAAACTTATGTCCAGGAGGAAGGAGAGAAATGCAGAGAACAAAATGGCGGCGACACAGCGTTACACAGCTGGAACCAAGGAAAAGCGCATTCGAATGGCTTGCCACAGCACCAACAAAAACACCACCAGCAGCAACCATAAGGAGCATTAAGGCACGCTAAGCCTAGTAGCTCATTTTGGTGGGGGACTGGGGTGCTCGAGTGCTTGAGTGTGAGGCGAGGGAAGGACTGCGCCCAGCAGCCGCAACAGTAATGGCGATTAATAGAGAGCTCGCTCACCAAAGACAGCCCGGCACTGAAGAAGCGTCCTCCAAAGTAGAGATGCCCTGTGATTTACAGAGCGTCTGACAGCGTGCCGAGCGCCGAATGCAGGTACCAGCCTGTACTATAATGAAACTCGGTCGGGAAGCTGTTAATGGTGCTAGAATAATCAGGACCATAGCTGAAGGAGGATTAATAAATATAAAGCTCTTAACCTATGCAAAGCTAACAAAGCAGGGAAACTGCTTGCTTCCTATCTCAAACACAAACGGAACCAGTATGTCATCTCATCCATTAAAGACTCTAACAATAAAACCCACACCAAACACAAAGACATCCTTAGGACCTTCAAAGAATTCTATCAGGAACTTTATAATAACTTAGAAGATCCTACCAAATACCTCGAAAAACTCAACTTGCCACTACTAAACATAGAAGAGAAAGCTAGGCTAGGACAGGAAATTAACTACGCAGAGATTGAAATGGCAGTCAAATCCCTAAAAGACAACAAAGCCCCTGGCCCAGGCGGGTTTACAGCCTCTTTCTATAGAATCTTCTTAGACCAACTAAAACCAACCATGAAACAAGTTTTTATTCACACAGCATCACAGGGACCACGCCAAAACACTATGTCGGAAGCTAAAATAATAGTCATTCCGAAGGAGGGGAAGGACCAACTCTGACCGAAAAACTATAGTCCTATATCACCGATTAACGTCGGCTGCAAAATATACGCTAAGATCTTAGTGGTCAGACTCAACTCTGCCCTACTAAAACTAATAAGTAACTCCCAAGTAGGCTTCCTATCCACTCACATGTCTAACGATTACACCAGCCTGCTGTGCCACATCATAGAGCATGCCACCGTTAAGGCTGAACTGGCAGTAGCTATCACCCTAGACACCAAGCAGGCCTTTGATAGGGTTTCCTGGGCTTTCTTGGAACGCTACATGCAATCTTTCAATCTAGGTGAGGACTACTTATGTATGGGTATGGCCCTTTATGGAAACCCATCAGCTCGTATTGTCGTTAATGGCTCGCTCTCCGACCCATTCACGTTACATCAAGGTACTATACAGGGATGGCCACTATCTCCATCCTTATTTTTACTAGCTGTGGAACCCCTAATCAGGGACATCAATTTGAAAGTTAACATTAAGGTGGTGGATATCAATGGCGCCCAAATAAAACTAGTCGCTTATGCAGACGACATACTAATTGTAACAGAACAACGAGGGCATCAATTGCTGCCCTGATGGAACAATAACTAGATAGTCCAACTTCTCAGGGTACAAACTCAACAGAGAGAAATCCGAACTCAATCCATTAAACATCCGCAGTACGAGGGATATCCTGGGAGAGTCTGGGCTAAAATGGCTACATCAAATACTTAGGCTTCGAATTTGGTAGCAACATGATAGATACCCTACACCAGAATGAGAAAACATTACTACGGAAAATAAAGAAGCTTTTGGATTCTTGGTCGCCAAAATTCATTACGTGGTGGGGCAGAATCAAGACTATTGAAATGATGATCATCCTGATGGTTAACTACCTCAACAGTATGCTCCTGCTCCTCCTTACAGACGACTTCCACTGCAAACTAGGTATCCTCATCTCTAACTTCCTTTGGTGTGGGGAAAAAAGCAAGGATCAGTATCAAAAAGTTAAGACTAGATAAAACATTAGGAGGGGTGAACTTAGCGGATTTCAGACTATACCTGCTGGCTTTCCTGGCGGAACAAGGCTCATACTGGATCACACCACCTACCGGCTACATCCTGGCATGGCTAGAGGTAGAGAGGGCCATTCTCAATAACCTAAACCCCCTTGCTCTTCTAACAACAAATAGACTATACCCACCTACCTCCAAGTCCATTTTTAAAAACACTAAAATTGCACTACTTAGGGTTGATAAAAAGCTGGAGAATAGTAATAAAGGGTCTAAATTGGAATCACTCCGGGCCAATAGCAAGATAAGATACAAAGGCAAAAGCCTACCTCTAGAACATGGATTAATAAAGGAATCCTCTTCCCTTATCAACTAGAAAACACCACATACCCAAATACATTGTCAGACCTTCAAGTAACGTATGGCCTAGCTGACATTGAATTCTACAACCTCTTAACAATTAGATCGTCCCTTACAAAATCCAAATTATCCACCACCCAACCATCAATCTCCTTATTTGTGACAAACATTACCCAACTAGGCCACCAGGTCTCGCAGATATACAAACTCCTCCGCCCAAAATCTTCTAAACTTAATGATAAGGTTATAGCATTTTGGGGGCAACTACCTCTAGAACCAGCAAAGGAACAGGAATGGCCCTCACTATGGAAATCTGTCTCATGAAATAAGATCTCCACTGTTCTCTCCCAAACCAAATACTGGCTACTACACAGGACATTTTGACCCCTGCCTGTTTATTTGCATTAGGGCTCTGAAACAATGCAAAATGATGGAACAGTAATCAGAAAACGGGGGACCTAGCCCACCTTATCTTTCAATGTACTTTACTTAAATTTTTTGGTACAAAATCTTCGTCTTCATAAATGTTGTGTTTAAAAGTTCTATGGTCAGAAACTCCTTCAACTTGCCTTTGGTCAGTATAAGCACAAAATTAAGAAATGATTCTGACAAAGATCTACTTGACCTGTTACTAACCTCGGCAGTGAAAATGGTCCTTGCCAACTGGAAGGACACGAGTAAGACTTTGTACAAGAGCTGGATAAGATGGATCATCCACCTCAGAGAGGCAGACAACATAGCATTACGAAGCTCTCCATGGAAACCATCATCCAGGACGCTGTGGAACTCTTTAGACGCCTTTCTAGACTCTTACGCACCTCCATGAACAAAGCTCTCACCAAGGAATCATATCCAGTGACCTTACTGTCGTTCCATCTGAATAATTCTATTTAAGTGAAATGTTCATTGTTACCGGTACTAGAATGTCATATTATGTAAGTTGCCAATATCGGGCGCCTTTGTGCCAACATATGCATAGATATGCAAAAGCGATGTTACAGCTCGCCTAGCCGTAGCTCCTCCCTCTCTTCTCTTTCCATTCCTTTTTCCCTTCCTTTGCCTGTCCTTGTTTCTTTTACCATTGGTCACCTGGGTTAGGCTCATGTTATCCATACATACCCTCACGCTATGTATGCACCTTGGAGACACTTGCTTACCCTACTAAATGCTTTCCGTATACCCTGTGAAAATCAATAACGTATTTTGGGGTAAAAAAAAAGTGCTTTCTATTCATATTTGCTGTTCCACCAATGTACAGATAAAGGTGAAAAATACCGGCTTTGGATCATCTATGACAACCAGCCAGGTGACAACCCTATCTGAGAACAAAAGGCCAGATGCATCAAAGGGTTTTACCCATTCTCTCTCAATGGGAAAAGGAGTTCGGACATATGGCCCTATATTCTGAATACAGGCAAAGCACTTTGTAACTTGTGCCACACTTGCCATACTACGTTTAGCATTTGCTAATGCTGTATGATTAAAAGCTGCCTACCAAAGTCACAGAAAGAAAAATGGTACGGCTCATGTTGCGTGCCTTGCATAGCATAACTGGCAAATTAAAGTGGTTTCAAGATGTTGTATCCTGTGAAACATAACCATACTTCAACTGTGGTTTTTTGTGTAACTTTCTATCTTATCATGCACTTAATTTGCCTGCCATCTACCCATTCAGCGCTGGGTTTTGATTGAGTCCAGTGGGAGGTGCCCGAAGGGTTTGATCTTAGGTCAGACCTGCAGCACCTACCTGTGCATCCTCCCAGGGTCTTGTCTCATTCACACATTTCGTTTTTAGAACAAAACATCATTGTTATGAAAATTGTGATATATTTTTTACAAAAAATTGTATTTTTTTTTCATACAAAGTGGCCGCTCTTGATTGCCATTTTCATGAAAATCACAATTTAATGTACTGAACTACGTTTTTTTTCTGATTGTGTACCCATTGTGGATGTATTTGCGAGCCTTGAAAACTCCACTGGGGTCTGGCGGTTCTCACAGTCCCCTCCCATTGCTTTGGAAATAGTTTTTACACAGCACCAATTTTTGGCCTTTTTTTTAACAAAATTGTGATTATTTAATTTTCACGCAAAATTAATTGACTCAGAGGCAGTCACATTTCGCAAAAAGTCCAAATCTGATTGATAGAAATGATTTTTTCAATTCAGTGTCCAATACATAGGGGGAGATTTACAGACCCCCTGCGCCACCAGTACGTGCCTTTTTATGAAATACTAGTGGTGCAGGGGGCTCCTCTATGTTTACAAGAACAGGAAAAGCCACCCTGCGTGACTTTTTCTCTACTTGTAAAATGGCCCCTTCACACACAGCACTTTGCATTGAAGGGACGTTCCATGGGTGTTTCTGTGGGTGTTCCAACTCTACACCCATGAAACAAGACACATCTCCACAAACCTGAGTGCTACGCCACCCTAGAGGTGGCGTAGCGAGGCAAAACGGTGAGAGAAATGTTTTAATTTCTCCTAGTTTTTTCCCCTTTTAATGCATTCTGCATTCTACAGCACACACTGAAAGAGGAAAATGCTTGTAGTGATTGTTTTTGTGCAGGAAGGTGCCTCCTTGAAGGTGCAAGGGTGCCTGCGGGAAGCACAGCGATGCAACATATTCTTGTAAATATGTTGCATCCCTGTGCTCCAAAGTGCCGCAGCGTGGCACAGCCAAAGGCCTTGCAGTGCCACGCTGCAGCACTTCTTTGTAGATCCGCCCCATAGTATTTCAAACCATTTCAAGCCTACTGACACCTTTTTAAAATGTCAGTTGCTAAAACACTACTGAAATTATTTACTAAAATAACAAAGGCATACATTCAAGGGGCATATCTGTTCAGATGTTCTTGCTTTAGTAGAGAGCAACATTTCCTATGGGAGCCCTAAAGGGAAAGCACATATTCTTTGACTCACTGTCACCTTAATCTTTTTTTCTATTCACAGATTTACATGAAATTTGACATGTCGGACCTTAGCTGGCTACAGAAAGTGAGTGCCAAATTTGATGCCTATTCAACCAAGTAGCCCAGACGTATGGGCAGCAATTATGTTTTTTTGTGGAAAGTGTGAGTGAATCATAACTACACTGCTGGCACTGTCTTTGCATAATGCAAGATGATATGGAATAGAATGCTTTTATTTTTCAAACTCAGGGAAGACGCTGTGGTGAATCAGTAGAGTAATATTCAAGTATGTTGATGTGTGTTTTGTAAGTGCACTTGGATTTAGTGACAAGATTATATAGTTTTTAAGTGGTGAAAAGCAAAAAAAAAGAAGAGACCATCAGGAAGAAGTAATAAGACTTTGTGTAGTCAATAAAAATGTTATGTTATGTCATGTTGTATTATGCTATCTTATGTAAGGAAGTGCTATGCTTTGTCATATTGTGTTATGTTATCTTATCATATGTTATGCTATGTAATGTCGTGGTATGTTATCTTATGTAATGTTTTTTTATTCTATGGCATGCCCTGCTATCCTATCTTATGTAATCTTATATAATGCTGTGTCATATCGTGTTATACTATCTTATGTAATGTTATAAAAATGCTATGACATGTCATTGTATCTTATGTAATGTTATGATGTTCTATGTCATGTCATATCATCCGATCTTATGTAATGGTATGTAATGCTATGTTATGCTTTGTTATGCTTTCTTATGTAGCATTATGTTATGTTGCTCTTCTAAGTTACATCATGGTTTTGGCGGCTGTGTGTGGAAAAACAAAGCAGCAGAGCATAGTAATTGAACCCTCACACCCAAGAAGGTAGGACTCTGAAGATACGTTACCGATCACAGCATCTAAGCACATCTTCCCACACAAGTTGCAGCACTTCTGAGTCGGAGGGCACTCCCTGTCAAGCTGGCACAGTGGTGGAGGCAGTGGAAACCTGCACATGACATCTATGAGGGGGCATGTGCCGGGGCGCGGTGCATCTGAAACACACAATCAGGATTATTAGCATTCTGAATTAGAAACACAGCACTCCTGGGTCACCAGCACAATTGTCACAGGCTGTTTACACATCTTCACACTGAATTTTCTATATAGATGGATTGACTCCTTTAGATTTCAGGAGATTGAAATAGCATCAATGATCTTCACAGAGACTGCACACAGATGGATCTTTATCAAACATCTGGCTCTTGTAGGTCTCATTAAGGTGTATCACATAGTATCACATCCTCCTAACTGAAACATGGCTCAACCCCAATTCAGATCCAGATGTTGTTTAAGCACTCCCCCAGGGGTACCAGATACAGATTGGACAGAAAGACAGGCAAGGGCGGTGAGATTGCCGTCATATATAAAGGCCTTCTGACCTGTCGTCTGCTTGGGAATCCACTCCTAGACTGTGAGAATGTTCATTTCTCGATAGAATTCCCTCCACTCCTCTCCCTCAAAGGCATCCTGATTTAACGGCCCCCAGGAGCGACAGGTACTTTCTGTAAAGCTGTGGTAGAAGTAGTTATCAACCTAGGCAGTACTGCAGCGAATTTTACTCTCCTTGGAGATCTTAACTTGCACTTTGACCATTCGGGAGCAGCAACAGCACATGAATTAGCGTGAGATCTCGCGGCCTTTCAGCTGCTCAAAAGGTTTCACGAACTACCCGTGTCAAAGGACATTGCCTTGAACCTGTGTTTTCTAATTTGGAGAACCTTAAAGGGAATGACCCCATCCCCATCCCAGGGTGTGCCACTTCCTCGTTTCCACTTTCCTGGTGTCCCCGGGTCACCACTACTTATGTTCAATCCTCACTGACCCTGAACCGGCCCTGGCCCAAGCTCTTTCTGGACAAGTGGGCCCACGAACTGGAAAAGACCAGACCAAAGTCTGATCCCAGTCCATTGATAGCCAATGATGACTTCTGCAGCTGGATACAGGACTCGCTGAATGTGGCCCTTCCAAAAACATTGATAAAAAAGATTGATGATCCCCATAAATCTCCCTGGTACTCCTCTGAATTACGTGTTTTAAAACAGCGTTGCAAAGTACTGGAAAGAGGCTGGAGAAAGACTTTACACCAAGCAAAAAGCTGGAATATAGGAGAGCCATCGGCACTTATGGAGCAGAAATCAAAAAGGAGCAGGCCTCCTATCACGAGTAAAAAATCCTGGCAGCCGCCAACTCCCCCAGAGAAACTTTCTTATCATAAAAAAACTTCTCAAAATCTCTGCCCCGCCTGTTGCCCCCGACACCTTGGGTCAATGATGCAATAAACAGCAGAGTTCTGTACCACTAAAATACAGAATATTCTCAAACTTCTGCCCCAAATAGATGACAAATGTGACGCCCTAAATGAACACATAGGCCGGGGTCCACTTACAACCGAACACTTGTTGGAGGTTATTCTTCTTCTCCCCTAGGAAACACTTTTTAAATTTACTGTCCTCTGAGAAAAATGGTTTGCCCAGGGATCCCGCACCTATGAACGTCCTGAAAAGGGTAGCACCCATAATTTCCCCTATCATCACTGACCTGTTTAATGCCTTACTTGCCACAGGAATAGTCCTCTCCAATTAGAAACGGCCATGGTAAAGACACTTCAGGAAAAAAACAATCTGGACCCTGGCTGAAATCATCGCACCATCTCTCTTCTTCCTAGGATTGCCAAGATTGCTGAGAAATATGTTAACCATACCCTCTTTGAATTTTCTAGAATCCGATAATTTGCTACACCCCTCCCAAACGGGATTTTGCCGACGTCAAAGTACGGAACCGCTCTGTTAGCAGTGGTAGAAGAAAGCCGAAAGATCCTGGATTCAGGACGGTCATCACTGATTACACTCCTCAGCTTGAGTTCAGCATTTGATATGGTGAATCACCGTATCTTGATTCACCGTCTCAGGAATATAGGAGTATCTGGCACTGCATTGCAATGGTTGTGCTCTTTTCTGGAGGGAAGATTCTTCCAGATACTGGAAGGGGAAACAGTTTCTAACCCCTTGCCTTTGCTGTGTGGTGTCCCTCAAGGCTCATCGCTGAGCCTGACCCTTTTTTATGTGTATATGGCCCCACTGGCGGCTATCGTGGCCCCTTTTGGAATCCATATGATGACCTACGCTGACGACACCCAATTGGTCATTGCACTTAATCATGCAAAGCAGTTGTCTAATGGCCTTTACTCATGTCTAGAGGAAGATTCTAAGTGGATGGGGGCGTCCCACCTTAAACTTAATGGTGAAGAGACAGCGATCATGATCCTGGGTAATGCCTCAAGCTTTATATTGAGCACTATGTGGCCTGCATGTATGGGCCCAGTCCTGGGCCCTAAGTCTAAGATGAAGAGTCTGGGTATCTGGTTTGACCAGAACTTGACATTTAAAGTGCAAATTTAAACTTGTTATGGCCGCTCAGAACGGAGCGTAAAGTGCTTCCTCTTCTTCATTCCCAGGCCAACAAAATATTAGTCCAATCACTGATTCTCTCGAGGATAGATTATTGAAATGCACTTTACTTGGGGGCTTCAATCACAGTAATTACGAAACTTCAAATGTTGCAAAACTGCGCTGCCAGACAGTTGTTTCTCAGCTAATCCTGCCCTTCGCTCTCTTCATTGGCTTCCGGTGAAAGAAAGAATTCGTTTTAAGGCCCTCTGTGTCATCCATAAGTCACTACAAGGGAACGAGCCACTGATAAGATCGACCATGATCTGCTCCTACAAGGCCAACGGGAAACTGCGCTCGGATGGACTTCACTTGGTTGAAGTACCCAGGATTAAAAGGGCCAGAAGCGGCGGCCGACTCTTTTCTCATAATGCGGCCAAACTCTGGAATGCAATGCCACTGTATCTCCGCAGGGAATCCAGCCATCTTACCTTTCGAAAGCAACTGAAAACAATACTGTTTCCCTAAGTCTCTATTTCACTGGTCAATATTCGCGCCCAGCGCTGGGATGCCATGTGCTATTTAAATGTCTTTTTCATTTCATTTCATTCATTTCCAACCCTGCTCTCTCTTCTACTATTCTTATTTTTCTTCTCCACCAGTACTCTCTCTACTACTTCTTCCCCTACCTTTCATCGGTCTTGCTGGACTTGGCCCTTTTTGCAGGGATGTTCCTAAACTTTTTGCTTCTTCCTTCTATTTTTTCTTGACCTGTGACCTGTATCCTTTTATGGAACTTTAACGGGCCTATAGACTGTGCCAAATGCACCACAGTTCTAAAATACTCTCACTGTTACTGCCCAATTCTTTACTGCTGCAAGAAAGATGTCTTCTGGGGAATCACTGCCTGTTCCTGGTGCATCTAGGGTATGATAAGGTTTTCCACACACGGTTTACACGAGGTTTCCATGGCGTAGCAATCCTCTCATACTATTCCTACCTAAAGATCCCCAGGGGAAGCTTTTGGCCCACACAGGAACACTGAGTGGTCATAGCCTTAATCTTATTTCAACATATGTGCACCCGGCAACTGGCAAGTCTTCCCTTCAAGACCTCAACACTATTGTCGGCCCGTCCATAAGGGTTGATGGTAATAGGGGGAGACTTAAATGCAGTCTTAGCTCCTGACAGTGATTCCACAGGGATCCTCTCCCATCAACGTTGCAGAAACGCTAAACACCGCTTACAATGGGCCTCCAGGTTTGTCATGTTCGATGTGTAGAGAATGTGGAACTCCCGCCTGCTCCAATACAACCACATTTCTGCATGCTCACCGCACTCACTCTGAGGTATAAAAATAGATTTCCCATGCATAAGGAGTATCTGACCTATATTATTTTCGCATGATGCATCTATACGTACCCTCTTTTGCTTAAGAAAAATAAAAAAATAATTAAAAAAATATATATACATATATATATATATATATATTACCTACTGGCGGTCGCCAGTAGGTATATATAGTTAGGATTTTTTCCCTATGGGATTTCTGAAAATTCTATGCCTAATAACTTTTGCGTTCGTGGACGGAATTGGCTGAAATTTTCAGGAAAATGGCACATTTTGTTTCTGAGCAGACCTTGAAAATTTGGGGGGGTTTTGTGGAGGGGGGGCCGAGAAAAAAGGGGGGTCCCAAAACGCCTTTTTCCCATGTTAATTTCCATAGGGCGGTTGGACTCACTTTTAGCCCGAACGGCTGAATGGATTTTCACGAAACTTGGCAAAATTGTAGGGACTGTTAGCCCGATGTGCCTTTGCTAGGTCTCAATATATGTGCTTCAGTGGATTTTGAGAAATTAACGTTTAAATCAAGATATATATCTGTAACAGCGCTCCGGGCAGCGATCCGGTTCGCGAACCTTTCGCGTAACGGAACTTTGCGATGAGAAGCTGATTGGCCCTCCGGTGTCTGTCAACATTCTAAACAGTCCGGAGCGGCCGCCATCTTGTCTCTCGGTAGGATCGAGAGACAAGAGGAGGCCAAAACAAAGGGGGAAATTACCATAAGGGGGCATAGTAGATCCTCGTTGACCCCCTAGGTTTTATGTGGAGGTTTTAAAAGGGCCTAGGAGGGTCCAAAAAAAAAAATTTTTTTTTGCGTGGTAAGCGCCAAGTTCGCGAACCGGATAGCTTTCTGGGCAGCGAACTTTATGGATAAAAGAATGAAAGACTTTTCTAATACTGTATGTTAATTGTTTGTTGTTTTTCTTGTTTTTTTTTGTTTTCTTTATTTATTTATTTTTTTTATTATGATTGTGTTTCATACTTTATTAAATTTTCTAACATTTCATTGTCAGAAATGTCATAATTTATTATAGGGTGTAATTGTTTTTCATTTTGAAGCAAGTTGTCTACTGCTTCAACACATTGTAGAAGTTCGTGGTCTCTACTGTCATCCATAAAGTCATCAAGTTTGTCTTGGCTGCTCTCCTTCAGTTCAATCGAAAATGAAACTTGCTGCTCGCCTTCCATTTTGCCTGAAATTTGGATTAAAAAAATATATATTAGTAGAGATAGGGCACTGTTGGGATTAATTTTAGATAGGCAGTTTTTATCAGTGAATTTATCTTTTGGCAGTGTATAGTATGAGAGTGGAAATAGGACTAAAAAAAAGTGTATGTGATTTAACCAAGACACTACTACTACAGAGGGATAGTGTATATGTAGCAGAAAAAGTCTACTATATTAAGTCATAGTGCACAATATATTAAATTATAACTTACCTTCACAAAGAAGTTGAAGTTTTTTGAAGCTTTTGAAATAGGAGGTACAACAAGAAGTAGTAGTCAAAATGGCTGTGTTTCCTTCTCTCCCTTTATATATATACAGGTATATAACCAATCAAATGTCAGGTAATAAAAGTAGAAAATGAAAGTAACATTTTCATTGGTTGTCAATTCCAACAATTCAGATGTGTTTTGTGAAGTAATTTACCTCACGGTACTTGGAGAGGTCTACAGGCTAAATGGCTAAATGGAATTTCAATGAAATTTGTGAGAATGGAAGGGATTGTTATGTAGTATGAGCTAATCTATATTTGGTGAGAGTGTTTCTAGTCGTTATTCTGTAAATTACTTTCCCGCCTTTTTTTAGGACCGCTTTCCGGGAAGCTGCCCGGTTAGCGAACCTTAAGCGTCACGGGAGTCCACCATTTTGTGTTTCGTTCGCATTAAGATACAAGATGGAGGGCAAATAATGTTTAGAATGGGTAGAAGGGGTCATGGTAGACTTATCTTGACCCCCTAGGTTTTCTGAGCGTGGCTGAGGAGGCTTATATGTGCGGAAAAAAAATTTTTTTTAAAAAAATTCCGCGAGGTTAGCTTTCGGTTAGCGAACCGGGTAGCGCTCCGGGGAGCGAATTTTGTGGAAAATTAGTGAAAAAAGTTAGAGAAAAATAATAATTGTGAGTGATCAGATGTAGGGTAGCTCTGAGAAGAGCTTTTGGGTTTATGGTACATTTAGGTACTTATAAGTAGGTACCAATGCAGAGTCTTAAATTCAGAATGAAAATTCTGTTGCCCTCATCTGAGAAGTGAACTCCATCTCCTCTGTAGATATCTTGCATGTAGTAACGCAAGTTATTGTTGTACAGAGAGCCCATTCCATGGTCTCTCATGTAAGCTGAAACAGATTTGTTTACATGCTTCCTCGCTTTCTCAATTTGTGGACAAAATTGGTTGGACCACCTCCATTTCTGTCTTTGGCATATATTGGAATATACCAAGGCAGTTTGAGGAAAAAGTGCCATTAATTGCTCCAAGGTGTCCTTTAAAAGCATTTCCAGACCTACCCCTGTCAAAGTGCCCAAATCATTACCTCCACAGTGCACTATTAACAGGTCAGGTTTTGGCAAATGCATAAAGGTTTTCACCAATGGTATCAATTGGTGACATTTTAATCCTCTTTGGCCCAACCACTTAATTTCCACATCTTGTAAATTGAGGTTGTGTAAATTTCTGCTCTCAGCATACCTTTGAGCCCAGTGGATGTAACTATGTCCAACAATCCAGACGTTAAACATGGTGGAAGAAGGTTGTTCTGCAGTCAGATGAAGTGTGGTAATGAAAGGGCAGTTGAAACAGTAGGAGTTTCTAAAGAAAAAAAACTGTGGATTTACAATGCTAATGATTCATTAGCAGTGATTGGTGCATTTCCATTTCTGAAAACAGAAAGTTAGGGTGCATGGATGTGTTCTTTGAAAGATGTAATTTGAATGGTCAAGGAAGAAACAATTAATGAAAGATTGCACTGGATACGCAGGTGCACTGAGAGTTCAGAGTTCAATTGAAACATTGTTGTGTGAATTTGCAAACATGAGAGGTCTTCCAGGAGGTGGTTGCTATGGAAACAAGGCAGACAGGGCAGAGGGGGGAAGGGTTTTGATTTGAAAAAAGTGAGGGAAGAGGTATGATTGGCTAATATGAGAGATATGTGAAAAGAATATCTGTATTTCTGTGCTTTCAATAGCTGCAGCCTTTGGAGTGCATCCTTTTTCTTCTGCTGAAGACAATTTGGTGTATTTCTGAGACTGTTTTCAAAACTCAAAAAATATTTGCTAAGGTGAGAAAAGATTTATTTAATTTAGATAGAGAATAGTATGATTTAAGGAGAAAATGATGAAGAAAGCTGTGTTTTTAAAATGTGGTTTTGTCTCTAGTGATATACTAATAGAATTAGTTTCAAAGAGAAATTATAATTGCATATTTGGTGTAACATTCTGGCATGCAGTTACACAAGATATTGTAATACATGGAGGCCATTTCATGGTCTGTTATGTAAGCTGAAACAGATATGTTGCTTTTAAAAACGATTTAAGAAATCAATTACATTTCTAGATATGTACTGCTAGAGCTTCATAGGTTGTTTTGGGCCATATTTATAAGGTATTTGAGTGTCTAAGATGTTGTGTTCGCCTTTTAAAATGTAAAGTGTTCCTCATGGGACAAGTGTCTTGTAAATACGCTCCCACTTGTGCTTGGCAAATTTAGATTTTGATTATGGGAGTTACCTAGCCATGTTAATAGTGTCCCAAAAATGGTGCTAGGGCATTCCAGAAAACACTTTCATGTGTCTCAAGGACATTTTTAGTCATTTCTTCATGAATGCAGGTATACAATTGATTTATATGCTGTGTTTAAAAACGAATTTTGAAATGAATTAAATTTCAGGATATGTACTGTTAGAGCTTCATAGGTTGTTTGGGGTCATATTTAGAAGGCATTTTAGTGTCTTTGAAGTTATTTTTCCCTTTTTAAATGGAAAGCGTTCCTCATGGGGCCCTGAGCAGTTCTTAGCCATGTTATTTAATAGGAAGTGGATAACATGGCTAAGAGCATTTGCTGGGAAATGCATGAATATCGCTGATTTTTCTGCTATATTCATGCATTGTGGCCGTTTTTTTTCACATTGCTTCATAGGTTGTTTGGGTTCATATTTAGAAGGCATTTTAGTGTCTTTGATGTTATTTTTCCCTTTTTAAATGGAAAGCGTTCCTCATGGGGCCCTGAGCAGTTCTTAGCCATGTTATTTAATAGGAAGTGGATCACATGGCTAAGAGCATTTGCTGGAAAATGCATGAATATCGCTGATTTTTCTGCTATATTCATGCATTGTGGCCGTTTTTTTCACATTGCTTCATAGGTTGTTTGGGTTCATATTTAGAAGGTATTTTAGTGTCTTTGATGTTATTTTTCCCTTTTTAAATGGAAAGCGTTCCTCATGGGGCCCTGAGCAGTTCTTAGCCATGTTATTTAATTGGAAGTGGATAACATGGCTAAGAGCATTTGCTGGAAAATGCATGAATATCGCTGATTTTTCTGCTATATTCATGCATTGCGGCAGTTTTTTTTCACATTGCTTCATAGGTTGTTTGGGTTCATATTTAGAAGGCATTTTAGTGTCTTTGATGTTATTTTTCCCTTTTTAAATGGAAAGCGTTCCTCATGGTGCCCTGAGCAGTTCTTAGCCATGTTATTTAATAGGAAGTGGATAACATGGCTAAGAGCATTTGTTGGAAAATGCATGAATATCGCTGATTTTTCTGCGTTATTCATGCATTGCAGGCCTTTTTTTATCACATTTGCAAGCATTTCTTAGCCATGTTATCCAATGGGAGGTGGATAACATGGCTAAGAGCATTTGCTTCAAAGGTTGTTTGGGGTTATATACCATTTTTGGGAAATTATTAACATGCCTATCTAACTCCCATAATCAAAATCTAAATTTGCCAACCGCAGGTGGGAGCGTATTTACAATAAATTTGCACCATGAAGAATGTAAAATAGCATACTAGATACTCAAATAACTTATAAATATGATCCAAAACATCTTATGAAGCACTAGTAGTGCATATTTCCAGAAATGTATTGGTTTTCATTTAATGATTTACTTCATTGGTAGGCCTTCACATGTTTTTTTACCTTGGTTTTTTTTCAGTGAAAATCTTATCTGCAACCATGTGTTGGCCTCACCTCAAATAAACAAAACAGGTGATGGACTGAATGTGGATCAATGACACACATTCACCCCAGTCCAAAGATCTGGGCCTAAACAAACCTTTAGATAGGCTACATCTTATCGTCATCCTGAATTAATGATTTAAAATATTAGGGAGTGATTTATGAGTGTTGTATGCCTGTTTTGTACCATTGAGTGTCATTTTTGTGATGCAGTGCTGGTGGAAAATATTTGCTATGTTAAATAATTAGTACAGCATTAAGTTTTAGATGACTGTTATTTATTTACTGTTTGGTAATAGTGGTTAATAACATTTTATATTATATTTTTTCACAGATTCAACTGCAGATTCTTTCATAGTTTGGAAAATGCCTTCCAGAAGTCGAATACGAAAGGCTAGAAAACGTCAAAGACAGCAGGATGATGTTTTATTGCAGCAGTCCTCTTCCCCAAATACTTGTCAAAACACCAAGAAAGGTCCGGGTAAGAGCACGAAATCATTCTTAAGAAATATTTGTAGTAAAAAAAATTTTGCTCAAAAAAATGTGTCTCTTAACAAAAAGAGAAGTAATTTAAATGGAAAGGAGAGACCCATCACAAATGTTACTGGTAGAGGAAGAGATAACTCTGTGCATGATAGTAGAAGGAAACAACAGTTTAGGGACATTCGACAACGAATGTTCCGTAATAGGATATTAGTTAATTTATTGAAAAATATTAAAAAGAAAGGCCAACAGAAAGCGGCATTTTATAGGAAGAAGAAAAATGTAGAGAAAATTATTGATCATGCTTTTGAAATCAAGCGAAAGTTGTTTATTTTGGTAATCAATAGAATTAGGAAACTAAGCAAGGTAATTTCTGATTTCAAAACAAAAAGTAGATGGAAGAGAGTAGTAAATCGTACTAACTTTTGTGAAGTTTTTTCTGGAGAATGGATGCATAGTTCAAGTTCTGAGGCATTTTTTAATGAGGAGACTTATTTTCAGGATAATGATTTGGTGCATGCAGTTGACATCAGTGGTCGAGCTTATGAAGTGAAGGATGGTTGTCCAGTTGAAAAAGAACTACTTGTGACAACAGAGACAGAAGAGGCGCTAAGTGATGAGGTTTTAGGAAGACGTCCTAAGGGTCCTGTGTACATTTGGAAGTGTAGTTCTATTTGCAGTGTGCGACAGGTTTCCATCAATTTGCTATGTGATTTTATACGGACATTTAATAAGAAAAGTTTGAAGCAGAAAATGAAGTTGTTGCAAGATTTAGATCCTTGCAGAGTGAGACAAATGACAGGTTTGCGTGGTCATTCACTGGCTTGTCTTTCCAGGAGAGTATGCCAGAGTGTTTTTCATCATTTCAGGATGCTAGCAGTGCATCATAATAAAGTGAGAAAATTAGTGAGAATGTTGTATTATGCTAAGAGTCCAGCAATTATGCTTAAACAGTTATGTGCTGCTCTTTTGCATGGTTCTGAAATAGATGTGAAGAATCTTTGTGAAGAAATTGAGTTTTGTTACTTTGGTAGTAAAGATGAGAATGTTCAAATTGACCCTGAAGTAGAGGGTAATGTGGAAGATAATGTACAGGTTTCCAGTACAGATAATTTTCAGAAGGAAATTGCCACGTTTCAGATGAAATCAAGTGAGAGGCCTAATTTCACTTGTGTATGTTGTCGACGCACTTATTATAAGAATCAGACTAAGGTAGTGGATTTATATGCAAAAAGTGAAAGGGAAAATAATAGTGAATGGAAGGATTTAGCCACATACTTGATGGTAGAAAATTATTTTGATTTGGGATCGGATCAACGTGTGTGTACTTATTGTTGTAATAAATTAAACCAAAACCAGATGCCTGCTAGGGCAGTTCATAATAATCTGGAATTGGTTGAGATTCCTTCTGAATTGAAGGATTTAAATACTTATGAATCTATTTTGATTCAAAGTATCCATCCCTTTCAGGCTATTGTAAGAATGGAGCCAAAGACAGGGAAATTGCCTCCAGCAGATTTACAGAGAGGATTAAAGGGAAGAGTTGTTTATTTGCCTCTAGATTTGAACAAAAACATTAACACAATTGGAATAGAAAAAGTGGAAGAGGAACCTCTGGTTATCTTGGTTAATGGGGTTCCGACAAAGAATAAGAAAATATGGCAAGATTTAGTGGATGTTAGGAAAGTCAAAAAGGCAACAGTGTATTTGAAGAAAAATAATAAGTACTATAAGAATGTATATGTTGCAGAAGAGGAAGTAAGTGATGAAGAGGATAGCGATTTGTGTGCTGGCCAAATTGAGAAAGTAGAGGCCTCTAAAAGTGAAGAAATATATGAACATTATAGTGTTCATCCTTTGCATTCCAAGGAAGTGATGGGGAATGCTATTGAGTTGTTTCAAATGAAACAAGCCAAAGGGAGTCCCATTAGTGTTTGGGAGGAAAGTTTGGAAGCTCGGTGTTTCCCACAGCTATTTCCCACAGGTCAAGGAGGAAGATATGATGAGCGACCTCGTGAAATTCCTGCGTCTGAATACCGGACTTTACGATTGTATGCAGAAGATCCTAGGTTTCGGCAATGCATTCCCTATTTGTTTCATCTCCTGTTTGAAAGCGATCTGTCTGGACTGTCATATGCAGTGAACCACATCTTAAAAAGTGGTATACAGATGCGAAACATCTCGGCAAGTGACTTTATGCATAAAGTCAATGTCCAAGACAGTATTTTGGATTCTCACTTAATTAATCTCATGGCGTGTCAGCGTGGTACTAATGAGTACTGGTACCGTCGTCATGGTGACTTAAAATGTATGCTGAGGAACTTAGGAACTCCGACATGGTTCCTCACTCTGAGCTGTGCCGAGTATGGCTGGGATGACTTACTTGAATTTCTACGAGAGGCAAATGGAAATATTGAAAACATTGAATTCAAGACACCTGGAGAACTGTGTTCTTTGGATCCTGTGAATGTATGCAGGTACTTCAATCATAGATTTGAAGCTATGATGTCTTTCATCACAAATAAAAAGAATCCACCTCTTGGAGAGGTGTTGGATTTCTTCTGGAGAAAGGAGTACCAAGCAAGAGGTGCCCCTCATATACATATGTTGCTGTGGATCAAGGATGCACCTAAATTTGGAACAGATCCGGATGACTTAGTGATGAATTTCATCGAACAGTATTCTACGTGTGCTGTTCCAAACGCAACGGAGAAGAAAAGTCTAAGAGAACAAGTTCTACGTTTCCAAAGCCATCGTTGTGGAAAGTACTGTCGTCGTAAATTCAGAAACAAGGACAAGTTCTACACCAAATGTCGTTTCAACTTTCCACGACCGGTGATTTCTAAAGGAAGAGTGAACAGTTTGATGTCTTCGCTGCGACATAATGTGACGAGGAAATCACCCAAGAATACATACAATTTGAAAAGGAACGAAGAGTCCAAGTACATCAATGACTACAACCCAGTGATTTTGTCCATGTGGAATGCCAACATGGATATACAGTTTGTGGCTGACAACTGTATGGCTGTGGCTCGGTATGTGACATCTTACATCACCAAAAAAGAAAAGACCGAACTGAAGGATATGTGGGAGGACATTTCCCATGAAAAGAGCCTCAGCAAGAAGTTGTACAGTTTCAGTCTGAAGATGTTGTCGCATCGAGAAATCGGAGCTTACGAATGTTCTGATCGATTGTCTTCAGCAAGTCTCTATGCCAAATCCAGGAGTCTCGTTTGGGCGAGTCTTGGTCTTGCTGCAACGCGAAATCGAGTTCTTAAACCTGTTCGGGAAATTGAGTATTTGGCAGAAAAGGAACCAAACAGTACCGACATTTTGAAGACCAACATGTTGGATACATATTATCCAAATCGAAGCAGTCACCTTGAGAATATTTGTCTATATGAGGTTCTCCAAAATTATATATTCAAGAGGAACATCAAAGAAGATATTGAGAAAGGAGTGTATGCTGTAATTGGAAGTGAGGGATGCCTGGTCAAGCAAAGAAAATGCCAATTAGTAAACCATCGAAAATTAAGTGGCGAATCTCCAGAAAAAAAGGAGTTTTTCTATTTAGCACTTTTGCAACTTTTCAAGCCTTGGCGTGCAGAAGAGGAACTGCTTGGAGATTTCCTCTGTTACGAAGACTCTTTCAATGCAGCCAAGGAGTCCATAGAATGTCCTGCTTTTTCTAAATATCAAGAAATGCTAACTTTGGAAATTGAGCAGGAAGCAACGATTGCAGCCGAGATTGCCAGAGACAGTTCTCAGGACAGTCAGAGTTCTGTTTCATTGAGTCAAGATCCACTTGGAGGACCTATTATCGAAAATGAAGCTGCCACTGCTATGAATGAAGTAGAAAGAGCCATGGCACATGCTCAGGAGGATTCAGTTAACTTACAAGACTTGGAAAAACAACTCAACGTTGAGCAGAGGAAAATATATGATGAAGTTACCAAGGAAATTGAGCACGGATTAAGTCATGAGAAGAAAGAGTGCTCGTGTACGTCGTTGAAGCCTGTCCGACTGTACGTGAGTGGAGAAGCGGGAACTGGAAAAAGTTTCCTCATTAAAGCAATCTCTTGTTATTTGCAGGAAAGGACTGAGTCATCGCTGTCTTGTGTTGTCACCGCTCCTACTGGACTGGCAGCACATAATATTAAAGGTATTACTTTGCATCGTCTATTGATGCTGCCGGTGGAGCATGACAACAAATTACAATACAACAAGTTATCTGGAGATGCTTGCTGTGAAGTTTCAAGAGTTTTGAGGAAAATGAAACTACTTATCATTGACGAAGTAAGCATGGTTTCCAATGTCATGCTTGCCTTTGTGCATTTGAGAATGCAAGAAGTACTTAAAACTGAATATGATGTCTTATTTGGTGGGAAACACATTATTGTTTTCGGAGATCTTCTACAGCTGACACCAGTAAAAGGTCAACCTGTGTTCAAAATACTCACGCATGAAGATACCAGGAAGTGCCTAGGGAGCATTGGCAACGTCAATATATGGTTAAACTTCAATTATGCAGAACTGCATCAAAATATGCGTCAGGCAAAGGATGAAGATTACAAGAATATTCTACAAGATATTAGAATTGGAAAAGTGACCGAGCATGGGAAAGAAGCTTTAAATGCACGGTTACTGTCAAATTTGTATCCCAAACAAGATATTGTGCCTGAGAATATTTTTCAGAAAATTACTGAGAAGAAATCCGGGATATGTCTCATGCCAACTCTTGCAGAATGTGCCATCTTCAACAACAAAATGTTGAATTTAGAAAAGCAAGAGATTGTGAAACTTGAAGCTATCGACAAATTAGAGCATATGGGATCAACAATTATTTTGTCAGACAATTTGAAATCAAAATTGGATTCATTAGAGAAGACTATATCTAAAACAGCGGGTTTTGAATGTGTGTTTAAATTGCCGAATTATTTTGAGAAGGAATTTACATGTAGAAAGAGGTCTGGTAAATGGATCAATGGGTAATGTTGTTGATTTTGAGAAATACAGAAATAGAGATGGAATAGAATTTTTAAAAATTAAATTTGATGGCATTGAGGAAGTACAGCAAATTGGTCGTTGTTCTGCTAGGTTTTTGCTTGTTAAAGATTTATATGTTCGCCGTAAACAGTTTCCTGTTTGCTTGGCATATGCGGTGACAATCCATAAATCGCAAGGTTTAAGTGTAGACTGTGCATTGGTGAATATTGGCAGTTCTGTGTTCAAGGAGGGTATGGCATATGTGGCATTGTCACGAGTTAGAACTTTATCGGGATTGTACTTGATTGACTGTGATGTCACAAACATTTGTGCGGATCTAGATTGTGTTAAGGAATACAATAGGTTAAGAAGAGAGTATGCGCCACATTTGCCTCAATATCCTTTGTTTGAGAAACGTGTGGTAGGCCGCAAACGTAGAAATAGCAGTAATAGTAGGGAGGTTGTTGCAAAAAGACTAAAAGTCAATGAACCGAAAATTGTTAGCAGAAAGAAAGTGGATTCTGTTGAAGATGTTGTCGGTTTTGAATTTGAAAACAGTTCTGGTGTCAACTGCTATGCAAATGTAGTGGTTAATGTTCTCTTTTCACTAGAGAGTTTAAAAGAACAGATTCTGTTGAATTCTGAACAAATTTTATGCTGTTTGTTGAATTCTGTTTTCGAGAAATGTAGCAGTGATCGAACAAAAGTAGAAAGTGTGTCTGAAGTTCGTTATCTGTTAGATGAATGTTCAGGTCAAACAGACTTCTCTGAAAATAATCAGCAAGATTGTCAGGAGTTTTTAATGTATATGCTTGATATATTGCAAGTTGAGGGTGTAGATGTAGATCACCTGTTTGGGCTTTCTTATCAATGGCAGCATGACTGCGAGAACTGTATGGTATCAAGTACTACTAGTGTAGACTCAGAAAGATTTATATATTTAACTTTGCCAGACAGTAAATCAGTCTCCTTTAATAAGCTAGTAAATGCAGCGGATCACAACATGGAGTGTAGCCAATGTAAATGTGATATGATGTCAACATTATTTATACGTAGATATGGCCAGTATGTCATTTTAATGATGCAACGATGTAGGCCTGATGGAACAAAATTGTCAACTTTAATAAAAAATTTTGTGGCTTCTCAGCTGTCAATATCAGGGAGGACTTTTGTTACTGTAGCAATTATCTATCACGATGGTCCATCAACAACATCAGGACATTATACAGCTTACTTAAAGTCTGGAAACGGCTGGTCATTCTGTAATGATTCTGTTGTAACGTTCAAAAAAAAATTGCCGTTTGACCTTAAAAATTCTTACCTGGTGTTTTTAAAACCAAAATTTTAAGTAGAGGGAATGTAAGTCTGCAATGCTGTCTCGATTAAAAATTCAACTATATAAACCTAATGCAAGTAAGTCTGCTTCATAGTAAGCAGTATCAGTGTCATAGGAAAAGGAGAACATGACTGACAAAGAAGAGTAAGATATTAGTAGTCCAGGATTGTGAAAATAATCTCAAATATTTTATTTTTGAAAGTTGCGAAAATAGAAAATGTCGGGATTTGATTGGAAGAATTACAAGATTTGCGAATCGCGGCAACATGATTTGGCCTAGTGGAAACATGTGATATAATGAGAGAAGTTTTTTTTCTATGTAACATATTTCACGTATCGATGGAGGTTTTCTTTCAGAAAGTGGCGGGCTGAAAATATTTAAAGCACAACAGAGTGGATGCTGTTTATAGGAGATCCTTCGACGTCATTGAAAGTAAGTTAATTTTAAGAAGTTTTGAAATCAGATTTCTTAGGTTGTATGGGTTTTTTAAACACAGTCATTTTGATTGTGTTTTTTTTTCCCCGCTGTTACATGATGAATACCTTCAAGTCACTGATTTAAGTGAAATTTGATACATTCTGAGAACAGCAAAAATAAACCATTTAACATGTATAATTAATGTTATGCTTTTTGTCCTTATGATATACATTTAGAAATGTGTGGTACATATGGGTAAGGTGAGTTCTGTAAATATCAATTTTAATGCTTAGAGTGCTGTACTTCTGGGTAGTGTTTTTTTTTTTATAAAAAAAAGAGGCCTCACCTCAAAGAAAGCTCTTGAAAGCACACATCTTATTTGCATCCTAAAACAATCATTTACAATGTTAGACACAATTTTATTATGACTTTACATCTTTTTTGCGCTGCTATTGCATCACTATTGTGAGACATTAGCAGTGCAAGAAAAACATCATGTTTCAAAATAGGCCTCAGTTCAGCAATATCAAGATACAGTTTCTTTCGAATATATATCTTTAGGATTGTGTAGGGAACGTAGAGAAGCAGAGACTTCTGTAAATGTCAAAGTTGTTGAAAAACTGTTTGTTTTTGAACCTTTTCCCTTGTCTTTTCTAATTTTTAAATACATGTTTTAATATTTTTTGAAATGTTTGTTCTTTGTTTTACAGATTGAAAGTATGAAAAAATATTTAAAAAAGGTAACAAGAATTATAAGGTAAATGTTTTCCACTCTTTTTACCCGCAATGCACTGCTGATGATGTCATTGACAGTATCTCTCATTTACTCTCTCTAGCTGTCTTTCTTTTTACATTATTCTCTGTTTACTTCCCTTATACTAACTCTTCTTTTTTTTTAAAAAAATATTTTTTTTAGTTCGCTTAAAGTTCGCGAACCGGTCAGCGAACTTGAAGCGAACCAAAAGAAATAGAGCTTGCCAGAGTGATAAACATTCTAGCAATTTTGTTTGAAAGGGGAGGTAGTTCTGAAAAGAACTGTTTTTTTTTGTTTTTGTTGTTTTATGTTTTTTTTGTAATTTTTTGAACATTTTTTGATTTTTTTGTATTTTTAGAACTGTTTTATGTTTTTTTTGTGTTTTTTAAGGAGGGGAGACAACAAAAAACAGGCTTTCAAAACGGCTCAACTGGAGCAAAAAAAAAGAAAATTACTTTTTGGGTGCATTAGGGCACTTATGATTTTCATATGCAATGTTCATGAGGTTGACACTCATGTTGCCATATGACAGCATAGCACCACAGTAAATACAAGACACCTTCATGTGCTGGAAGTTACGTTGGATGTTTGGCACAGTCTCTTGTGCCTCTCTTCCCGTCAAAGACAATGTGGATGTAGATCTTGCCACAGGAGTTGCCGTCGGATTGTCTACAAGATCCCTTAACTCAGCCCGGCTGTAGTTCAAGGGATGCCACCTGCTCATGTGACGGTGCATTGTATAGTTCCCCATACTGTACTTCTTTTCTGTGCCTCTCGACAATCTGTGGTCACAGATGAGGCAGGTGGCATATTTTGCATTCACTTTCTTGGTTCCAGGAGGGATGGTGAAAAACTGCCAGATGAAACTGGTTTTTCGTTTAGAAACCCGGGGCAACTCATCAACAAATTGTTGTCCCTCTCTCTCCTCTTCTTCTTCTTCCTCATCTTCCTCCTCTCTGTTAGTCATAATTTGACTGGGTGGTCCTCTCTTCTTATGGGGAGGTGGAGGTGGTGGTGGGGGTGCACCAGCTGCAGCAACAATGGAAGCCATTGTGGATCTTCAGATAAATGGTCTTTCTCTCACCAAGATGAAAGTCAGAGTGAGGAAATAAGGAGGGGTTTACTTGATTTGGGGAAAACAAAAGTTCTGAGCCAATGAAAAGTGTTATTTTTAGGTCACATGACCTAGTCATACATCATTTGGAAACCAAAAGTGAAATGAACCAATGAGAAGTTTGATAAACAAGTCACATGACCTGTTCCGCTTACGTTACGCGGCGCGCGCCGCGTCCCAGATCGCTTCCGGTTCGCGGTCCGGAGCACTTCCGGGAGCGCTAACGCGGCGCGTCATTAGACGCATTACGCGATAACGTGATACGTCGCGCTTCCGCGGCGCGTCACTGTTCCGCTAACGTAACGTTGACCGGTTCGCGGACTAGATCGCGGCATCAAGATGAGCTAACGGAAAGCTTCCCGGTTCGCGAACTAGAAGCGAAGAAAAAAAATATTTAAAAAAAAATTATCAATAAACATCTAAATATATTTTGGGATTTAAAGAATAATACATTTTACAGCTACAGATGTTAGCTTTTAAAAAACCAATGAAATTCACTGAAAAAACCATAGGTTATAGACCATATATAGTTAGAAATTTGCATTTAAAAAACCATTGAAATTCAATGAAAAAACCATAGGTTATAGACCATATATAGTTAGGAATTCGCATTTACAAAACCTTATTTTACTCGCATAAAACCATTGAAATTCCATATATAGTTAGTTGCGCTAACTATATATCGCGCACCCGCAATCCACTGCTGATGATGTCACATATTACATCATTCATGACATGGTCAGTGACATCACTGATGACATCACTGATGACATCTCAAATGACATCACTGATGACAACATCCAGTGACTGTATGTTTCTGTGAAGTTAAAATATGTCTTACATATTGAAGAATGAGTGGATGTATAAGTGTCTGGATGAAGGATTTAGTAGGTGCATGACTGACTGTATGAGTGAGTGATTAAATGTGTCTCACTGAGTGCATGGGTTAGTGACTAAACTGTCTTAATTTGTGCATCATTATGTCTGTTGTTCTGTAAACTGTTGCATGTGTTGATAAGTAGCTATATGAGTAACTATATGGGTTATTGATTGGTTACCTTAGTATTTGTATGGGAGACTGAGTGTGTGTGTGGGTGGCTGGGAGGTGTATGACTCTGTGCATAGATGTGTGAGCAGTTGATTCACTAGAGGTATGGTTTCAAAAGTGCATGTGGTAACAGCTGTATGGGCGGTTGACTGTGTGCATGAGTGTATTGGTGAGTGAATGGATATCTCAGTGCTACATGTCAAAGTAAGTACATATGTAAAACACAGTACATGTGAGAGTTGACATATATAAATAACTGTGCATAAGAGCCAGTGAATGTGTGAGTGGCTGTATGGATCATTGTGAACTTGTATCAGGGATTGTATAAGAGAGTAAATATGTGTTAGTATATGTTTGAATAAGTAAAGTTTGTATAACTGTATAGTTGAGGAAATGGAGGTGTGATTGATTCTTTGCATGACTGACTAGGTGTGTGAGTAACTCCATGGATGAGTGACAGTCTGTGAGTGTCTGTTTACACTGATTGTATCTAAGGTTATATTAGAGTCTGAAGAGGTTCATCGTATTATCACATGAATGATATCATCAGTGATGTGATCAGTAATGTCAAATGAGATGTCATCAGTGATGTCATCAGTGATGTCATTTGAGATGTCATCAGTGATGTCATCAGTGATGTCACTGACCATGTCATGAATGATGTAATATGTGACATCATCAGCAGTGGATTGCGGGTGCGCGATATATAGTTAGCGCAACTAACTATATATGGAATTTCAATGGTTTTATGCGAGTAAAATAAGGTTTTGTAAATGCGAATTCCTAACTATATATGGTCTATAACCTATGGTTTTTTCATTGAATATATATATATATATATATATATATTACCTACTGGCGATAGCCAGTAGGTATATATAGTTAGGATTTTTTTCCTATGGGATTTTTGAAAATTCTATGTCGAATAACTTTGGCGTTTGAGGACAGAATTGGCTGAAATTTTCAGGAAAATGGAACATTTTGTTTCTGAGCAGCCCCTGAAAATTTGGGGGGGTTTCGTCAAGGGGGGGCCGAGAAAAAAGGGGGGTCCCAAAAAGTGTTTTTCCTATGCAATTTTCCATAGGGCGGTTGGCCTCACTTTTAGCCTGAACGGCTGAATGGATTTACACCAAACTTGGCAAAATTGTAGGGACTGGTAGCCCGATGTGCCTTTGCTATGTCTCAAGATATAGGCTCCAGTGGTTTTTACGAAAAATAACTTTGAAAAATATATATTGGGCTACATTGGGCTATATATATGTTGGAGCCCAAATGTAGCCCAATGTAGCCCAATGTAGCCCAATGTAGCCCAAAGATGGCCACCAGAGACAAAAAAAACAAATGTAGCCCAAATATCAGCCAGATGTAGCCCAACTATAGCCCAATGACAGAATGTCCCAGAGTGTTCTAAAGAACAACTAGAGTGCTAACAGTCCTACTTATTACAAAGGTATGGCACACCTGAAGCCATCTTGATTGGAATAAAGTGGTAACTCTTAAAACATTTAATTTAAAAAGGAACAAAATGAGGGTGTTCATTTTGCCATAGAAAGTATGATTAGCGAATATATGACGAATACACTACAACACTACCCTAAACCCTAAAACACTACCCCCAGCATGACCCTACACTACGCAAACACTACAACACTTGCATACCCCGCATACCATCAGTCCGCAAAAAAAATCCCGCATGTACTATTAGGCCGCAAATTAAAATAACGAAAACTTTTAGAACGAATATGCCTTTAGCATACACTAAACAACTAAACTACCCTAAACCCTAAAACACTACCCCCAGCATGACCCTACACTACACAAACAGTACAACACTACCCTAAACCCTAAAACACTACCCCCAGCATGACCCTACACTACGCAAACACTACAACACTACCCAAAACCCTAAAACACTACACCCCAGCATGACCCTACACTACGCAAACACTACAACACTACCCAAAACCCTAAAACACTACACCCCAGCATGACCCTACACTACGCAAACACTACAACACTACCCTAAAACCTAAAACACTACCCCCAGCATGACCCTATACTACACAAACACTACAACACAACCCTAAACCCTAAAACACTACCCCCAGCATGACCCTACACTACGCAAACACTACAACACAACCCTAAACCCTAAAACACTACCCCCAGCATGACCCTACACTACGCAAACACTACAACACTACCCTAAACCCTAAAACACTACCCCCAGCATGACCCTACACTACGCAAACACTACAACACTGCCCAAAACCCTAAAACACTACACCCCAGCATGACCCTACACTACGCAAACACTACAACACTACCCTAAACCCTAAAACACTACCCCCAGCATGACCCTACACTACGCCGCAAACACTACAACACTACCCAAAACCCTAAAACACTACACCCCAGCATGACCCTACACTACGCAAACACTGCAACACTACCCTAAACCCTAAAACACTACCCCCAGCATGACCCTACACTACGCAAACACTACAACACTACCCTAAACCCTAAAACACTACCCCCAGCATGACCCTACACTACGCAAACACTACAACACTACCCTAAACCCTAAAACACTACCCCCAGCATGACCCTACACTACGCAAACACTACAACACTACCCTAAACCCTAAAACACTACCCCAGCATGACCCTACACTACGCAAACACTACAACACTACCCAAAACCCTAAAACACTACCCCCAGCATGACCCTACACTACGCAAACACTACAACACTACCCAAAACCCTAAAACACTACCCCCAGCATGACCCTACACTACGCAAACACTACAACACTACCCAAAACCCTAAAACACTACCCCCAGCATGACCCTTCACTATGCAAACACTACAACACTACCCAAAACCCTAAAACACTACACCCCAGCATGACCCTACACTACGCAAACACTACAACACTACCCAAAACCCTAAAACACTACACCCCAGCATGACCCTACACTACGCAAACACTACAACACTACCCAAAACCCTAAAACACTACCCCCAGCATGACCCTACACTACGCAAACACTACAACACTACCCAAAACCCTAAAACACTACCCCCAGCATGACCCTACACTACACAAACACTACAACACTACCCTAAACCCTAAAATACTACACCCCAGCATGACCCTACACTACGCAAACACTACAACACTACCCAAAACCCTAAAACACTAGCCCCAGCATGACCCTACACTACGCAAACACTACAACACAACCCTAAACCCTAAAACACTACCCCCAGCATGACCCTACACTACGCAAACACTACAACACTACCCTAAACCCTAAAACACTACCCCCAGCATGACCCTACACTACGCAAACACTACAACACAACCCTAAACCCTAAAACACTACCCCCAGCATGACCCTACACTAAACAACCACCACAACTCTACACTACACTAACACAACACTACACTACACAACACTACACTACACTACACAATCACTAACCCACGAAAAAATTAACACAAACCCACTTACCTCTCTCGTCATCGTGAGTTTCACAACGCAAATGCATTTACCATAC